>NC_138056.1:6821806-7225101 GCF_964194185.1 Rhinolophus hipposideros
GGCCGCTCCCTCCTTTCCCCGGGCCTCCGTCGGGCGGCAGCGGCGGCAGCCGCGCGGCCGGCCCTAGTCTCCGTCGGGCTCCTGCTTCTCCCCTCCGCTCCTCCTCCCCGGCTCGGTTTTTCCGCAGGATTTCCCCGCTCCCCGCTCCCCGCCTGGCCCCGCGCTCCCCCTGCCCCTCCACCCGGCACTATGCCCCCTCCCTCGGGCGCTCCCCCGGGTTTCTGACGGCCCTGTGCGCCGCTCCGACCCTTAGCTCCGCGATGGACCCTGGCGTCCTGGACCTTGGCGTGGCCGCTCCGCGGACCCCGGATTCCCCGGCGGGGTCCAGTTGATTTCGTTGGCTTCGGACCGAGGCTTGGGCTCTCGTTTTCCTTCTCTTCACCCCTATCCCCCCTCCCGGGGCTCGGAGCCGGAGGGGGGCTTCGCGGGGCTGCGCAGCCCCGCGTCCCCGCCCCCGGCCATGGGGCTGTGAGGCGGCCGCCCCCGGGCCGAGATGCCCCCCGGGGGGAGCGGGCCGGGGGGGTGCCCGCGCCGCCCCCCCGCCCTGGCCGGGCCCTTGCCACCGCCACCGCCGCCACCTCTGCTGCCGCTCCTGCTGCTGTTGCTGCTGCTGGGGGCGGCCGAGGGGGCCCGGGTGTCCTCCAGCCTCAGCACCACCCACCACGTCCACCACTTCCACAGCAAGCACGGCACCGTGCCCATCGCCATCAACCGCATGCCCTTCCTCACCCGCGGCGGGCACGGTAAGTGGCGCTGCCGAGGCCCATCGGCCGGCTGCCCCCCGCCCCCGGCCTCCGCCTCCGGTGTCCGCGGCCCCGGCCCCGGCGGGCCGCACCCCAGCCTGTGCGCGCTGAGGCCCAGCCCCTCTGCTTTCCGGCCCGCACCCGCTCGCCTCCCATCTCTGGCTCCCATCTTCTCAGCCCCACCCTCGCTTCTCCATCACCACCCCCATCCCTTTATCACCTCATCTCTGTCTTCACCACTTTCTTCCTTGCCTCACCTTCCCGTCCTTATCCTGATCTCTGGTTTGTTATCACCTGTTTGGGGTCCCCTGTCACCTCTCTCTCTCTGTTCTTTTATTCTCTGTCCAGCTCTCCCTTCCCCAGTCTCTTCCTCTTCACCGCCTCCATGTCTGCCCCTTATTTCTCCATCTGGTTTACCTCCACCTCTTTCTAATCCTCACCTTTGCATCGCTGGTCTTGCATCTCTGCACCCCATTATCTTCTTGTCTTTGGCCCCCCATAACCACCATCCCACCTCTGTCCCATCTGTCATCTCTGCCTCTCAAATGTCCCATCTCCTCTCTTTCAACCTCTTCATATCAGTCTCTATTTCACCTCTGTCCCTCCAGCAACCTTCCCTTCTTTTCCTCAGTACTGTCCTTCCACCACCACCTCCCAAACATCTCCACTTTCTCCTTTCCACACCTCCTCATGGCTGCCCTGCCTCCACCTCTGATCTCCAGCTCTTCTCACCTCTGTAGCCCTCTTACTTGGACTTGACTTCCCCCATTCCAGTCTCCGTCACCTCCTGTCAGTCCCCTAACACTCTCCTCGGCTAGCACCTCATCT
This sequence comes from Rhinolophus hipposideros, assembly GCF_964194185.1. Classification (NCBI taxonomy): domain Eukaryota; kingdom Metazoa; phylum Chordata; class Mammalia; order Chiroptera; family Rhinolophidae; genus Rhinolophus; species Rhinolophus hipposideros. The sequence goes on from NC_138056.1 coordinate 6,823,378, forward strand.
TAACCTTCCATTTCAAAACCTACTTCACTTTCCCCTCAGACCCCGTCACCTTCCATTTCTGACCTCTGTCGCTTCTCGCTTGTGTCCTTCCTCACCTCCCTTCTCTGGCCCCTCATCACTCCATATCTTAGACCCTTAAGATTCTCTGCATGCCATCTCTTCCCATCTCTGTACCTGCCACCTTCTACCTCTGTCCCCCATATTCTCCATGCTCCCATCACTTCCAGTCACTGCACCCCCATAATTTCCTATCTGTGTACTCCCCATTATCTCCCACATGTGTCCCTCTTCACATTTTATTTCATTTCCATGTCAGACTTCATAACTTCCCATTTCAGTCCCTCCTTCACATTCCATCTCAAAGCTCCTGTCACTTCCCATCCCAGAGACCCTATCACTTTCCATTTTAGTCCACTCATCACTTCCCCTCTCTGTACCCCCATTACCTCCAGCTCTGTACCTCTCTCACCTCCCATATGGCACCACTTAAAACCTCCCATATGAACCCTCCATCACCTTCCATTTCTGTACCTGCATCACTTCTCATGCCTGTACTTGCATCACCTCCTATACCTGTCCTCTCATCACTTCCCACTTCTGTATCCCCATCACCTCCCTTCTTGGTACTCTGACATTTCCATGCTCTCCTCACCTTTTATCTCAACTCCCATCATCTCCCATCACTGTGTCTTTACCAGTTCTCACTCTGTACCCTTGTTGCCTCCTATTTCTGCACTTCCATCACTTCCCATTTCTGTTCATCCATCACCTATCATGTTTTCACTTCATTTTTGTTTCTCCCTCACCTTCCATGCCTGTATCGTCATCACTTGACTTCCAGGCCCCTCATGGCCTTGCATTTCTGCACTCATCTCTGCCTCCCCATTATTGTTCTCCACCTGTTTGTCCTTGCTTCCCAGTCTTTGTTCCCCTATATCACTTCCCACCTTTCCTCCCCTTTCCTATTCTTTGCTTTTCTCCTACTTCGTCTTTATCTAATTTTTCTGCCTCTACTCTCTCCTCATCCATTTCCCAGGAGTGGCCCTTTCCACCCTTCCCTTCATTGCTTGCTTCTCTCTTCTCAGCATAGTCTTGTCTTGTTGGATCTCTGTCCCACCTGGAGTCTTCTCCATGCAGCGCTCTCCTGTCTCTCTCTCTTCTTCCACTTGCCCACCCGCCACCTTGCTGCTGATCTTAACTCTGTTTCTCCCCACAGCTCTCTGGCCCTCTGTGCCTTCCTCCCTCCTCTTCATTGTCCCCTCTGGGGGTGTTACTCCCAAAGGGGTCCAGATAAGACATGTTCTTTCTGGGCAATGAGGAGAGACATGAAAGGATGAGACAGGAAAGGGCAGCCAGGGGTATTGGGGAGAGCATTGTGGAGTGAAGAGGAGAGTTGGTGAAAGAGAAAGGGAAAGGAGAGAGATGCTGGCCCAGGGAGATGAGCAGATTGGAAGGAGGGGCCTGGGCACTGAGGCCAGAGGAAGGCTCAGTGGAGGACCTGGAGTTGGGATGTGAAGAGCTGGGCGAGAGGGAGAGAAAATGGAGGAAAGAACATGGGGCAGGGGGAGTGGCTATGGAAAGTTTGTGTTGGGATTGCCTCAGAGATGGCCCCCTCCTTGCTGGGCAGAGGAGAAAAACAGCCCCAAGAGGGCCAATGGCTGCCCAGTGCCACATGGAAGCAGAGGATGAGCTGGAGGGCGCCCAGAGAAGTGATGGAAAGTGGTGGGAACCTGAGTGGAGGAGCCCGTAAGGGTCAGGTAGGTGAAAGGAAGGAAAAGGGTCAGAGGACACACAAGAGCAGGGAGGAGACCATGTGTCATGGCTGAACCCTGCCTCCGCTCAGCTTAGCCCTGGGGGGAGGTGAAAGGACAGGCTTGTCTTAGGGTTTCACACTTGGCTAAAGGAAGAGGCCAGCTGGGGAGACCTCCCTGGGCCAGGGGAGACCTTTCCTTTCTGCCCAGCGTCTCCCCAGCATCCCTCGGGGTAAGGGAGCCTCTCTTTCTGCACCCGCCTTTCTGTCTCCCTTCTCTTGGGATCTCACTGCATTTCTCCTTGCCTTCCTTCCCTCCTTCTCTTTACTCTTTCCTCTATTTACCCTTCCGTCCCCCAGCCCCTCCTGTTACATAATATCCGTACAGACTCACCAGATACCCGTGGTGCTCTGCAGCTGATGTTGATCTAGGCATGAGGGGACCAGCACACCTGGCTCCTAGAAATGACCCGAGGGGGTGGCACGCTCCTGGTCCTTGACCCCGATGTTGGTTTCAGAGTCCTTGAGGAGCTTCTCAGCCCCTGACTTGCATTTGTGGTGCCCTCTGAAGCCAGTTCTGGGTCAGTAGCTTCCAGGGCTCTGGATTCATCGTTCCAGCTTACAGAGGGTGCTGGCATGTGGGTGTGTTAACTTCGACTTCTAACTGGATGGTTTATGGCCAAGAATTGAGGGGATGAATCAAGGGGACTCATGAATTGAGGGGACATTGTTCTGGAATTCTAGATCAGGAGAGCAGAGCCCAGGCGGGGGATCTGTGGAGAGATCCTCCTGGGTTGTGAGGAACCACATACAAGAACTGGGCTGGGCTGTGGGCACCTAGGAGTGTGGCCTTTCTAGATTGTGTAGGACATGTTCTCTTCCGTGATTCTGGATCTACCAGATTTTTGTCATGGCTTCTGACGCTGCAGGGAGATGGGCGGGTGGAGGGTCTGTCTGCACATGTAGTTTTAACCACAGGGGTGTCCCCACATGGGGTGTTTACTTGGGATGATTATGTTGTTGGGGTCTGGGGTAGCTAACCATTGTTAATGGTTGGCTGGTTCTTTTCTAGAATGCAGGTGTGTAGGAACTATATATGGAGGATTCTGGATCATTGAGTGTGTTACTGGATCGGGGAATTTTTGGGTCTGGGAGGCAGTGAGAAGACTCTTTGGAGGTGGGCAGAAGGTGCTCGCTCTGGAGCTTTGAGTGGTGGGCCAGAGCGCTCTTGTCTCGGGCTTCAGGGATGTGCGACCCCCCGAATTGTTCTGCAGTGTAGCTCACTAGCGGTTTTCGTGGGGAGGTCAAAAGCAGTGGGTCTGGACCACCTTAGGGCAACACTGTGGTCCTTGGCTTAGGCCCGTTTCCACTGCGGAGCCCTTTCTGGAACCTTTCAGAGGCCCTAGATGTGGTGCGGAGCCCTGGCTCCGTGTCTCTGTCTTCCCCCGGGAGTCGGGTGGCCAGGGCCGAGGAGGGCCTGAGGGGTGAGAGGCGCGTGGCGCCGCCGGATGGGGACCAACCCCGGAGGGACTAGGTGGAGCCCCGCCCCCTGCCCGTCCTGCCTCCCCAGCCCTCTGCGCCCTCGGGCGGGATTGCGGGGCTGCGATGAGAAACGTCTCCCCGGGGTAATTACTCCCGCCCCAGTGCAATAAACGTTTCATCCTTCACCCCTTTGGCCCAAGAAGTGTCCCTCCGCCCGATCCGCACACAGTCTGATAAACGCCCCGAGGCTTTTCCCGGCCCGCCCCGCCTAATAAACTGGCCGCAGTGAGAGAGCAGCTGGGTAACAAATCCCGGGGGAGGCCTGGCCGAGCAGGGCCCGGGGCTGGGACGCGACGGGAGGCCGGGGGCAGGGACCAATGCGCCGCGCTCGCCCTGCCCTCGCTGCCTGCCGTGGCCGCCTTTGTGCCTCACCGCCATGTTGCCCGGCCCGGCGCGTCTCCTCTCGGGGGGCTGCCTCTCCACCCCGGGCCTTTGTGTGCAGCTGGGTGCGTCGTCTCCTCCGTGGGTGTGGGGCCTGCGGGTACGTCACTGGGGACCTGTGTGCCTGGGGTTTGGGGTGTGGGAGGCAATGCAGCCTCTCAGCCCGTGGGCCTCACTGCCCACTGGGGCATCGTCCTGCCCGTGGGCACCTCAGGCCCTCTCCGGGCTCAGGCAGGATTCTCTCCAGGGTGACGTGCAGTCTGGGTTCCTGGGTGGGAAAGTGAGGAGAAAGGGCCTCGTTTTTCCTAGACATGGGAGACTTGGGAGCAGGCCTCAGGTGGATGGTGTTTCCTTCACTGGTCGGAGGGACCGAGAAACCCAACAAGCCCCTCCTCGGTCTAACTGGGAGTCCCTGGAAGCCGAGGGGGTGAAGACACAGCAGCCCCCGGTCAGGTTGGGGTGGGATGGTGTGTGTGGAGGAAGGTCAGCAGCTTAGCTCCCTTGACCCTCCCCACTCCCAAATTTGGCCGTAGTTTGTGAGTGAGTGGAGGGGGAAGGGAGGACCCTGGATATTAAGGTTGCCATGGAGACAGCCGATTTTTCCAGAGTGCTGCAGTGTTGGAAGTGGAGAGACTGTTGCTGGCGGCTAAGGCCTACCCTGCTCCTGGCCTTCAGGCCCTGGCCGTCCACCCCGACCCCTGTGTAGGGGTGCGGCTCAGTGTACCCTGCCCCCATCCAACTTTCCATTCTACTCTTGGTTCAGGGCCCCCAGCTCTGGGCCTTCAGGGTCCCTAGGTAGAAAGGACACTTGGGTCTGGAGGGGGCAGAGCCAAGCTCCCCATGTGCTAGAGGCGCTTTCCCCAGTGACAGCCTATGGCGAGATGTCAGTTATTAGACATCAAGGCTGTTCTTTCACACCTTTCCTGCCCCGGGGTGGGGGGAGGATCTCTCCTCTCTGGCCCTTCCTGGGGAGATGGAGGGCATGGAACACAAGTGCCCTGGGGAATAGCCCCTGTTCCCCTAAGCCCAGACCCCGCTGGCGTCACTGCCTCTCAGGCCTCCAGGCACCTCCTTCTCTCCTCCGGTCCTCCCTAGCTCCTCCCTGGGCCTGCACGTGGTGCCTCCCTCCAAGGCTCTCAGGAGTCCCCTCTCTTTTGGGGGCCTGGGAACTTCCTGGGGTAGAGCCCCCTATCCCTGAACTGTACTGCTGGAAGTACAACTGGGCTCTTGAGTCCCGGAGGGGAGAGACCCCGAGGTTTTTGGAGGGGCCCAGCCTTAGTGTTACCAGCTGGGATACCATCTTGGCAGAGCAGGTCTGCTCCTTGGAAGTGCCTCAGGCCCCCCAGCAGCCAGGCCCACCCCTCCCCCAGGCTCCCAGCTCCCTGACCCTAGGTTTTCCATCCCTCCCAGAGCTGTCCCACCCCAAGGCCCCACTTTCCTCCCAGCCTACACCAGGCTTTTGCCCTCAGACCCCATCTGCTTCTCTCTCTTCCTCTCTGGGTAAGTCCTCCCCTGAACCCCTCTTCCCCCCAAGAAGTGCTTTGAGAGGAGTCGTTAGTGGCTAATTATTTAATTAAGTATTTTATGAATCTCATCTGCTCCATTTATGTTCTAAAGAATGCAAGATTGTTCTCTTCCCTTCTCTTAAGGCCCCAGAGTACTAGGCCTCTAGGCCTCCCAGAAAAGGCTCCCTTCAGGAAACTGGGTGACCGGCCCCCCACTCCTACCCCCACCCAAGCCATCAGTCTGCCCCCACCCCCAGGGAGCCCAGTCAGCCGCAGGAGGGAACATGGAGACTAATGGGGTTTATTTTGGGGCTGAGATCGTTAGGGACCTCACACCCGCCCCCGGAAGCCGGATGGAGAAGATGGAGAAGAGGAGACCAAGGGGGAGAGAGGGTGGGGTGGAGGAGGGCAGGGAGAGGGAGCCTTCATCTCTGGCTCCCACTCTCCTGCTTTCTCTCAGCTACACCCCTCTCTGTCCCTCTCTGTCCATCTGTCTCCCTGCCTCTTTCCTCCCCTGGCTGTCAGTCTCAACCCGCCCCCCCCTGCATCCCCTATGTGTTTCTCTTCTGGCAGCGATCCAGGACCCCCTGTTTTGGGTCTCAGGCAGCCCCCTAGCTGGGAATGGAAGCAGAGAGTCTTGGGCAAACAGGAGGGGGTGGGGGGCAGGTGTTGGAGGGATGCCAGCCTGTGGGCTATGAGTCAGAGCTGAACACAGCCCTGGATCTTTCTCCTGCCATCGCCTGGGGCTCCTTTTGCCTCGGTGCCTGCTTAGCGCTGGCCCCACGGAAGCACACACCTTGGATCTGTCACCTCTGCCAGCCCTGGGAGAAGTCCATCTGGCCAGGCCCTTGGGTCCTGCCTCCCCTTGGGTCCTGCCTGCCCCCAGCACTCCTCTTGGTCCCCTTGCAGCCTCTCTCTGGGCTCTCTCTCGGTGTCACTGTCTCTGTTACCTCTCTGTTTTGCTGTAATTAAAACCAGAATTCTTGATGAGGCAGCTACATCTGTCTGTGCGCATGCACAGGCTCTCACCCGGGCACCCTCCTGCCAACTGTTCCCCAGGACTTTAGGGCCTGGTGGCTGCTGTGGGCATCCCAGCTGAAGCCCTGTACCCGAAACCTGGTGTCCCAGTGATCAGGTCACCGTCCCGTGGACCTGCTGATCTTGGCCTTCTGATGTCATATCTCCCTCTCCCTTTCCTTCTCTCTGCAGCCGGAACCACATACATCTTTGGGAAGGGGGGAGCGCTCATCACCTACACGTGGCCCCCCAATGACCGGCCCAGCACGAGGATGGACCGCCTGGCCGTGGGCTTCAGCACGCACCAGCGGAGCGCTGTGCTGGTGAGGGTGGACAGCGCCTCTGGCCTCGGCGACTACCTGCAGCTGCACATCGTAAGGCCCCCCAACCTTCTCACCCCAAATCCAGTCAGTCCCTTCATTGCTGCGGGGTCAGTACCTCCAATCTCTCCTTGTGGAGCCCTCAGAACCTCTGTTCCCCGATTCCTGAAGTCCCCTCCTGATTATGCACGAGACTCCCAGCGTCACCACGCTGACGTGAAGCTCCCCTGTTCCCCATGCCTTGAGACCATGTGTGTCTTCTGACCTTTCCAAATGCAGTCAAGGGCTTCCGGGAGTCTTCCACGCCATTTTGCAGCTTTCAGAAATGTCCCCACATTAGTGACTGCCCTGGGCTGCTGCCTGCTCCCTCCTAGACTGCCTAGGGCAGCCCGCTGTGCCCTGCCCCTGTTCCTGCCCCCCTCCTTCAAACCTCCCTGCCCCAGAGCAGCCCACCTTTGCTTCTTCACCTTGCCTTCAAATCCTGCCCCTGACTGCCCTGTCCTTGACCTCTGTTTCTATGACCTTTGCGCCCCAGCCACCCTCTGACCATAGCCTCTCTGGCTGTGCTCACTATCTGTGACGGCTAGGCCCAGCCCCATGCCCGCGCCCCGCCCCGACCTCTGGTCGCCCCCAGCTCTGCCTTTCTCTGCCCAGCTCTTCCCTGGGCCTCAATCTTCCTTCCTCAAGCTCTGCTCCCTCCCAGCGCCTCCCTCTGAGCCTCCTGCCCTACCTGCAGCTCCTCTCCCCACAGTTTTCATCCCAAATCTGGTCTGCAGGCAGCCCCTTTGCTTCCTCGAGCCTTTCTCCATCTCTGGTCCTGTCCACACCCTTTCTCTGTGGCCTCTGGCCTTGCTATATTTCATTTCTGCTCTTAGCCTCTCCCCTGGCCCCTCCCCATGGTTGTAGCCCCTGAACCTCACCTATACAGCTGCCTCCATTCTTTCCCTGTATACCCCACATGCTGAGTCTGGCTAGAAGCCGTGAACTGGGAGAGTTGAGCAGGCTGGCCAGGCTCTGTGTGCTGGAAAGGTCTGGGTGAGGGGTCCCTGGGCTTTCAGGGGAGCAAGGAAGCCAGGGGAGAAGGCTTGTTTGGGCTCTGGTTCCTTCCCATCTGATTGGGACTGTGGCTACTGGCCCCTCCTTACACTACAGGTTTTTAGAGTCCCATGGCTGTGTACCCTTCCCCCAACACCTGGTGGTGAAGGGAGGAGGTGTGAGGAGAGGTGTCCTGGGGGCACAGCGGAGCTGGATTGGAAGTGGGGTGCTGGGCAGGGGAGAACGGACAGGGAGTGTGGAGGAAAGGGGTACAGAGCACAGAGTGGCCTGGGGAGAAGGCCTGGGAGTTCCGTGTCCATGAGAGCAAGACAGACAGCGTCTCGGCCTGTGTGAGACAGGATCGCTGTGGACAGCGCACGTGACTGTGTGACATTGGGGGACTGTGAGGGTGATGAGAGCGGCTGTGTCTTGTGGCCTCTGGTCAGGTGTGGCGCTCTGGATTTGTGTTTCCTGGCTGAGTGTGGTTGCTGTTGTTGCAGTTGCCTGACCATGTGTGGCTGGTGAGACTGTGTTTCCGGGTCCCTCCCTGTGACCGAGGGATCCTGTTCTCTTCCCCAAGTCGTGAGAGGCAATGCGTGGCTTGGGAGCAGGGGCCTGGGTTTGAGTCCCAACTCTGCCACTTCCTTGCTCTTGGTGCGGTCACCCCACCTCTCTAGCATCAGTGACCTCATCTGTGTAGAGGTGGCACAATAGGAGGCAGAGGTGTGGACGAGATCACGTATGTAAAGCTCTGAGGGCATCGCCCAGCCCTTAGAAAGCACCCTGGCAGCGAATACCCGTGTCAGCTAGTGTCGCCAGTGCTCGTCCACCTGCACGAGAGAACACCTGCGCGTGTTCTCTGTCTCTTTGACAGCATCGGTGTGTCTGTGCTGTAGGTTTAGGGGACCCTAGTGCTAAGGAGAGAGGATGGGGGTATCAGGGTGCAGGGAGAAGGCACCTGTCTCCTTTCCCTCCCAGCAGTGGCCCACGGACCTTGCCAGGTGAAGGCTTGTGGAGGAACAAGGCTTGGTGCCTGGCGCTGCACGGGGCAGGGGAGAGGGGGTGCCTGGCGAAGGTGGGGGGTCCTGGAGGAAGCATGGGAGCCATGAGAGAGGCCAGTTCTCAGGGGAGAGTTGGGTACCAGAAGGGCTGCAGCCCCTTGAGGGCAGCCCCCAAGCCCCCTCCTGCCTTGGTGTCCCAGCAGCTCCCACCACAGCGTCATTAGCAGCTCTCAGAGAGCGGGGAGGCGGCAGCAAAATAAGAGAAAAGCAATTTGACGTTTCTAATAAAGCGTCGCTCCACTTTGCCAAATTAATTTTGACTCCCATAATTATTTGCTGTAGGAGCGGCCGCGTTCTCCCCACCGCTGCCTAATGAGGTAATTGGGGAATTAGGAATTAATGACTTTAACAGAAGTGACAACTGACTTCACGTCGGGAGCAGCTCTGGGGAGCTGCCTCTCCCCCGGAGTGCACGGCTCTGAGCTCCCCTGCCTCCTGGGAAACCCAGGTGTCCTGCCTTCCAGCTGCCCGGGCTGGCCCTCTGCCCGGCCGGCCCCAGGCTGTGACTGCCCCTTGACGGCCTTCACCGCCCAGCTGAGCCCCGTAGGGAGGAACCCTCGGAGGCGTCCAAGGACTGGCGCTATTCTGGGCGATGCCTTTGCTAACAATAGTACTGGGGAGCATGGCTGTTCCCCTCACGTGTGTGGGAGCAGGTGAGCTCCCTGGGATGTTGTCAGTTGTGGGTGGTAGGTGGGTGGGGCTCGCTAGTACTCTTTGTTAGGCAAGGCCAGCCTCAGTTTCCTTGCTTTACTGCATCTGACAAGGAAAGGTGCTGCATACGTGTATGACTGTGTGTGTGTGGGGGGGCTTCCCAGGTTCTAGGAGGAGGGGAACTGGAACCACAGTAGGAAAGGGATAGGGCGTGGGTTTCCAAGTGAGACACACGTGTGCCGCAACTCTCAGAACCCCAATCCCTGCCCCATCTGTGAGCTACCCTATCCCCACCTCCAGTGACACCAAGCCGCTTGGCTCCACTGGCTGTAGGAGGTGGCAGCAGAGTAGTTCCTTGTGCCCAGGCTGAGTGGTTCCTTGTGCCCGGGCTGAGTGGTTCCTTGTTCTCCGGGCTGACGGGAGCAGACTTTCAGGAAGACCCCAGGAGTGTAGTGTGTGCAGTGATGACCCGGGTCCCCTTGACTGTGTGTGATCCAGGGGGCCTGAGTGAACCCGTGCCAGTGTCTGTCCTGTGTGGGACTGCAGGAGGCCGAGCTCAGGAGTACCGCTGGGAAGTGCAGGGGAATGGGATAGGGGACAGGGTTGAGGGCCTAGGGGCCTTTCTTCTGGCCTCTAGCCTCTCAGATCACCCCCCGCCCCCAGCAATTTGAGGCAGTGTCTCCTCAGACTAGTGGGCAAGGGGGAGAGAACATTGGCTTTGGAGTCAGACCAAATGGGCTTCAAATCTGGGGTTCCAGAGGGTTGCTATGGGGATGAAGAGAACGTGTGTACTGTACCCAGAGGGCCATCACGATTTTGGGGTTCAGTGAAGCTCACCCTCTCACTCTGGCACCATTAACATAACTCTTCTTGCTCTGTATCCTGGGTGGCCTCTGCAGGGTTCCCCATGGAGGTCCTTTCCAGAGCCGGGGGCCGGGGTGGGTCAGAGGGACTCCTTACTCCCCTTCTCTAGGCCTCGTCCCTGTCTGTCCTCTGCCTGTCCCTCCCCAGCTCCCAGCCCCATGCTCTAACCTACACCCCCATGCTCACCTTTCCTTGATAAGTCCCACGTGGTTTGTCTCCCTGATCTCTTTCCATACCTGTCACCTTCCAAAGCGTGCAATTCACACTCCCACCTCTGCCCGCACACTCAGGCCTGGCCTACATGGGGCCTGATGGGCTGCCAAGAGAGGCACGCGGGTGCCCTGGTGCGGGAGCCCTGGGGGGCCTGCTCAGTACTGAGCACATGGGATGGGAGGCTTGAGGCTAGGGGGTGGGGGTGGGGCTGTCAGACCTTCCCCAGACAGGGGCGGCTCCCGTGGACTTCTCTGCTGGTTGTGTTTTAGGGCAGCCTCTGCCCTCTGTGCTCACGCTGGTCCCCAGCAGGGCCCTGGTTATCTTGTCTGAGGCCTAGGCTCAGGAGCCCTTGAACAGAGTAGGTGCCCTGGAAACATCTGTGAATGTTCTGAATGAACCAAAAGGCAAGAGGCAGGAGTGATCAGTGGAAGTGCTGCAGGCCCAGGCTCTGCAGCCCATGGTGGCTTCCCCGACCTCTCTGAGCCACAATTTACTCCCTTGCCAGTATATGGGGAAGGGACGAGCCTGCCCCCCTCTTTGGGCAGGTGAGAGGGTCCAATAAAGGCACGACTGGGAGAAGTACGTGGTAAAGCTATGAAGTGCTGTGGAGCTGGGCTGGTGGTGGTCACAGGTAGAGCTCTAGAAGGAGTGAAGGGTTGCTCCTTCCTGGTTGCTGACCTCTACCTTCCTGTCCTCAGGACCAGGGCACCGTGGGGGTGATCTTTAACGTGGGCACAGACGACATTACCATCGATGAGCCCAATGCCATCGTGAGTGACGGCAAATACCATGTGGTGCGCTTCACTCGAAGCGGTGGCAACGCCACCCTGCAGGTGGACAGCTGGCCGGTCAACGAGCGGTACCCGGCAGGTAGGCCGCCTGGGCGCTCAGAGGTGTGGCGGGAGTGGCCGGGCAGGGCAGGGAGGCCTCTGATAGGAGCACTGCCTGCACCTGGGGCGGGGCTAAGCGGAGAGGCGTCGGGATGTGGGCGTGGCAACGATGAGAAGGCTGACAGGGAGGCGGGACCAGGATGGGTGTGGCTACAGAGAACCCTGGGGGAGATTTGGAGGACCGACCAAGACTGCGCTCCTGGGAGTTTGGCAGCTAGGAGGGAGAGAGCAAAGCTAAGCAGGGAAGGCTGCAAGGCCAGGTCCAGTTTGGGGATGAGGGAGAAGAGAAGAGGAGGGAAGGTAGAGGTAGAGAGAGTCTGATGCACTTGAGGAAAGGATGAGTTCAGAATTGAGGGCCAGGTGGAAAGGGGGTGGGGGCAGACGCAGAAAAAGGTAGAGAAGATCCGGAAATAACCCAGAACATATCTTGGTGAGGAGACAGGGCGGTTCCCAAGGACAGAACTAAGGAAGGAACCAAGGTCTTTACAAAGAGCAAGTAAAGAGCCATATTAGGAGATCTTAGTTAAAGGAAGAGAAGTAACCATGGAGACTCAGAGAAAAGGAACCCCAGTTTCTCAGGGCGTAAGGGACATAGTGAAAGGGAGAGAGAGAGAGAGAAATGACAAGAGTGAAAAATAGGGTCAAGTGCATTCAACAAACCTTTATTGACACCCTACTAGGCACCAGGCAGGTTGTGTGCTAGGCCCTGGGGACGCAGAGGTGAGTGGGCCACAGCCCCTGCTTGCAGGGGGCTCGCAGTCTTGGTGGGAGGGGAGGCAAGCATAGGAATGCAGAGACCCCGTTCAACAATGTGACAGCTGTGGTGGCCGCGGACGAGCCCAGGTCTGAGGAGTACAGGAGAGAGCTAGGGATGAGAACATGAAAGGAATGAGGTGGCAGAGACTGCGAGATGCCCAGGGAGGCAGAGACAGAGCTTCAGAGCAAGAGGAAACCAGAGGAGCGATGGAGAGATATGGAAATCGTCCCTGAGACATAAGCAAAGACGGAGGCGGCTCCTGGAGTGATGCAGAGATATATGGAGCCGCCGTTGCACAGACCCAGCCAGGGAGAGGAGAGGTGGACAGAGCCTCGGGAGGAGAGGAAGAGAGCCTCAGTGCGGGAGATAAGGGGGGTGGGGGGGAATCGAGCCACTGCAGGGGAGAACCGCAGAGACACAGACACGCAGAGCTGTGGGCTGAGTGACACTGCAGTCACATACACGAGGCGACCGAGAAGCAGGGCATGTGTGGCCTCGGCTCCTCTCTCAGGCAGAAGTGACAACCCAGGCAGAGGCACAGAAGCCGCCCCATGTTGACCAAGAGTGGCCTGGGCAGAAAGACAGTGAAAAGTGCAGGTGTGCAAATCTCATGGGCCCACTTCTGCTGGGAGAAACATGCCAGTGTAGGCTCCCAACTCATGTTCGTGTGGGCTTGTACCCAGACATTCTCGGGCGGCCCCTGGACATAGAGAACCACATGTTGCTAATAAACACAGAGGCTGATGGACACACAGGCCAACCCCAGACACACGGATGACTGCAAATATTCACCTGGCCAGACAGACACATCGCTGCGGAGGGCTGGCACGTGTGGGGTCACCGAGACACACAAGGGCCCCAGTGCTAAGTTCCACACATTGGCCAGGCTGTGTGCATATGCTTGCCCTGTGGGCATCAGACTTCTCTCTCTCTCAGCCACACACACACCAGAGTAATCTGCGTAGTAGTGAAGACATCAGTCTGTGCTGGACAGGGCTGGATGGGGGGGTGGGGCATGAAAGCCTGACCACAACAAGCCATGGCTCGGGTCCAGAGCTGCTCCCCTTGGAGCCCAGCAGGCCAGAGACTAGGTCAGAGGAGTCCTGCCTGCTCGGGGACTCCTGGCTGGAGGTGGGGCAGATGGCCGGCTGTGCCCCTCACCTGCAGAATGGAGTAACCTGAGGGCCTGGTGGCTGCCTGCCTATGTGCATGGTGAGAGCAGATCGTCTACAAAAGCTGGGTGTCGTCCTCAGCTGTACCGGCAGGACAGGTTAGCAGTGTGCGGGGGCGGAGAGCCTGGGCCCCCCGCCGCTTAGGGAGCAGAGACACCGCTCAGGGACCTTGCGTCAGCAGGGCCTGGCTTTTAATCCTGGATCTCCTACTGACAAGCCGTGTGGCTTTGGACAAGTCGTCTAGCCTCTCTGAGTCTGTTTCCACCTCTGAAAAGTGGGAATAACACCTACCTCACAGCCATACTGTGAGAATTCCTGAGACAACCTAAGGAACGCTAGAATGACATGGCATAGAAGACAGGCCCAGCACACAGAGCTTTTCTTAGAATTGTCTTGTGTTCCAATAAGGCAGATGCCCTTTCTTCCTTTCCTCTCAGGACACACACACACAAGTAGCCCAGCATAGGCAGGTCCCGGTCTGCCTCTGCATGCGCGCTCCCCTGCCCTCCCTTGCCCCACGTGACCCCTTTCCGGCCACTCCGCCTCTCCTCCTACATTGTCTTCTTTGGCCCCTTCCACCCCCATTTCCAGAATGGGGTGCCCTGTGCTACCTCTGCCAGAACACAGACTACTATTGGTCACTTGCCAGGCTTCCTCGCTTGGCTGGGGCTCCCGGTGGGCAAGGGCCAGGCCTTCATTTCCCCATCTCCAGTACCCAGCACCAGAAACAGAGCAGGTACTCAAGAAATGTTTGCTGAGTGACTAAATGAATAAATGATCCATTTTCAACTTAAACACGAGGGACGTGAATCTGTAGGGAAGGCAGGTCTCATTGCCTCCTGAGCGCCTCGGAGGGCACCACCATGCACACGTGGATGTGGGGGGGGCTCGTTCATGGGAGGTGTAGGCAGACCCAGGCCCAGGCCCATGTTTCGCTGGGCAGGGAGCGCAGCTGTGCAGGAGGAGATAAGAGGGAAAGAGCCTCCCCGCCGCCCAAAACAGCATGCTTGTTATTGAACAGTATGCAATGGTTTCAGTGGGAAGAGTGGCCAGACTCCCAAAAGAGATCATTTCCATTTCCATGGCTGCCGACGGGGATCACCCACAGCCAGGGACTGAGAAGAGCACACAGAGCTGCCAGGCACACGGACAAAGCCCTGTCCACAGACAGACACACACACACGCACACACACGTCCTCCTTCCCTGTCTCCAGGGCCTGCAGAATGGTGAATGGAGAAAGGAACAGGTGCGTCCAGATGGCCAGCCGAGGATTGAGAAGAAGGTGGGCGTTAGGAATTGTGGGGGAAGAGCCTGAAGGAGAAAAGCTTGTGAGTGAGAGGGGGTCAGGAGCTGGGCTGGGTTAACAGGGCAGAAAGGAGATGGGACCTGAGCAGAGAGGAGTCTGAGGGTCTTGGAATGGAGCTGAGATGGGGGAGGAGAGGAGGAGTCACCAGGCAAAGGAGGGCTGGGGTGGCTGTAGGGAGGGAACCCTGGGTGGAAAAAGGTGGTGGAAGAGGAGGTGAGATGGTGAGATGGCACCTGAGAGACTGGAGGGAAGGGAGGAGGGGTGGGTGGGGCTGTGGGGGACGCTCTTGCTGCCACACTAGGCACACTGGTGAGGTCACCTGCAGTGGTGCCCACACAGGGGGCAGTGAGTGACCAGGGTGGGAAACTGGAAGCGCCTGCCATGAGAGCAGTGGTGGGCTTGGGGGCCTGCAGGGGTGGGGGATTAAGGTGGAAGCTGGCAGTGGGGTGGAGTGGGAGATGAAGGGAAAGCTGGAAGTGGAGCATGGAAGGTGAAGGGAGCCGAGACAGCTTGGAGAAGTGGTTTAAGTCTCACTGTTCAGTGCGTGTGCCCGGCCACCCCCCTAAATGCTGCATAAACCCCTTGCTTAACCCATCCCTCCTACTTCTAAACCGCCCTCTAAACGCAGTAACCAGCTGGGCCACTGAGGCCTCCCACCCCCTAACTTAAACCTGCTAAATGCCCCGCCCGCCCGCCCGCTGCCCCACTCTGGGATGGGGAAGGAAGCTGGGCGACAGCTTGAGCCCGGATAAACCTGTTTAACCTCTGACATTTGACCTTCCAGCTGCCTTTTCTTTCATTCCCCTTTCCTTTTCTTCTTTGTCCCTCTCTCTTTCTTTGGGTCGCTCCTGCCCCCAGGGTGAGGCTGGCTCTGGATGGGAACGTAGGGAGGGGATGGGAGGACAGGGGACCCAGCGTTTCTTCTCCTGCCTTGGGTGGACCTTCCCCCCTTGCCTTTGGATGTTGCTGCTTACTCTGAGTCTCCTGAGAAATGCATAATTACTTTTCTAACTCCTTTGGACTTCGCCGCCTGAGAAACCTACTGTCTTTCTAAACTTTTCCAAGGAAACTTTGATAACGAGCGCCTGGCGATTGCTAGACAGAGAATCCCCTACCGGCTTGGTCGAGTAGTAGATGAGTGGCTGCTCGACAAAGGTAATTAACCAGAATTAATTAATTAATTAATTAATTAACTTTAAAAACACTATCTTAAAGGTGCAGAGCTCTCTCTTTCCCCATCCGTGCCTTCCCCATCGCCCGCCCCCCAGTGAAGGGACAATTGTCCTGCCAGGTTGACCTCTTTCTCTGTGTAGTCGAGTGTCTTTGTTTTTTAGGGTGATGCTTCTGGCCAGGGTTTTTCCTAGAAGAGTCCTCCTCTCTGTCGAAACTTCTGATGGGACTAGGATAACCCATGAGATTCCTGATCCACTTGGGTAAAGCTGGCCGGAAAGCAGGCTGGGAGGGAGGTGGTCAGCTCAGAGGTTGTGTACAGGGCCAGTTGAGGGCTACAATGCGTGAGAAGCAGGAAAACTTTGGGAAACAGGAAATGCTGATCCCAGGACCCAAAGGAGGGTAGGAAGGCTGCACCAGGATCATCTGAGGAGAAAAGGAGAGTGGGGGCCTCAGGTCCTACTGGAAAGACCCCCCCAAAGAGTGGCGGTGGGGCCACCGTGTCTGGAATGAGCTCAGCGTGGTCAGAAGGCCCCTTAGAAGTAGTGGAGTTGGGGGGAGACTGGAAGGAAGGGGAAGAGGTGGCCATCCCTCGAGGGTTTCTGTGCCTCCTGAGTTGATGAAGAAGACAGAACAGGCTTGTGGTGAGGCGCTGCTGGGTGTGAGGGAGAAGGCCACTTGTCACCAAGGGAAGTTGGGGCCAAGGGCAAAACCATCCCATTCCCTTTGGAGAGGGGGCGAGCTCTGTACCTCTAAGGCTAAACTCTAGGGGGGCAGTAGAACTGTTAAACCTCCACCTAACCAGCTGATAACTGTGCTTTTAAATGTCCACTGGGGCCTTCCCCAACTAAAATCCCCAAATGTCACTTCCAGCCCCCACAGCCAGCGGGGACTAAACATGCTGATAACCAGATGTGATAAATCCATAACAGGACAAAAAGTTAAAGGGACTGTAACAGACATCGCCAAAACCTACAGCCCCCAGCCACACTGGGTGGCTCTCTCCAGCGGGGCGAACTTTAACCCTTTGAGGAGTTCATGGCGGGTGGGGCCCCAGGGGCCAAGTTTGCTAACCTATGTAGTCTCCTGTCCATTACCCACCTCCCTCTCCCGGAATCAGAGAGGCCAAGGGAGCAGCCTGGGCTGAGGCTGGGCCAACTTGTGACCCCACGGGTAGGGAGAAAAAGACAGGCCCTGGGAGGGGGGGCAGGACTTGTGGTCCCCCCAGTTGCCCTTCACTAGCTTTGTTGTCACACCTCTTGAGGCCTCTATTTCCTCTTCTAGAAAGTGAAGGATTGGGTTAAGTATTCTAGTATTTTCCCCACTATGGAAGGAGGAACTCACCTGTTGGGTGGCCTTGGTCAAGACTTCCGTTTGCCAAGCCTCAGTTGCCTTCTGGGGAAAACAGGGATAATGATCCCCGCTCAGCCTTCCTCACAAGGGGTGCTGTGAGGATGAGACGAAATAAGGAGTAGGAAAATATTGGAGAACCAGATCTGGGCATCCTTGGAGAGATTATTTTATGCTCAGCACCTGTTATATGGTAGCTGCTCAATAAATAGTTACTGAATGAATCCGTTTTCCAGTTCTAAAACGTCCTGTGAAGCAGAAGTCCCATGAGATGCTTCACAATAGAGACACTTGTCCAATGAGCTTGGGAAATGCTGAGTCCCGTTTCTTCTTCCTCTTGGAGATGCACAGGGACATTGGTTTAATAAAGGCTCTGAGAAGACCCGCAAGAAAGAAACCTGTTGTTTAATTGTGAAATGTTTGCTTCCCAACCTTGCTTAACGGTTGTGAACCTTCTCTCCTTCTTATGTTCTTATGCCTGGTGGGCAAGGGCCTCTCTAGGTCTGGTGTTCCAGCTGCTACTCACAGGTTCTCAGCTTCTGTGGGCTCCAGGTCCCCCACTTGTAAGATGGAGATACTGCTCCAGAGCTGTATCTCTGGAGTGAGGGGCTGGGCAGGGGAAGGGTGCAGGAGGGAGAGACTGAGCAGAGGGGCGGAGCAGACACACCGTGGCCAGTCATTGGCCAGAGGCCGACAGAAGGGTGGGTGTCCCAGGGAACCCGTGTTTCCGAAGAGAGTGTGGGTTTCACAAGTTGGACTGTCCTCAGCCCAGGTTTTGGGGCAGGGCTCACAGGTACCTAACTGTAAACCACATCTTTAACGAGGCACTAACCAGAGGCTAACAAGGGCTAAGCCAGATCTTAAACCCCACCCCTAGCGCCAGCAGCTGCAGGTCCCAGGAGCAAGGGGCAATGTAGCAATTCCTCTGCCCCCCTCCTTCCCCAAAATAAGCAACACCAAAACCAAAGTTAAATCTAAACTTAAACATAATAAATATCTTTTCTAAAAACCAAACCAAAGCAACAAACTCAGAGGGTTAAACCGACCCCCAGAAGCATTAAAACCAAACAGAACAGCCAAACCCCACCCAGGTGGGAATTCGGAGGTATAACTGCTGAGTGAGGAGCGAGATTGGAGCTGGAGTGGGTTTTTTTTGGCTGTCAGCGAGCGAAGAAAGGTCCCTTTAACATTTTCCATCTCTGTGCTTGCACATCCTGTCGGGGAAGAAGGCCTCTGCTCTCCAGGGCCAGACCCCAGGGCAGTGGCTGGGTCTGGAGGGGAGGAGGAGAGAGGGGAGCCTGGCCAACGGTCAGGGGGCCTGGTGGTGGCTGGGGGGCGGGGCGGAGTGAGGTCCCAGCCCTGCTCCCCGCCTCACACACGCCTTCTCCTCCCATGCACTGTCCTGGCCGCCCCTGCTCTCGCCTCCCTCTCTGCCCTGACACACAGGGACCACTGGGCCTGGCAGTCGCCTTCTTTATCTCTGCCTCTTTGTCTCCTCTATCTGCTGCTTCTGAGGGCTCCATGGCTTGGGGCTGGACACGGGCTGTGGGATGCTTGGGGAAGCAGAAGGAGAAGATGGGGGATGAAACTGAGGGAAGGGAAAGAAGGGGGGTATGATGCCCCTGGAGCAGGAGACGAGAGGGGGATGGGAAGGAAGGTCAGAGGCATGAGCATGGTGGGGAGAGTGGGGAGCTGGCTCCCTTCCCAGCCCCTGTGTGCCCTGGGTCCCCTTCCCCCGGGGTCCCTACCTGGCTGGGCTGGAATTGTGGCTGACAAGGACTTTCCCTCTGGTGTCTGCCCTTCCTCTTTCTCCCTCTCCCCCTACCCCCCGCTGGTTTCCACCTTGACTCCTCTTTCCTCCCTGGTACCCCTCTATTCCCCCCCACCCCTGTCCCTTTCTGGTCTTCCCTCATTGCCTGTCCCTCCTCTGTCTGTCACCCTCGCCCATTGCCCTCCCCCCAGGCCGCCAGCTGACCATCTTCAACAGCCAGGCTGCCATCAAGATCGGGGGCCGGGATCAGGGCCGCCCCTTCCAGGGCCAGGTGTCCGGCCTCTACTACAATGGGCTCAAGGTGCTGGCGCTGGCCGCCGAGAGCGACCCCAACGTGCGGACCGAGGGCCACCTGCGCCTGGTAGGGGAGGGGCCGTCCGTGCTACTCAGTGCGGAGACCACGGCTACCACCCTGCTGGCCGACATGGCCACCACCATCATGGAGACCACCACTACCATGGCCACCACCACCACACGCCGGGGCCGCTCCCCCACGCTGAGGGACAGCACCACACAGGTGAGGGCCTCGCCGGCTGGCGGACAACTGGTGGCGCTCCGGCTGGATGTCCGCATAGCAGCATCCAGGGGTCCGGTGGGATCCTGAAAGTTGCTGTCCTTGTCCCGATGGTTTGGGCGAGATAGGCAAATCTCTTTTTACCAAGTGCCCTTCGCCCTGGTAACCAGGGATGTCACAGAAGTAGAGGTGGCCTCCAGGGGACCACTCCCAGAGATGAGGGGCAGTTTGGTACCTCAGCTAGACCAGCGATGACTACCCCACCTAAGAGGGAGGAAGTCAGGGTGGCGTGAGGGTGAAATGATCCCCTCTGTCCACCCCATAATGAAAGCCATGCCCAGTGCTGTGTGGGCAGTGAGTGGGAGACAAATGGAAGCAGGATGGCCCCGCTCTGGGCAGGCACAGAGGTGGCAGCCCTGGAGGGGCTAGAGGCTTACGTGGCAGTGGCAGCCGCCCTCCGGAGGCTGGCGGAGGCCCGGAGCAGCCTCTCCCTGATTGCTGGAGCCCTTGCAGTGGGACTGCAAGTCCAGTCTGTTGCCTTCACGAGTCCGCTACGTGTGCCCTCGAGCAGGTGCCACTGTAGCTGGCCTCTGGGTCCTCAGTCTGGGCCTGAGGGGGTGTTGGTACAGACAGTCCCCTGGAGCTGTACCCTCCCCAGTGCCAGGCCCACCTGCTCCGGTACTCTCCCTGGGTCAGGTCAAGCCCAGGTGGTTGGGGTTTATCTTCTCTTGTACTTAGGCCAGCCCTGGAGGGAGCCTCACCTGGTCAATGAGTCTCCCTTGGGGCAGGACAGGCCTGGATTTCCTGCTGGCCAAAGCCATCAGCATGTGTGACTTACTGAGGCAGCCTGGGGACCCGGCCGAATTTTCTAGTGGTTGCCTCGAAAGATTGTTGGTCCAGGAGGGCTCATACTTGGCGTATCGGACCTTGCTTAGTCACCCTGCCCCCTCTACCCAACCTACTTCTGTCCCCCATCTCCATGGCTGTTGAGCTTCTGGGCCCGGAGGGACCGCTGTCCTCTCAGGGTGAGGGAGGAGCCTGGAGACGCCATCAGCCAGCCTTCAGCCTCTGTACACGGGGGCTGGGCCCGATGAGCTCCAGGGCCCCTCACCTCTACCAGTCCGTGCTTCCGGGAGCTTGCGACTGGCTGACAGGCTCACCAGGCAAGAGAGACAATCCTGAGCCCACGTCCCCTCTTGTCTTCACTGCCAAGAAAACGGGGGATTCGAATGCCAGGCCTTGCTCCAAGGGGTGGAGAGCCCTGGGACAGAGGCCTGGTTCTACCCAAGATGGGGTACCCACCACACCCAGTGCCCTGCAAACAGGCCAGAAGGGCCATCCAGGTTCAGTGGGAGGGTGATGGGCAAACCATCCAGGTGGAAGAGAAGGCTGGGAACCGTAGGGATCATGGCTGTGCAGGAGAATCCCCCACAGGGGCAAGGATACAGCCCTTGGATGAAGGCAACAGTGTCTGAACTAGAAGGAGGCAGGGAGGAGGCAGGATGACCTTTCACCCCTTCCCCTCCCCAGCTTCTGTCTTTGACATTTAGCCTGACCCTCTCCTTACACTCTGTGGTCTCTCAGGCTCCCTGCCCACCTGCACTCTGGGTCTCCCTCCTTGGGTCTCTTCCCTAACACCCCTTGAGTACCCCCACCCCTTATACTCACTCGTCTTGGGGATTCTCTTCTTTGCAATCAGGAGGAGAGAAAATGCTGACAAACTTGACTCCCATTGTCATGACAACCACAGACCTAATTGTGTGCAGCCTGGTTTCTGGGCTCGGGGAAGGGGGTTGGAAGAGAGATGAGAGTGATGGGGTAGTGAGGCTGGAGCCAGGAAACGCCCTGGTCCTGCTCCCCCTCTGCCCATGCTGGCCTCCAGATGCCCCTGTGCCTCGTCTGCCTGATGTCTTGGACCCCCTTGCTCCAGCCCTGAGGCTGCAGGTCTGGTGTCCAGTCTCAACTGCCTGGACATGCCGCTGTCTCATTGATCCCCAGGAGCCGTGGGGAGCCCCTGCAGGGTGGGGGAAATGGAGGCCCACGGTGACCCACCCAACGATGAGCGAGCTGGGGCACGGACCAGGGTGTGTGTCTCAGCCCGGGGCCCCGTCCTGTGTGCCGTCCCGTACCTCAAGAGCTGGCTGCGGGGATCTGCTGACCCACCCTGGAATCCTCTTCTTTCCCCACCCCTCCTTTCACCCCCAGAACACAGACGACCTCCTGGTGGCCTCGGCTGAGTGTCCGAGCGATGACGAGGATCTGGAGGAGTGTGAGCCCAGTACTGGTGAGTACCTTTCCCCCCTCCCCTGCCCCGGGGCCCACTGCGACGCTCATGGGAGGGGGGCGACTGCCCTTGCCACCTGGCCCAGGCCCCAAGGGCCTACTGCCAGGCCTTAGCTTTTCCTGATAGCTCCTCTCCCTTCCTACCATTTCCCCACCCCCAGGGTCCCTCAAGTGCCCTCTGATGAGGCAGTTTTTGGCCTTTTAGTGCCCTGGCCCTTAGAAGTAGTGAGGTCCATAGGTCGGGGTCCTGGGGTTGAGGGCCAAGGGATGCTGGGAGGGAAAAAGGGAGACTTTTCCCTAGAAAGATAAGTAACTACAGCTCCCATGAGTCCTGGGGGAGGTGGGGATACAGGTTTACGAACTACAATTCCCATCAGCTCTTGGGTCCAGAACTGCAACTCCCATCAGCCCCTGAGCCTGGTGTTTTCTTGGTCACTAGTAGAGGTCTCTGCTGGATCTTGAACCCTCCTCAGCCCCAGTCTCAGGGAGGTGGCTGGACATTCTGCCGGGGCTGCCAGGCCAAACTGGGGCAATTACTTCACAGCAGTTATATGCTAAGCAGTCAACTGGGTTGGAGGTGCCCCTTGGCCAGACATGTGGTCGGTCCCCTGGGGAGATTGGGACCTGAGGTCCGGCCCAGATTTCTACTGGGAGAGCTGTTATAGGAAGAGAACAGGGCTGGGAGGGCAGGCTTCCCGAGAGGCGGCATTCCAGGCTTGCTTCTTCCAGCTGGAGTCCATGGTGCAGCCCCAGAGAGAGATCAGATTGGCGAAGCAGGGGTGGGCCTGGAGTGCCGACTGAGAAGTGTGGGGTGTGGAGCAGCAAGCGGTGCGAGGCTTGCTCCGCTGAGCTGGTGGGAGGGTGGCTGAGAGGAGCTGGGGTCCTGGTGTTTGAGGCTGGCGGTGGGGAAGGAGGAAGGACTGGCGGTGGCCAGCTTTCCCAGCAGGGCAGGCCGGGCCTTGGTGGCCATTTGGATGAGCCTGTGGGAGCATACATCCCTTGCTTGGGTTCCCAGAGACTTCTCCTTGTTACTTTGCCGTGGGTGGCACCTGGACTGCTGTTACCAGAGGCTGGAGGTTGAGGCAGGTACCTGCAGGGTTGGGGAAGTGATGTCGTCAGCTGAGGTGGGCAGTGTGACCTGGGTACATTCTGTGAAGCTGACCTGGGGGTGAGCTTGGGGGATCTGCCGGCCCCAGAGAAGACGCTCAAGCTGAGGGTGTGCTGTAGCCATGGAAGGGGTGTGGGTGGAAAAGGACTGTGGAGCCTTGGGGCCGACGCTCAGGTTCCAGAGACCAAGGGCAGGGGCATTTCTAGGGCACAGGCCTCCAGATCCAAGGCTGAAAGCTGGCTGCCCTCTGTGCTCTCCCCGTAGATCAAAGCTGAGGGGGGGGGGTCTTTCCAGCAGTCCTGGACCCTGAAGCACTTAGGGGAGCCTCAGGCTGCTGGGCCGGAAACGCCTCCCTGTCCACAGCAAAGGCCTGTGCTTTCTGGAGCAGACGCCCTCCACTGTGGGGAAGCCCCTCTGTTGGGGGCTGTTCCCTCCATCTCATGGGGCCACGTTGGCTCAGAGATGCACCCTCACACTGCACAGGGAGGCTCTGGGCATCTGACAGCTTCCACACGGAACTCCCCCTCGACTCTGCTGTATCCTCTCTGACTAGTCACTTCCTGGGGTTTCCTGCAGGTGCACACAGCGCCTCTAGCGCAGGCTTTCCAGAGCGGCTGTGATGGCTGGCCTACGAGAGCCCTGGGACAGGGCTCTGGGGACAAAGGACTGTGTGGGCCATAAGGAAAGGGTGTTGCTTGGTCCCACCACACGTTTGCACACATGTGCCGGAGTGTTTGCACACTCTGGGGTGGGGACTGCCAGGGTGAGAGGAGTCTCTGCTCTCCCTGGGCCCTAGGCAGAGAGGCGCGTAGGGCCAGATGGTCACCATTCAGAGACATGCTGCGCACACGGCCACACCAGCTCCACACACTGTCTGCCCAGGTTCTGG
The DNA here is from genome assembly GCF_964194185.1 of Rhinolophus hipposideros. Classification (NCBI taxonomy): domain Eukaryota; kingdom Metazoa; phylum Chordata; class Mammalia; order Chiroptera; family Rhinolophidae; genus Rhinolophus; species Rhinolophus hipposideros. The sequence goes on from NC_138056.1 coordinate 6,846,928, forward strand.
CTTCCCCAGGCCTGAGTCTTGTTAGGCGCTGGGGTGTGACTGAGTGTGTGCACAGGTGGGCCGAGCTCGTTTAGGCTGTTTTGGGAGGAGAGAGCTGTACTGATCGCTGGGCTCATCTTCCTGGGAAAAGGGCCAAGTACGGGATGGGAGGATTGAGGATGGAAGAGGAATACAAGGTGGGTGTAGGGAGAGGTTGGGGGGCCAGCCTGGCACTCGACTTTACAAATAAGGGGGGCGGGAGGCAGAGTGCACGCTTGAGCTCCCGGAGGAAACTGATGGCAGCCACAGCTGTCCCCCAGACGAGCACCGCACGTTTGCACTTCCACACTCGCGCCCCTTGAAATGCTTCAAGTTGGATTCTTGTCATCCTGATGGGAGGCCAGGCAAGGACCAAGATGATTCCAGGGTTCCCCAGGCTGATCTAGACCATGTCTCCCCCACCTGGGTCCCTCCTTCCCCCTCCCCCCCCCCCCAGTGCAGGAGGCTTTTTCTCTAGCAAAGGGCCAGGCCTCCTTGGTCTCCAAGGTCAGCATTGGAAGTGGAGGCAGCCTGGCTAGAGACAGCGGCTGCCCAGGGCCTGAGCCGGGGTGTTTGCATCCCTCCCATCTTCCAGAGCTTCCTCCCTGGGTCCAGGTGTGAAGCCTGGGACCATCCCTATTTACCTTTCCACCCTTCCCCACGATCTGGGCCGCTCCACACACCCCAGGTCCCATACCCTCTCCTCGCAGCTTGGTGAGACCATCATCTAACATGGTTGTTTTACCTGAGGTTGGCAACCCAGCCAAAAGGGTATAGTTTGATAGACACAGCATTTCGGTTCTTTGGAGTGGGGGTGCCGTGAAGGGGGCCATGCACTGTTTGGTGGGTCGTGTGACCCACCACCCCTTGCTTTCTCAGCCGGCCTGACCCACGTAGGGATCTGAATTTGCACCTGCTGAGACGTAGGAAGTGCACACAGGCTCAGACCCACAGAGGCACACACGTGTGCACACACGCATCTATATGCATGTGTCTGACCAGAGGCACACACACCTACATCTATGCACACGTTTACGGACTTACCAGCAAGCTCACGTGTGCCCACCACCACAGGTACACACATACACATGTTCAGACCTAGAAGCGCACGTGCCATTTGTGCCCAGACCAACAGAGGCTCAGACATGCTTAGACATTAAGAAGCACACATGTCCTCAGAGCCCCAGAAGTCCATACGCCCAAAACAACTGTTGACACCCAGGCAGCACAAACCCGTGCACACGTGCACAGTCTCACACACGTGTACTCAGTCTCACAGGTGTACTCAGAGCCAGTCTTGCACATGTGTGCCTAGAGCTCCAAATAGACCCACACAGATGTGGACTCACAGGTGCCCACCTGCTCGGACCCACGAGTTTCATATTTACACATGTGCTCGGCCACCTAAAAGTGCACGCACAGCATTGTCTTACATGCACCAAGGCACGTGTGTGTGCTCAGAGCTGCACGTTCCTGCACATGCAGACCTGCTGAGGCACGTTTGCACACACATCTATGGAGGCACACGCCAGATGTTGAGAATCACACACACTCAGACCTGTAGAAGCGCACGTGTATTTCAAACACTCGTGGTACACATGTGTGTTCAGGCCTGAGCACATACACATGTGCCAGAGCCATCGAAGCACATGCACATACATGTCCTCAGACTCAGAATCCCACATCCACGCTCGGCTCACGGGCGCACACGTGTGTGTACATCCACCTGCATAAGACACACTCATGTGCTGAAACCACAGGCTCCTACGCATATGCTCAGACTTGCGGCTGCTCACAGATGTTTTAGAATCACAGATGCATGTGCGCATGTTCAGAGCAGCCACGTTCACGAGGTGCCCAGACTCACTGAAGTGCGTGTGTCACGACTCCATCCAAGTATCCACTCGTACTCAGACCCACATTCGCCCGCACATATGTTCACAGTCACCCGACGCACACACATCCTCACAGGGATGTCCTCAGGTACCAGCGTATGTTCCCGTTCCCACAGAGGCACGTGTGCTGAGACCCACAGGGCACTGGTGCGCATGCTTTCAGGGGGAGGCCATGTGTGCCCAGACTCAGGCCTGCGCACACGCACACGTTCGTTCGGACTCGCAGACCCGCACCCCTCCCACACTAGCCCATGAGCAGACAGGCCAACAGCGGCTCATTCTTCCGTGTCTACCCCTGTGCACAGACACACATACTCAGATCCCTCAAGGCACGCACACACATACTCAGCCCCACAGTTGTGTACACACACACTCAGGTCTGCACGAGCCCACAATGCTGCTCACAGCTGCAGATGCTCTTACGCATAGGCTCAGAGGTACCCATGCAGCTGCCTACGGAAGGGCACACATCCTCAGACCCGCAAGCCATACACATGCGTTCAGACCCAGTAAAATCCCTGCTTGGTGGCCCCACATGGCTGAGAACACCCAGCTGCTAAGACACACAAGGGCACGCATGCACACAGATTCGCATAGGCCCACGTAGGATCAGACCCACAGAAGCAGCCTCATACACTTTCCCATACGTGTACATCTTTCCTGAGGCATCGCCCCCACGCACGCGTACATCAGACCCTCAGAGGCACACACAGGCTTAATTCCACAGACACACGGACACATTTCTCAGATGCATACATTTAGCTCAGATTCACAGAGGTACAAATGTGTTCAGATTCCAGGATGTCTTAAGGTAACATTAGTTTGCTATAACAGATGAACTCCACAACATCTGTGGTTTAACACACAGGAATTTATTTCTCCTTCATGTAAAGTTAGAAACAGGTGTTCCTGATTGGTGGGCCGCTCTTCCCCAAGCGCTGATGCAGGGCTCGGCCTTCCGCCTTGAAGCTGCACCACCTCTGCGGGGTGACTGTCTGAGTTGTGGGAGGGAATGAGCAGGGAGGGTCACGGAGGGGAGGGTTTGATGGGTCAGGCCTCCGGGAAGAGGTGCACCTGGCTCCTGCTGAGTCTGCCCCTGGAGTTCAGTCACGTGGCTACCAGCTAGCTCCCAGGAAGGCTGGGAGGTCTGGCCTTGCCTGTCCCCAGGAGGAAGCAGAGACAGATTTGGTGACCAGCTACCGATCTATTTGCTGCAGCCTGGTCTTTAGGTCACCAATGATCCATTCCACTCTTTCTCCCACCCACAGAGCACACCCGCCCCTCCCCAAGGGAGACACCCCAAGTCCCACCCAGTTAGGGCAGTGATCTCAAAGGTGAGCATGTCTGGGAGATGGCGGCCCACTCCATCCGGTCCAGACGTGGTTCTTGGGTACCTATGAACTATTAATAAAAGGATAATTGATGGCACTGCCCACAGCCCAATACACACCCAGAATACAATGGTAGGGCAGAGAACCACCACAATAATCCTCCCATTCAAAAAAGGAAGGCTGGAAGGCACACAGCGGCTCCCAGTTCCTAGTGGGGAAGAAATCAGCCAGCATGTACAGTGTGTGAGGCTCTGCCCCGTAGCGGGAAGTTCCTTAAACCCTGCCTCTGCCATCTGGGAGAAACTCCCTCTCCTTTGTCTGGCGTCCTGCGCTGCCCTCTGGAAGGTTTTTCCTGGTCCTTGGCCTCCGTGGCCATCTCTGAGTCAGTATTGGGAAAATGTCCTCATTGGGGTCCCTATAGCCTTGACAGCTCACTTCCTGCTCATGCATATTTTGGGGCCCAAAGGTTCAAACAATCAAAGTAACTATACTCAGAGATCTTTCGTAGACATAATTCTCAAGCCAGTTATTTCCTTGTTTTCCTGCCCCCATGCCTGTCTCTTCATTTGGTGGTGACTATCTTGAGGGCATTTGAAACAGTTGGTGGGAGCCACACCCTTAATCTGACCCTTGTGGCCAGGCTGAGCCCCCTTGTTCAGGTGGAAGTTTCACTGGGCCGTTGTCCCCCAAAGCTGTTTTCGATCTCTTACAATTTGGCATTTGGAAGCAGTGGCTCTGTGGATACTTGCAGCCCCCACATTTCTGGGCTCTCTGTTCCCTTCATCTGTTTGCAGACCCCCCAATTCTCGCCTATCTTGGTCTCTCTCTAGTACTGTGTCACTGAAAGCAGAAAGTAAAAGCCAGCACTGGCACCTTGCCTTTCCTGGCACTTTCCCTTAGTGCCTCAGCCTCATCATGAGCTACCCGCTGGGTCATCACAAGCAGTGGGTGGTACCAGAAGTCCTGCCACCGACACGGTTCTTCATCTGTCCAGCCGCCAAGTCCGTTTCCTTGGATTGTCACATGAGTGCCACGGGTGTTTGTGACACCCACTTCTGGTGTAGTATCTGTACTAGGTAGGGTAGCGTTTGCTTCTGTAAGAGATAAGCCCTGAATCTCAGTGGGCGTGTCTCACTCAGGTGAAGCCCTACCTCCTGATCAGCAGCAGGTGGCTTTGCCCCAAGGGGTGCTTCGCGAGTCCAGACTCCTTCATGCTGTGGCTCCTCCATTTTCAACATGTCCTTTACCAGGTCGCTGGAAGAAGGAGAAAGAGCATAGAGTATTGTACACAGGAGGCTTTCATGGACCAGTGCTGCCCACTGCTCAGTCATATCACCACACCTAATTGCAAGGGATTCTGGGAAATGCAGTCTCACTGCCCAGGGGAAGCAGACAATGAGGTTGGGGAAGGAGGTGTTTCCAGGAGCACCCCACGTATGCTCAGAGCCATGGTGGCATGCTCACATGTTCTCGGCATGCACATCTGCACACACAAGCTCAGACGCAGGCCCAAAGCCAGAGGTTCACTTACACGTACACTTGTCTGTTCAGATTAGCTGACATGCACTCACATGCTCAGATGCCTTGAGGTTCCTGTGCACACACGTGCTTAGAGACATGGCCAGGTGCACAGAAGCAGACCCTCAGAGGGATGTGCTCACGCGAGTACCTCCGTCTCTGACCTTGACTCCACCCTTGCTGTGTGGGTGTTTCGGGGGGGAGGGGCACCATCCTTCAGGTCACTGCATACAGTGGCACAGGTTGTTCTCTGCTGGAACAGGTGAGTAAGGGCTGAAGTCTAGCCAGTGCCCTGCCTGCCAAGCAATGTGTCCTGGGCCCTGGCGTGGGGCTGTGTCCACCAGGAAGACAGAATACCTTTTCCAGTTGTGCACAGAGATGCTGTTTGCGAAGTTGTGCTCCTGCTGAGCTGTGGCCGTGTCAGGGGCTGCCTTTTTTCTAATCTACATGAAACGCCCTGTGAGCTAGTAGCCTTCTTGCCCTCAACAGCCTGGGCAGGGCACCCAGGGCTGGCTGTTGAAGCCTCAGCCAGCTGATTGCTTTGTCTCTGACACTTAACCTCAGTTCTAAATACCCCTTTGGGTGGGAACGGGGTTCTTGGGTAGATTTCCAATTAGTAGTCGTCTGTTCCCTAAAGGCAGAAAGGGCTCAGCTTGCAGGGCCATCAGCCCCCAGGGAAGGGACCTACCTGGGGGAGGAGGGATACTCAGGAATGGCTGGTGCCCTTGGCCGGAATGGAATTATCGCTACTCAGTGGGGTTGACATACACTGCCATTCAGTTTCAGAGCAGAGGGTGGGTGGCATCTGTGGTAAGTGCACCTGTGAGTAGCTCCCAAATGCTTCAGCTGCCAAAAGTGGGGGAGGGGAGAGGCTGCCTTTATCAGACTCCCAGTGGCGCCCCGTCCCAACGTGCACCCTTGGTATGGAGCTGGACCCAGGGTCCTAAGGACCAGCATCTTTGTGACTGCATCCCCAGATGCCCAGTGGGAGGGGTGGCCTGGGGAGCTCCTGGTTGGACTGTCACAGTGAGGAGTCTCTGAGGGGTCCCACCCCCACTCCAGGCCATGCTAGCTCCTCACCAGGGCAAGCTTGCCTGATCCTGGACCAGTGTATGACCCCAGGAAACTCAGTGCCCCCCGTTGCTTGTCACTTGACTGCCACGGAGCCCAGGCCAGCTTGAGTGTGTGTCAGGGAAGGAAGGCAGTGTGGGGTCTTGACAGTACGTCATCTTGTGGAGACATATTGATGAAGGGTGTGGGACGCAGGGAAGAAGTGTGGGTCGGAGGCTGACGTGCAGGGCCACAAGAAGGGGCACCAAGGGGCAGTTGTGGCCGTGGGGGGGTTGTGGGGGTGGACGAGGCACCCTCAGGAGCTGCTGGCAAACATTGGGCAGATAAAGGCCCAGGGAAAGGCCCCAGAAGAGCAGGGACAGGGCTGAGACCCAGATATGGAGGCCAGGAAGCCGCTGGGTTGAAGGGCAAGGGCAAGAGGTCAATATGACCAGGCCTAGGAGGGCTCTGGAGGCTGGGAGAGACTGCAGAGGGGGAACTGTAGGTCCCAAGGCCCTAAAACCAGCAAGTTCAGGCACATGGTTGTGGGGAGCACAGGCCAGGCAGAATTTGTCTGTGGTCCAAGGCCTGAAGCCCCCACACACCCTAGTCTAGCCGGGCGTGAGAAAGAGGGTGGGGAGCCAAGGTCTGTGCCCTGATGTGTTCCCAGCAAGGACCTCCTGTTCCTGTGCCCTGGGCCTGGCATTCCACTGGGGACCTAGCTATGGCCAGCTGGTCAAGGGCCACAAGCCTTCCTATAACAAGCCTTGATCCTGAAGTTTCCAAGAGTAACTGGTGGCCCAGTCTAAGAAGGTAGAGGTGGCTATGGGTGAGATGGGCCCACAAAGCCAGGTCCTGCCAAACTGAACTCAGCAGTGCCTGCTGCCTGGTGCAGGGTAGGGAGGAAGGGTGTTCAGAGCCCAGATGCTCTGGTCCGTTAGAGAGGCTATCACCCCCTTCCCCAGATATCTAGCCTGGCCTGGCTCAGAGGAAATGGTGAATATGTTTTCCCTTCCAGTGAAAACACAATGAGCCTCTGCTCTGTGACAGGCCCAATGCTGGGAGCTAGGAGACAGACAGATGGGCCTTGGGCCTTTCCTGGCAGTGAGTCCAAACCTGAAGTCTTCCTGGAAGAGGAGGTGTTTGGCTGGATTAGAAGGATAAGTGAGATATCAGCAGAGGAAGGTGTTCTGAACAGAAGGCAAAGGTTGGGAAGGGGCAGGTGGTGTGGCCAGCAATTAGGACCCCAGATGTGTTTAGGGTCCATGCAGGGAGGAGAGCCCTGCCATGATTGGGCTCAAAACGCCATCATTTGAAAGGCTGCCAGCCTTCTCCTGATTGCTGAGAGCTGAGTTTGCCCCTTACCCAGGGACCAGGGTGCTGGGCCATCCTTGGTGGGTCTGGGCCTAGATGGGGATGGAAGGACAAATTACATGGGAGCCAAGCCTTGGCCTCACCCTGGGCCTGGAGCCCAATACCCTAATTTTATAGATGAGGAAATTGAGGCCCAGAAAGTGAAAGAAACTTACCTATAGTCACACAGGAATTAACGGCAGAACAGGTCTTTGGCCTCCCAGGTTAAGGCACAAGTTAAGCCACCTGGTAGGTTACTGCAGGCGTGGAGAGGATGAGTCAGGCCTTCCCAGGCTCCTAGTGGGACTGGCCCTTCCCCAGCCTCCGAGAACCACAGGAGGGACTGGACAGTCCATTCATTCACCCAGCCTGACACTGACACGTGGTGACCTTGGGAAGCCCTGCCCCCTCCCTCCCCTCAGCATCCTCCTCCATAAAAAGCCGGGTTGGAAGGCCCCAGTTCCACAAAACATGCTTCTCTGCTCTTGGCTGTTTTTCAGTGTGGCTGAGCCCCTGGAGGGCCAGGTGCCCTGGGCTTCACGATCTGGGGCGCAGGTGAGCCCCTGCCCAGGGGGAGATTGGAGCTTGAGGAAGAGCGGCCTGAGGAGCCCAGCAAGGCTGCAAGTTCAATGGCAAGATCTTGGCAGAGGTTGGCTAGTGTGGCCAAGGATGGATCTGCCAGATTGCTGGAGCTTGTGATCTGAAGGATCAGCAGAGGTGTTTGGAACAGCAGCACAGCAGCTGACCTGGCTGCCGTGGGCCGGGGGGTGCTGGAAGTGGAGCCCTGGGATGCTGCTTGTAGAGGGAGTGGAGGGCTTGTGGTGTGATCTGTGAAGACCACACACTGCAGGGACCAGGAACAAGCACTCCGATGGGGGCAGGGCTTGGACTGTGTTGGCGGGAGAGCCACAGAGTAAACCGGCTCCCACCAGGCCCAGAGGCACCCCTCCAAGAGGAGGAAGCCCTCCCCCCAGCCTCCTAGAAGTAGGTTCCAGCTTCCTTCTACCCTAGACCAGTGGGTTGCAGTACTTTACCTTGAGAGTGGGCTCTGATGGGAGTTGTAGTTGTTGACTCAGGGGCTGATGGGAATTGTGGTCCATAACCCTCCAAGGGCTAATGGGAGTTGTAGTCCTCACCCATTGGGGCCAAGGGGAATTGCAGTTTCTGCCCACGGGACCCTAGTTATCCGGCCTAGGGAGGGAAGAGACCTAATCCCCCAAAACCCTCCCTACTAGTTCCCCTGGGCCCTATATTAGCAAGTGTTTCCTTCCTAGATGGCTGTGTTTGTATTTTTTTTCTTTTTTTGCTTTCTTCTTCTTTCCGTTGTTTTATTATTGTTTTAACAATAATAAGAGGGCCAGAGGCACTCAAGACCTGGCCAGGTCCTGGCGGCCCATGGGGGTTCTGGGGAGGAGGGAGGGGGGACGCCAGTGGGGGTCAGAGGTGGAGGGTGAAGAGAGAGAAAGTTGGGGAGTTAGGGATAGCTCAGGAATCGTGTGTCCCTGCTCACTTCCCTCGCTCACCCCCTGCCCCTCTCCACCTCCCTGCCTCTACATGGCTTCTCACCACCCTTCCCAAAATCCTATAGGACAAGACCCTCCTCCAGTGTGTCTGTTTCCTCTTTGCCCACTCTTCCTCATGGACTTTGTCACCTCCCACCTTTAATTTCTCCCCACATGGCCAACCTGCAGTTAGTCTTCAAAACTCCTTCCCATGACCATCCCCTCCCAAGTCCCCTCACCCATGTAGCAGTTCCTACATAGCTGCCTGTCATGTACCTCTTCCTCAAGCCCTCCTTCCCACTGACCCCTCCCTCTCCCACACAGCTGACACCAAATGGTGGTAATAGTTCCTCAATGCCAGCCTGGACTGCAGATTTCAGTTTTGTTAATTTAATGAGGGGGAGAGGGCACAAGCAAGGGAGGAGATAGAGTATTCAGGAGGAAGCAAGGTGTCCAGGGAGAGAAGAGTGAGGGAGGGAGATACCAAACAGATAGAAAACGTTGTACGGAAAAGTTGTTTTTTCTTATTTTTTTCCGGGAGAACCCGCTTACACAGCTCTGTTTGTAATTTTTTTCTTCATGCTAAAATCACACGGCCTATTTGTTGATGTAAGTTGCCTGAATTCCGTGGTATGCTATCTTCTTTTTTAAAAACAAAAGAAAAAAAAAACAAAAGCAAAAAAAGAGAAATATCTAGAAAAAACCCTAAGATACTGTTGTTAGGTTTGTTTAAATGCTGCTCTTGTTTGTTTTTTAAAGCCTTAAACCAGTAGTTTTTTTCCGTTTCTTTTCTATTTCCTTTCCTTTCTGTTCCTTTTGGTTTCTTAAGACAAACAAAAGACAAAACCCAGAGAGCCACAGAGCCCGTGCGTGGGGTGCCCAGGGCATCCAGCCGCTGCCCGCTTAAAGCGCAGTGCTCCGGCCGGCTGGCGGGTGGGCACAGCCCGCTCTAGTCTCCGCCAAAGCCAATTGGAACCGATTTGGGTGTGTGAGGCTGTTGTTTCTCTCTCTGTGGCGGCCTCCTGCGCCCCGGCCCTCGCTGACGCCCTCTCTTTTCTCTTCTCTCTCTTGTTCTAGGAGGAGAGTTAATATTGCCCATTATCACAGAGGACTCCTTAGACCCCCCTCCCGTGGCCACTCGATCCCCCTTCGTGCCCCCACCCCCCACCTTCTACCCCTTCCTCACTGGTGTGGGCGCCACCCAAGACACCCTGCCCCCTCCCGCGGCCCGCCGCCCGTCTGCTGGGGGCCCCTGCCAGGCGGAGCAGGATGACAGCGACTGCGAGGAGCCCATCGAGGCCTCGGGCTTTGCGTCCGGGGAGGTCTTTGACTCCAGCCTACCCCCCACGGACGACGAGGACTTTTACACGACCTTTCCCCTGGTCACGGACCGCACCACCCTCCTCTCACCCCGCAAACCCGCCCCACGGCCCAACCTCAGGACAGATGGGGCTACGGGAGCCCCTGGGGTGCTGCTAGCCCCCTCTGCCCCAGCCCCCAACCTGCCGGCGGGCAAAATGAACCACCGAGACCCGCTGCAGCCCCTGCTGGAGAACCCACCCCTGGGGCCTGGGGCCCCCACGTCCTTTGAGCCGCGGAGGCCCCCTCCCCTGCGCCCCGGTGTGACCTTCGCCCCTGGCTTCCCCCATCTGCCCACAGCCAACCCTACGGGGCCTGGGGAGCGGGGCCCGCCGGGCGCAGTGGAGGTGATCCGGGAGTCCAGCAGCACCACGGGCATGGTGGTGGGCATCGTGGCCGCGGCGGCACTCTGCATTCTCATCCTCCTCTACGCCATGTACAAGTATCGCAACCGCGATGAGGGCTCCTACCAGGTGGACCAGAGCCGGAACTACATCAGTAACTCGGCCCAGAGCAATGGGGCGGTGGTGAAGGAGAAGGCCCCGGCGGCCCCCAAGACGCCCAGCAAGGCCAAGAAGAACAAAGACAAGGAGTATTACGTCTGAGCCTCCGGCACCGCGCCCCACTGCCAGCTGCCCCTCCCGGGAGGAGAGTGCGGCCCTCTTCCTGCCTGGGCCCTGGGGACCCACTCCCTGGCTGCCTCAGACTTCTCTCACGAAGAGGAAACGCAAAAAAAAAAAAGAAAAAAAGAAAAAAAAAAGGGAAGAAAAGGAAAACCCCGTGCTCGTCCCCTTCCTCCTGCCGCCCAGGGCGGCGGCACCCGTCAGTTCTGGGGCTTGCTGGCCCTCACAGCTCTGCTCCCCCGGGCAGGGCACGTGCTCACAGCCCTGGGTTGATTTATTTTTTTAAGGGGGGTAGTTTTATTTTGGTGGGGTTGGGTGGGAAGGAAGGCTGGGGGTTTTGTAAAGTGTCCACTACTCGTCTTGTTAATTTTCCTCAAGTTTTCTTTTTCCTCCCTCTGTCCCTCCCGCCTTCCTTCTCTTCCAAGGCCTCCAGTCCCCACTCCAGGCTTGCTGTGTCTCTCTGTACCCACCCTCCTTCCCACTTCTTTTTTCGTGTGTCTGGTTTCCCCCATCCTTTTCTCCCTTTGGGTTTCCACAGTCAGTGGGAGAAGGGTGGGAGGGTGGGCGAGCGGCCTGGCGCGGGGGCGGGGCGGTGGGTGGCCCCGCCCTCCCGCCCTCTGGAGTGTCCTGGCTCCGCCCACCATGGGGAGGTGCCTGCCTGGCTAGGCCAGTTGGGCTGTGTGCCGCCGGGCGACGTGCATTGCTGGGGAAGCTGCTGGAGGAGCAGGGGTGGGGGGCGGGTGGGAGGGGAAAGGCAAATGCAGATATATATTAAAGACAAATAACCTAGATACCGCAAGCAGCAGCCTGGGGCACCCGTTGGGCGCGGGCAGCAGGGAGGGCGGCAGACTGCTGAGGTCACTTCTCTGCCCAAGGGTTCCCTGCTCCCCCAGTTTTTTTTCTCTCTTTGTTAACAAATGTGTCTGAGTCTTGGAAAACACCCCAACCCCGGAAATGTGTGGGAAAAGAAAACAAAAACTTTCCAAACCCAAAGGTCCTGTGCAGTTTGTTCAGGGTCGGGGCTGCTGGGACGTTGGTCCTGCCTCTGGGTTGGGGTCTGGGCCCAAATTAGGGCCCATGAGAGCTGGTAAGTAGCCCCCAGACTTCTGGGCGGAGCATGGCTTTTGGGCTTTGGGTTCCTGGGGCAACTTTTCTTTGTGCCACCCAGCCGAGGAGGAGGACAGGCAGCAGCCCCCACGCTTGTGAGTGAAGGCTGGTCTCTGGCCCTGGTTGGGTCACCCAACACTGGGAAGGGACCTTAGCTTCTCTGAATGTGGACAAATCCTCAGAAGCAGGAGCACCGGTTTGCCCCCTAGTGGTTGCCACAGCTCTTGGTGTTGGCAGTGTTATTCCTGGGTGGCAAGAACTTCAGCGCCTGGTCCAAGGTCCCAAGGGGAGTTGGGCTGAGTCCGAACTTACCCCCAGTTCTAATTCCAGAGTCTCTGCTCCTTCTGCATCTTTAGGGGGTTGGACCCTGCCCCCGCCACCACCTCCCTGTTTACTCTTGCTGACCATGGCAGTTTCTGGGGCTACAGGTAGAAGTAGAGCCAGCATCCCTTATCCCTAGGAAAACACCCAGTCTTAACAGTCACGTGACAAATTCATCTTTCATGGAGACACAAACCAGGTGCATGGGTCCAGGCACACAGAGACGGCTCCATATTTTTTAAGTCTCAGTTGCCAGGAGCAGAATTTGCAAGGGGTTTGTAGGCGAGGAGCTAAGTGTGTGGGCATCCTCGAGAGGGCAGAGTGGGGGTGGCTCTGCATTTCCCAGGTAGCAGTGGAGTATGGCAACATCACTGGACATAGGAGATGTGACTCAGCCATGCTTTTGTCACTCAGATCTCCGCCTTCTGCTTGGAGCTCGCCTCCCCCCAGGCTCTGCTTTTTCATGCCCTTGGCTCTCCATCGCCCTTCACTGCCCAATTCAGCTTCCTGAGCTTCTGTTCACGGGGGCTCTGCTGCTGGCCAGGTCATTCTCATGGCATTTTCCAGTTCATAAGCCTGGCCTATGTTTAGGCCTGGACACTTCCCGGGCCCTTGGGCTCGATGCCTGCAGGAGCTCCACCCATCTCCCCCTCCTTCCCTCCATCCTAGGATGAAGCTTTTGTCTTGGGACCCTCCCCACACTCCCCATGGGGTGTGCCTCCAGAGGCCCTTGAGAGTTCTCCAGAGTCCTATCAAGGGTAGGAGAGCAGGTCCTCCCCCAGCTTCCTGGGATGTGAATTTCCATGAACTTGTCCTCTCCTTGCCCTCCTGAACCAGCCACCTCGGGATGGGAGAGGCTCTGGTCCCCATTTCCCCACGGCTTACAGTCTTGGAGCCTGAGGTTGGCATCGCTGAGGTCAGCTCTCACGCCCTGTAAAAGCCTGGTGAAGGCCCTGACTTGGGGCAGGCTTGCCAAGACAGCCTGTCCCTGTGCGGGCAATGGCCTTGCCCCTGGGTCCTCTGCTGCTGCTCTCTCTGTCCAAGGTATGGAGACTAATCTCAGGTTTCCCTGCACCATCCCCACTAGCCAAAGAAAATAAAGACAGGCAGGCAGGGGTTCTTTGGTGTCAAGAAGGGAAGAAACATCCTTACTCCAGAAATTTCTAGAATGGCCCTGAACCGTCTGTCAGAGTAGGAGGCTAGTGCAGGAGTTGGAAGGACAGGCCCCAGTCCTGCTCACTGACATGACTATGTGGGACTGCGTGTTTTTCTCTGCATAAGGAGGCTAAGAGCTCCTGTCACTCAAAGGCTTGGTTGTAAGAGGAAGGATTCCTGGACTCTGCTATTGACTCAGTTTACCTATCTGTAAGAGATGGTCACCTTGGTCTCACTCCTTTGTCCTGTGCATCTGATGTTGAACTTCACACCTGGGCTCTTGGGGTCTGGCTGGTCTGGCACTGACCGCCCCCCCTCCCCAGGAGAGTTCAAACAGCACCTGGGGGTGGCTGAAATTCCAGGCACTCCCTCCTTGATAGTTGGTACTTGTAGGGGGTGTGTTGGGAGATTCCCCTGGGCGACCAAGGACAGGGTTTGGAGAAGATTGCAGTGAAATCCATCTGATGCCTTTGACCTTGAAGGCTTGCCCTGGCCATGCAAGCCCCCAGGGGAGGGAACACCAGTGCCGGGGCTCTTCTGGGGGCTATCCCCCTCCTGGAGGTGGATATGGAGTCTGTGGGGCCCAGTACTGCCCCTCCCCACTTACACCCCTGGGCTGGAGGCAGGAGATTTGGCAGACTAGGCCCCGAGCCACTTTCCTGCCCTCGCTGCCCAAGCCCATGGGTGGATGGGCTTAAGGGGTGGTTAATGGGTTCTTCTTTCCCATGCCCAATCCCCTTGTCTCCTTCATTGCGGGGTTTCCAGCCGCTTCTGAGGTCAGGTGGCATCACCCCGGTGGAATGCAGGCCTGTGGCTGCCGCAGAGGGAGGCTCCTTCTCCCTTCATAGGGCGCCCACTGTGATGGCACTCACTCCCTGGCTGCCCCAGAGGGGAAGGGCTCTGGGTCCTTCCAGCTTCCAGGCCCTGTTGAGTTAAACGAGGGGTGACTTGTGGGAAGCAGCTAGGCCCTAGGTCCTGGAAGATTGTGACCACCTGGAAGATCCAGGAGCAAGACCCTCTGAATATGGATGGACAGCCCTGACCACTTGGTGAGCTGGAGGACACCCCAGGGGAGAGGAGGAGCCATCTTTCAGTCATTGGGTTCTGGTTTCTGGAAGATTCTGGACACCCTCAGGTCCCGAGAATGCTGAGCAAGGGTAGGAAAGGCAGCTAAGGCGCAGAGGGGCAGCAGGTAGACAAATCCAGGGTGGGCTGGGACAACTTGGGTCTTGGGGGAGGCCATAGGCAGACAACTAAAGGACACCCCCCCAGAGGCCCAGGGGCTGCAGCTCATCAGACCAGGGAGTGATCCCATCTCCCGGGGACAAAGCTACGTTTTGTTTTCCCATTAATCTTTGTGTGTGTGTGTGGGGGGGTGGAGGCAACCCTCTGCTGAGGTGCCTGGAAACAGTGACACAGGCCCAGGTGGCCCAGGGACCACCTGAGCACAGCTGGTGGGGACCCCACTGGGCAGCAGATGGCTTCTGCCTGCACCCACGTTTATTAGTCGGGGTAGGGAGCTCTGGGACCTCCCCCTTTCTGCCTGAGTCCTTACACCCATAAGTGATGCCAGTGGATCCTGCAGCATTCTGGCTGGTTCTGAGAGGAAGACCTCTGCTCTTGAGAAGTATCCCCGGACGCCCAGATTGTGAGGTGAGGCCTGATGGTAGGCTGGAGGTATTGTGGCCAGAGCTGGGCTCTGGAGACCTAAGGCCAGGATTTGACTCCTATTTCTGCCCCTTCCTTGCTGTGTATCATGGGAAGTTAGTTTCTCTGAGCCTTAGTTTTCCTATCTGTAAAATGGGGCAACATCTACCTCAAAGGGTTCAAGAAAAGATGAAATGAAATGATGCCCTGAGGTGCCCAGCGTTGTGCCTGCCCTACAACAGTCTGGAAAGGGCAGCCACGCAGGCGGGCACTGAGGGTAGGAAAGCTGGCCTGGGAAAGGGCCACCCAGCGAGGAGCCCTCACCAGGTAGACCCTGGGCTCATCACTGAGTCGGTGAGGGGAAGTCATTTGTTCCTTTATTCACTCTCTTATCGCCCCCCCACTGATGCCCTTCCACTTGGTTGTGTGGGAGCTGCGGACACCCTCTGGGAACACCCTCTGGGAATGCACAGGCTGGTGGGGGTGGGAGACAGTGTATGGCTGAGGCCATGGGTTAGGGTTTCAGTAGAACCTTGGGCTGGGCCCTGGGTCCTTGGAATGAGGATATTGGCCTGGGTCTGGGAGGCTGAATGGGAGTTTGTCAAGTAGAGAAGGTGGTTGGGGGGTCTTAGGCAGAAGGCATGGCTGGCGGGCTGGGCTGTGTGGCTGGAGTGTGGAGACGAGGGGGGTGGGCCCAGGGCCACCTTTCTGGTGAAACAGGAGCAGATTCCATCACTTGTGCAGAGTCCTTGGTCTGGAGAGGTTTTGACCATGGGTGATGGTCAGCCTGAGCCTGGTGGCCGTGAGCTGAGGAGGAGGCCATGGGGTCGACAGGCTGGCCCCTCCCCTGGGCCTGGTCCCTGATCCTCTTTGCAGCCATGAGGGAGGGTCAGATGATGCTTCACTGGGCAGCCTCCTGCCAATCACACCATCCTTTGCCCCTTCTGTCCTGAAGGTGGCTCCTCAGACAGTGAGAGGCAGGGCTCGGCTGGAGGGGCAGCCCCCGGGCCCTCTGGAAATCAAGGTCTGCTGGCCTGTCTTCTGCAGAGGACAAGAGGCTCCTGCCACAGTCTCACTGTAGGCTCCCAGGAGGCCTAAAGCTGCGTGGATTTCAGGACAGAGCGCTCCTGGGTACCATGTGTTGCCTTCTTTACTGCCCTGTTCAGGAAAGACACGGAGGGGATGCGTGTCCCAGGTGCAGAGTGACTCTGACCTCTGACCTGTATCCATCCTGAGGACTCAGAAGATACTGCTCTCAGGGACCCAGGACTGAGCTCCCTGAGCACATGATGAGGGTGGGTGGGCAGTGACAGCCTCGACAGATATCTAGGGCCTTTACTAGTAGAGTCTGGGGCCAGTGAGGACCCCCCAACAATGGCCATCACACTGTCAGCTCTCTCCCTTACAAAGGGCTACACTTCCTTCCCCTTGACCTCTCTCAAGGTGGAGTTGGGGGCAGCTGGGTTATTTGGTGAAAAGTGGTGGAAAGAAGATCAGGGGACAAAATCTACACTGTCAGCGGGGAGACCCAGCCCACTCTCCCAAAGATGTGCTGTGTGGCTCTCAGCCAATCCTATCCTTCTCTGGGACTCTGCTCCTCCTTCTGTCCAGTGATGAGAGTGGGTGGCTAGACCTGTCCCGTTCCAGTGTTCTCTAGAGGGAGGAGATGTTGGTCCCAGGGCTGGTCCACTCACTGGTTCTGCACATCTTGGATGGTGTCCGGCAGCGGCAGGTTCTGGGTCTCGGGCAGCAGCAGCGCAGCCAGGCCACTCAGCACTGGCACTGCCCCATACATCAGCAGGGGCAGTGAGGGGCTATGTACACCCAGCAGCCGGACCAGAGGTCCCAGGATGCCTCCCGCTCGGGCTGACATCTGGCCCAGCCCCACTGCGGTCATCCTGCCGGCACAGAGGCACCTATGAGAGGCCACTCTGCCCACTCTGGCCTAGCCCTGCGCTGCGCAGGGAGGCACAGGGGGTCAGGCTGGGCCGGGATGTACTTGGGCAGCCCTGAGACCGCGTGGAAAAGAGACACAGGTGCGAGCATCCAGGTGTGGGGAAGGCCACGCCCAGCCCGCCCTCCCAGCCCCCGGCACCTCCGTCCTTGGGCCCAGGCACAGCCTCACCTGAGCACGGTGGGGAAGAGCTCACCAGTGTAGATGGTGATGCAGATGAAGGCAGCTCCCACCCCACAGAGCCCCAGTATGGCCAGGGCTGCACGCAGGGACCCCATCTCTGTGGACAGAGACTGCTGAGCGGGGGTGGTGGCGGGGGCCCCAGGATCACGTGGGGGCTCTCTCTTCAAAGGTCTGGGAGTCACCTCCACTCAGGTGTACCCACACCCTCCACATGCACCAGGTCCTAAGTGACCTCATGGCCACATTCTCTGTCCCCCAATCTGCTCTGCACTCAGACATCTAGAAGCAGACCCTGGGGGTCCTCCTTGACACCCCCCGTCCATTTCCCTGCCCCCATAATCCATCACTGCGTTATTATCTCCACGGTTATTCACCATGCTGCCCCCTCCACTACGGCCCTCTCCCACAGGGCCACCACCATCTCTCCCAGATACCCCTGCAGCCTCCTTCCTAATGGCCCCTGCCCCAGCCCAGGACCCTCTGAGGACGGGGCCGGGGGTCTCTGCTCCTGGCTCAGCCCATCCTCCCCCAGCCATGTGCCCAGGTCTGCGGCTCACCGAGGGGCACCAGCGTGTTGGCCAGGATGCAGAGCCCAGCCAGCACCAGCGATGAGGCCTGCATGGGCCTGCGGCCCAGACGGCTCAGCAGCAGCAGCGTGCTGATCTTGGCTGGAATGTCAAAGGCCCCCAAGAGGACCAGGAGCAGGAAGATGTTGCTGCCCAGGGCCTGCAGGTCCAGGGCCAGGCCGAAGAAGGTGAAGCCAAAGGCAAACCTGGGGGTGGGACAAGTCGAGTCAGGCTGGGGCGTGGGTTGCTTCTGGGCTTGTTTGTTCTCAGACTCATTTCCGACCCCCTTCTGCTGGCTCTGTATGGCAGAGGGTGGTCTCTGTAGACTACATTTCCCAGGTTCCCTCGCCAATGCTGCTCCTCATTGGGTTTGGTCCATAGGAGGCTCTGGTGGGAGGCTGGAGGCGGGGCCAGGGGAGAAGCTGGGGTATTCTCCCCTCCTCTCCCTGAGTGCCATGTCTGGCAGTGGCTATGTCCCCTCCACAGCTCCAAGTCCCACGGAGTAGGTCCTCCCTCTGAGGCCCCGCCGGTTCGGGTCTTTGCTGGGTGGCCCTGGCTCCTGTGCTCTGATAATGTATCTTTCTCCTCCCTGGTCCCTCCAAACAAGGGTGGATGTGCCTTTCTGTCGTTGAACTCTCTGACTGCCTCGTTCTACTGGGCTCTTCAGCTCTCCCAGCACCTTTGTCATGTATCCTCCTTATTAATCTCTTCTGTGGACTCAGCTGCCTGAGCTCATCTGGCCTGGGCCGTTTCCTTGGAGAGATCAGTGCTGCAGGTCTTATCCTGGAGGCACTCCCAGCCCAGTGGGACCAACGAGAGTCAGCAGAGGCCCTGGTTGGATGCCAGCTAGTGCCCTGATGCTAGGTTCCCTGGGGCCCAGGTGGGATGGGGGTTGAAGGGGCATCTACCAGCACGGAATGGAGACACAGGTCCGGAGGCCCAGTCCAGGTGTGCAAAACAGGGTGCCTAGGCTGGCGGGAACCTGCTTCACACTCAGCTCCTCCTGCATGGCTGAGAGCAAGACCTTTGGGACGGGGGGGGGGGGCGGTATTGGACACTGTCAGCACTGGGGGCTCCAGGCAGGCCCTCCTCCCCAAGACTCTTATCCTAGGGGTTCAGGACCCTTGGTCAGCCTCCCAAGGGCCCCGTGCAAGGTCAGAGAGAGGGCCTGAGGGTCCAGCCCCGGGGGAAAGCCAGCCCTGCCTCACCTCGGTGGTCAGTGTGTCCCCTACTGCCCTCTTCCCATTGATGGCAGCCACTCTCTGCAGCTCCTGCAGGCCCCGCTCCAGCCTGCCCGTGACGAGAAGCCATCGTGCTGACTCTGCCAGCCACCTAGAGCAGGGGGTGGAGGGAGGAGGGTGTGTGTGGGGGGTCACACTGCCGTGGCCCTCAGGGCCTGGCTCCAGTGGGTGGCCCAGGGCCTGGCTTGAATTAGCCTCACTGTACCTCTTTCCCAAGGGGGAGGCCTCACTGGTACCCACAGACCCTGGGCTCAGGGTGGTGATATCAGTGGGTGGGCAGAGAAGGGTGCTGTGATGAGTGGCAGCCACACCATCTCAGCCACCCTCCTTCCCCAGCAGGCCTCCCTTCCTCCCTCCTCCTGCCTCCCTCCCTTAGGTTGGGGTTGGGGTCCCTGTTCTCCCCTTCCTGCCCCCTTCCCGACCCCATGGCCCTTCCCCTGCATCACCTGGAAGCCAGGTCTGGGTGGGCCTGGTGCAGTAAGCGCACCCCTCACCCCCGCCAGTGGCTACCGGAGCATAGTCTTGCAAACCGACCACAGGCTACAAGCCTGCCACCAGGGTCCTTCCTCTACTGTCTGGTACTGCCCAGAGGTCACACGGTCCCTACTGTTTACCTCCAGGCCTGTACCTTCCTGCCTGAGCAGGCTCCTCTCCTGGTGCCCCTTCCTGCAAACAGCTTTACACCTGCCTGGAGGGCTCAGGCCTGGATCAGGGTCCTGACATCACAGCCCCTCCCCACCTGCACCGACTCAGTCAACAGTTGACATCTCTGCCAGACTGGCCCCACAGCCCTTGCCTCAACTTTGGCCCTGTTGTCCAAGCCAGGATGACAGCAGCTCCCTCTTGAGTGCCAGTTGGCCACACACCCCCCCAGGACCCCCTTTCCATGGCAGGACCCAGACTCTAACGGCCCTCAGCATAAGGTTCAGGCCTCCTGCACTGTCTGCCCAGCCGACTGACCCCCCTGTGTTGCCCACCCCTCTACCCCCAGGCCTTTGCTTGTGCAAGTTCCCCAGCCAGGTATGCTTTCCATTTCCGAGAGCAGCCACAGTGTGGGGTGCCTGCTCCACACCCACCGGGGCCCTGAGCCTCTGGGGATGGAGGGAGGAATCAAGGTGCCTGTTAGAAGTAGAGTGACAAAAGCCAGTGACCTGCTGGACTGGGGTGAGGGGACGGTGAGGGAGAGGGTGTCATGGCAATTCTGACTCCAGTATCTGGTGGGTGGGGGCTGCTGTCCACGCTGGGGGGAGCCTTGGGGAGGAGCTGTGTAAAAAGACGTTACATTTTGGTGTTGCGACACTAATCGTGGAGATGTCACACAGGCGTTTGGAAACAGCAGACTGATGGCCAGGGAGAGGCAGAACTAGAGAGGGAATTCAGGGTCTGCAGCATTTGGAGGAAGAGCTGTGGGCACAGGTGAGGCTGCCTGGGGAGGGCACGACAGGTACCAGTCACGTGCTACAAGGGCCCAGCACGGTGGGAGGAGAGAGATGGCCACAGGATCACAGTGGGTGACTGACAGGGAGGGACGGGGAGGGAGAAGGGTGAGCAAGGGAGAAGGAGCACCTAAGAGGAGCAGGGGAAGGAGACGAAGGAGACAAATCCTGGACAACTGAGCCCTGGGTTGGAGTAGGTGAACATCGAGGGCTTGTGGCCGCCAACTCTGCCATCCTACGACTCCCCTGCTGCCCTGTGCCCCTGGCTGCCTGCGCCCCCAGCCCTCGGCCCCCAGGGGGAGGAGAGTCTCCTATTCCCCTGGGTGGAGGGTAGGCAGGGTCTCCTCCTCTGAGGGGGATGGGAGCGGCACCTACCAGGAGTACACAAAGCAGAGGAAGAAGGGGGCAGAGACTGACAGCTGCAGCAGCGTCCAGTCGCGCACACCGTAGGCCACTGCGGCCAACAGGACCTGGCCGAAGCTGAAGCCCAGGGCGTTGAAAGTCATCACCAAGGCTCGGGCTTGTGCTGACGTCCACTCCACCACTGCAAGGAGACGACATAGGTCATTCCAGGAGCCTTTGAGAGCCTCCCCTGCATGGCCCCGGGTCAGGGGGACCTACGGAGAGTACTGGTGTTCATCATGATGCCCGCGATGGCAAAGGCCGCCAGAAAACGGAAGAGGCAGTACACGGGGAAGGTGGGGGCAAAGGCAGTCGCTGTGCCCCACACGGCCAACTGCAGGTAGCTCCAGGTCAGCACCAGCTTGCGCCCAAACCTGCGACACACACCGGGAGGGTGGCCAGGTCCACGGTGGGCCGCAGGGTTCTGGACCACCGGAGCCCACCCTCTGTCTGCTGTGCAGAGGTGCATGCTAAAGTGACCCCTGGGGCCAGACCCACATCCTTCATCCACGGAGGTCCCGTGAGCACAGGTGCACAAAGACACTCTGGGCAGGAAATGAGTTCCCCGTCTGCGGGAGCGTCCAAGCAGCAGCTGCAGGCAGGCATGTGGCTGAGCAGGTTGCAGCAGTGAGTGTTTGATAAGAGCATGCCCCTCCACAACCCCAGAGGAGAGACGGTGAAACCAAGGCCCAGAGAGGGCACGAGCTTTGCTCAGCAGCACAGCCAGAGGGTGTGAGGAAGGGCACCCACACACAAGCATCTAGCGGTGCAGTGAGGGCAATGGGGCCTGCCTGCACTAGGGGTACGCACTTGTCAGAGGTTTGGCCGCACACGGCGGCTCCCACCAGGATCCCAGCCAGGAAGATGGACTGGGCCATGGGCTTCAGGGCCTGAGAGTCACACACCAGGTCCCACTGGTAGGAGAGATGGGAGGAGCTGAGCTCAGGAGGTTGGAGGGGGAAGGGGAGAAAGCCCAGGTGGGAGGGGGCAGAGGACCTAGAGAGGAAGGCCCCAGGCAGCTGAGTGTGGGTGCTGACCTGGTGAACTCGACCTCTAAGGTCATAGGGCAGGGCCCTGTGGGACAGCAAGGGCTGTCACCCCCTGCCTAATCCCCTTCATTGCTCCCTGTTGCCTCAGGTGAAGGGTCAAGCCCTCGGTGGCCTCATCTGCCCTCCCCAAGCTGGCACCTCCTCCCACCTCCCTCCGGTTCTTTACAAAGAGGCCCTTCCCGCTTGCTGGGATGGGCGCCCTTCCTACTTTCCCAGATTTGTCTGATGCCTCCAGGAATCCAATGAATCTTCTGAGTGGAACTGAGCCCACACGTGGAGACGGCTGCTGGAGCCACCGCTATCAGGTGACAGCAGGGCCAGCCTGGGTGTCCAGGGCGCCTACTCAGTGCCGCCTGCCCCTCTACCAGCACAGGACCTCTTCAGGCTGTTTCCTGCCACCACCCCCTCTGTAGGGCGATGTGGCTGAGGAGGGGCCGGCTGGAAGCTCCCCTGAGAGTGGGGAGACCTGCACCGGGGTCCCTCCTGGGAGTGGGCCATTTGGAGTCCAGCCAACTAGGAGCAGTGACTTTGGCCTCTGAGGTGGCCAGACTCGGGGAGGTTGTCAGGAGAGGCCCTTACCTCGGCCACGATGGTGGAGGTGAAGGTGCTGTGGTCGTAGACCCAGCCATCCACACATGGCTCCGTGGCGGCCTCACTCCAGTTGGTGGCCGTGGTGTTAGGGTCCAGGAACTGCCACTGTGGATGGCGGAAGCGGCGGCACTGGTGGGGCTCATGGTCGGGACCCAGTGGGATGGACACGGCCAGGAGGGCCTCTGGGCCCAGGGCATCAGGGACACTGGCCTGGGCAGTGCTGTTGTCCAGGAGGGGCACCCAGCAGCGGTGGCTGGGCACGGCGGCCGAGAAGTTCTCCAGCATGTTGTGAGTAGTAAGCCACATAATGGGGGCCACCAAGGCCACCGTCTGCAGGACCTGGAACCTGCCCAGGCTGCCCACTTGGTCCAGGAGTTCAGAAAAGGCCATGGAGTCCCCCAAGGGCCCCTGGAAGAGCCCACGTCACAGAGGCCGGCTCAGGGCCAAGGGGCCAACGCCAGGAGCCTACCTCCTCCGTGGCAGCACAGGCTTCGCCAGCCAAGCAGCCTGGAGCATGGCAGCGGCCCCAGCTTCGCTGACTCGTGGAGGCCAGCAGCTGTCACTCAGGGTGGCTCCGACGGCGGGACCCTGTAGCCACGGGCATCTCCCCAGAGATGCAGCTGCCCTGGACCTCTGGGAGAAGCTGAATTTGAGAAGGGGGAAAAGTGGAGACTGAAGTCACGCAGACTGGAATTAAACTGTGACCAGGTGGCGTTTATAGAATAGGGGTTAGTCATCATTTCCTCAGTCAAAGTTTAACCCAGCTCTGAGGGAGGCACAAATGCAAAAGAAGAGCAGCACCTGCCCTACGTGGGCTGTAGGCCTGGCCAGGAGCAGCCTGGTCTCTGATGGCTGTGGGGGAGGCCTTGGCTCTCCCCTGGAACGCGTGCTGCTGCTGCTGCTACGCCCTGGTACCTCTGCCTGCCTCACTGGGGAGCCTCCTGATCTTGGGGCTGGTGTGAGCCTGGAGCGACATCCCGTGCACTGTGAAGACCTGTGCCATCCCGTGCACTGTGAAGACGCGCGCGCCATGAGTCACCGGCAGCCATCTGAACCCCATGCCTCCCAGCTAGCGTGGCCTCGCTCCCCGCCCTCACTTCTACTCATTTGCAGTCATTGATGCCTGTCCCCCCTTTGCTGTCTCCCTCTCCTGAGCTCTCTATGGGACTTTCCAATGTCACCAGACACCTTCTTCAGGCAGTGCCTCCAGCCTGGAATACTGTCTCTAGCCTCACCCTGGGATCACATCCTGCATGTACTACAAAAGCCTCCTCCTCCAGGGGGCTCTCCTTGCTTATTCGTGCCCCCTTCTCGCCTGGAAGTCAGCAGTGAGCCGATCTTCACACTGCTGGCACCCTTCTATTATTGTCCAGCTGGTCTCATTCCAGTTCCTGGGAGGGCAGGGGACCTTCTGTGGAACACCCGTGGAACCCAGCACCAACTCAGACAACAAACAGATGTTCCGTGAAAACTTGCTTCAGCTGGTTTTAAAAACAGCTTGTATTTTTTTCTCCTGATTATAAAATTAATGTATACACCTTCCAAAAAACTCAGAAAATATTGAAAGGAAAACAAAGATCACTCCTAAACTTCTAAACCAGCCAGTGATCACCACCCTTAACACCTTGGTGGAAATATTTCCAGACTCTCCTTTAGTCCCTGGTATGTTCACTTCACCAGCCCGGGCTGCAAACAAGCTTAATTTTCCTTTTGTAAAATCCAAATGAAAAGCTTCTGACTTACCCAGTGATTCTAACCCATTCACATTATTGTGGTTACTGGCATGTTGGGACTTACATTTTCTTTTTTACCATATTTTCTCTTTACATCTTTGTTTCCTTGTTCCCATTTTCTATGGAATTTCCGATTTTCTTGCTCTGTTTGTCTTCCATCCTGGTTTGGCAATGGGACTTTTTATTTTTGTTAGCTTTATATATGAACCCACAAACTAGGAGCTACCATGTATTTTATACCATTTCCTGTCTTCAAACCTCCCTCCTTGTCTTTCATTCTCTCTCATTTGAAGATGTCCCTTCTCCTAATTTCACTAAGACAACAGAAGGCGTCAGAAGCTAACCGTCTGATTCTCTTGCCAGCCCGCCTGCCTCGGTGCCCCCACGTTCTGCCTTCCCTCCTGCCACCGTCAATGCCCTGTGTTCTCCCCCTGGCCAGCCCCTTACTGTGTGCCCTGCAGCCCACCCCCTCCACCGGCTCAAGTCTCCCCTCTCTCCCTGGCATCTATCTTTCACTCCCTACTGGACAATTCCCATCAATGACAAATATGCTGTTTTTCCTCCAATCCTCAAAAAATCCCTCCTCCTTTCCAACCCATCTTCTCTCTTCAGTGGCCACCACTTTCTTGATTTAATTTATCGCACAATTCCATGAAAGCATCACCGACACTCATCTCCAGTGTCTCTCTTCCCCTTCTTTTTTGATTCATTCCTATAAAGTTTTGCCCCGTCACTCCACAGTTACCAAAGATGTTCCTGCTGCTGAATTCAGTGGCATTTTCAATCCATGTCTGAGTTGAGCCCTCACTGCCCCTGCCCCTTCTCCCTCCAGAAGACTCATTGGCTCTCCTCCCTCCCCACCTGCTTCTCAGTCACTTTGCTGGGTCCCTCTCTTCTCCCCACACTCTGGCAGTGGGAACTAAAGTGCTCAGCCTTGGTTCTCTTCTCTCTGTCTTTTCTATCGTTGGGACAATTCGGACCTCTTCTTGGAGTGCTAAACTTGAATCCAACTGCCGATACTCAGGGGCCTGTTGAGATAAACTTCCAGGCCCCAGGGGGAGCCGCTCCTACCTAGGGTGCCATGTCAGCAAACCCTTAGATGACTTCTATGTCCCTTTAAATGTTGCACTTGACCAGAAGGCCGTCTGGCCAGGCAGCCATCATCAATGTCAAGCCCCCTCTGGGCTCTCCGCTTACTTCCGGGCTCCTTTTCACCCCAAACAAGGGTCTCCTCTTCCTTGTTCTTTATCCTACAGAACCATCCTGCCTTTACCTCCATTTTGCAATTATTCCCATGGAGACTGTCCACTTCGTGAAGTATGTCATAAAGTTTGTTTGTACCATGTCCACTGTCTTCTTCAATTATTTAGTAAGAGGTTTGGGAATGAGGATGGGATCCTAAGCTGACTGCGAGCAGCCTGTGGGACGAGACGCTCTTTGCGCTGACGGTTCCCCCAAATCACTGCTGAAGGCCATGGGGAAGTCACTGTCGGATTTGAGCTTCACTCTCTGGGGTGCAGCTCTCTGACCCAAATAAACCTCAGTTGTCTTCTTTAATCATTTTATAAAAGGCCTAATAAACGTCTCATACTTACCGTGGCCAGAGCTGAGCTCCCTGCTCAACATGCTTCTCTCATGGCTTTCCCCATCTCAGCTTTTGGCTTGCTCCGGACAGTGCCCTGAAATCATCTCTGACCATTTTCTTCCTTTCACACCCCGTGTGCCATTGGCCAGAAAGTCCTGTTGGTTCTACCTTCAAAACGTGCCTGGGACATGTCCACCTCTTACCGCCTCCATTGCTGCCACCTTGGCCCAGGTCGCTGTCCTGCTTCCCTTGGATCATTGCAGTGACCGCTTCATTGGCCTCCCTGCCTCCACCTGTGACCTTTACAGTTTATTGTCCACACACAGATGGAGGGATTTTGTTTTACTTCCATCAGACCATGTCACTGCCGTGCTCAGCACCGGGCAGTGTCTTATCTCACACTAAGTGAAAGCCAAAGCCCTACAAGGAGCGACCCTCTCCCACCCTTTAGGCTCATCTCTCCTTGCCTCGTTTTCTCCACACAAGCGCCACTGGCCTCCTTTCTGTCTCTTGAATGTGCCAGGCATGTCTCTACCTCAGGGCCATTATACTTGCTGTGCCTTGTGGCAGGAACCATGTTCTCCCAGAGAGCCCCTTTCCTCAGTCTTTGTTAAGAAGTCTCATTCTTGGCCAGCCCAGTGGCTCAGGAGGTTGGAGCTCCATGCTCCTAATGCCGAAGTCTGCCAGTTCAATTCCCACATGGGCCAGTGGGCTCTTAACCACAAGGTTGCCAGTTCGATTCCTCAACTCCCGCAAGGGATTGGTGGGTTCCGCCCCCTGCAACTAAGATTGAACACGACACCTTGAGCTGAGCTGCTGCTGAGCTCCTGGATGGCTCGGTCGGTTGGAGCACATCCTCTCAACCACAGGTTGCCAGTTCGATTCCTTGAGTCCCGCAAGGGATGGTGGGCTGAGCCCCCTGCAACTAGCAATGGCAACTGGACCTAGAGCTGAGCTGCGCCCTCCACAACTAAGACTGAAAGGACAACTTGACTTGGAAAAAAGTCCTGGAA
This sequence comes from Rhinolophus hipposideros, assembly GCF_964194185.1. Lineage (NCBI taxonomy): Eukaryota > Metazoa > Chordata > Mammalia > Chiroptera > Rhinolophidae > Rhinolophus > Rhinolophus hipposideros. Next base: position 6,873,560 of record NC_138056.1, read on the forward strand.
GTACACACTGTTCCCCAATAAAGTCCTGTTCCCCTTCCCCAATAAAATCTTTAAAATAAATAAATAAATAAATAAATAAATAAAATATACTGACAAGTAATGATCATGCCATGGAGAGAAACAGGATTGGCATAAGGGGTAGAGTAAGGGGGCCACTTTGAATGGGGCAGTCAGGGAAGACCTCTCTGTGGAGGTGACATTGGAAGAAACCTGAGTAGCTTAGGGGACAAAGCACACAGATGCATTCCAAGCAAAGGAAAGAGCAAGTGCAAAGGCCCTGGGATGGACGTGTGCTCAAGGTGTGTGCCTGGTGGGCTCAAGGAGCTGGAATGAGTCAGGAGTGGAGTGAGCAAAAGAGAGAGTAGGATGAGATGACAGTAGAGCAACGATGGGGCCAGAACATGCAGAGAGGATGTTTTAAGAAGACCCCCCTGGGCTGCTGTGTGGAGAACACACCTAAAAGGGGGCAAGAGTAGGAGGACGGTCCCAGAAGGCTGTTGTATGGTCCATGAGAGAGGTGACAGGGATCAGGGCTAGGACGTCAGGGCAGGTGGGGAGAGGTGCTTGCTGTGGAGCTATGTTGATTTGCTTCGGGTTGGATGTGAGTGCTGAGAGAGGAGAAAAAGGATGACCCTCTGGTCAGGTGGGTGAAGGGGGGAATAGTTACTGAGATCTAGAATGCGGGCTGGGGGGGGAAAGCAAGTTTGAGGGGGAAGTAAATTGTCTGGCTTTCGATGTGATAAGATTGCCATGGCTATTAGCCACCCAGGTGGCAGTGTTGGTGAACGAGCTGGTATTTGGGTAGAGGTTGTAGACTTGAGTCACGAGGGCCGAAAGGCATTTCAAGCCCAGGATGGGGTGAGCGTACTTAGGGAGCAACCGTTCACAGCAGAGATGAGTTTTGAGACAGAGCCCTTTGTCTCCGATTTTTAGAGCTCAGGAAGAAGAGAATCCAAAGAAAGAGACTGAGCAGGCAAAGACAGCGAGGTGGGAAACTCAGGGCAGCGCTGGTGTCCTGCCAGCCAGAGGAGAGTATCAGTCAGTCCGTCGATGACATCCAGTGCTGCCGAGGGGTGGCCTGAGGGGAGGACGAGAAGTGACTGCTAGGCTGCAGTGGCCATGGCCGGAAGGCTTGTTGTGGAGCATGGAGGGATCCAGGTGGGAGTGGGTTCGTCAGAGAATTGGAGGTAAGGAAATGGAGATAGTGGACACAGACAATTCGTGCAAGGAGTTGCGCTCTAAGGCAGGATGATGAAGGTGAGCTGGTAATTGAATGGGATGTAGTTTGAGGTCATTGGCGTGATGCCAGCTGCTGTAACACGCAAGCCCCAAAGGGTATAATGGCTCAAACACAATAGACATTTGTTGCTTAATCATGTAAACTCTCAAATGTGTGGCGCTGATCGGTGGGCAGCTCTCCTCCAAGTGGTGTCTGGGAACGCAGGCTTTCCCATCTCGTGGCTCTACCGTGTCCAGCATTGTCACCCACGGTCACTCTGCTCATGTGGATAAAGCCATAGAAGGGAAAGAGAGGGTGGAGAATCCACCTGCATTTTGACGGCTTAGCCTGGAAGGGACACACATGGCTTCCACTCACTCCATAGATGAGAGCTAGGTGGTGGGGCTGGGTAGGAATGCAGCGGCTGGCTCTACCTGTGGAAGGGGAAGTGAGGGAGCAGGACGATGGCCATCTTGGCTACGTGCTGGATGCCTGTTCTCAAGGTGGGAGATACTACACCTTGTTTGGGCGCTGATGGAAATCCCTTGTGCTGAGGGAAAACCTGATGATATTGGCAGGAGAGGGGATATTTGTGGGAGCAGCGTCCCTGAGACCATGGGAGGGGACAGGATCCAGAGCTCAGAGGAGGGCTTGGCCCTAGGACCTCCTTCTTTGGCTGCAGGAGGTTGGAACACGTACATAGACGTGATGTTAGGAGGACAAGAAAGACCAGCAAAATCAAAAGTGAGGTTGCTATGGAGAGTGGGGAGGAGGCAGAGCGGACCAGGGAGGTACCATGTTTCCCCGAAAATAAGACCGGGTCTTACATTAAGGTTTGCTCCAAAAGACGCCTTAGGGCTTATGTTCAGGGGATGTCCTCCTGAAAAATCATGCTAGGGCTTATTTTCGGGTTAAGTCTTGTTTTCAGGGAAACATAGCAGGTAGGATTGCAGGTGGCGCCCCTTGTCTTGGTGTCAGATTAGGTAAGTGAGAACAGTTGGTCCAGTCACGTTCCTCAAGCCACATTCTGTCGCTAGGGGACAGGCATGGGTGCAGTGGGCAAGGTATTGGGCTTGGTAGGGAGGAGACCTGGCCAGGTGACAGGACGGAGAGAGATGGGCAGCTGAGCTGTGCAGCCGCAGGGGAATGGCTGGAATGAGGCTTACGAGGGGAGTGAGGACATATAGGTGACCGTGCAGAAAGGGAGGCCACTTCGTCTGAGAGCTGGGTGGTCTCATAGAATTGTCCTAGGCCAGGTATTGAGTGGGTGGGGGTGAGTGATGGGTGGAGGGAAGGTCAAGGAAAAGAGAGGCGAGGCAATTGGGTCAAAAGAGGTGAGGGGAGAAGGTGTTGTGGAAAGGCTTAGCGCCCCCTGCCCAGAGCCAGCCTTGGTGAATATCAGGTATTATTAACAGTGAGATGGCATCATTTCAAGAATGGGCATAAGCAAGCTGTCAGTCGACATGATTGGGGGTTTTTTGGACCTGGATGTGGATATCTCTCTGGCTGGATCATGATTTCTCCCAACCCCCAATGTCCTGTGGTGACAGCAGCTGCCTCTGGTCCCAGGCCAGGCAAGAGGAAGGCCGGCAGGAGCGCCTACTGTCAGTGACTCAGCCAAGGCCCTGGGCAGCCAGCGGGGTGGGCTGACTCAAGGCGGATGCCTGGAAGAGGCTGCAGCCACAGCCGGCTGCGTTTGCTCCTGCCTTTGGGGTCCCCAGGTCCTGGGACACGGAGTTACTGTAGCATTCAAGCCTCCACTCTCCTCCTGTCGCTCATCTCCGGTGTGGATTCTTTGAGGTGGGACCATGCTCCTGGGAGTACACTCTGAAGGAGCCTGACAGCCCCCTGCTCAAAGCCTCCAATGGCTCCCTACTGCTTCAGAGACAAGCCAAGGCACCCAGCCCTCCTCTTCCAGCCCATTTTCAAAGTCTTCGCTTTGCTGCCTCCTTCATGTGCCCTGGGTCCCAGTCCCAGAGACCATAGACTCTTTCCTGAAATGCCCTGTGCCCCCATCTTATTTGCTCTTTCTTCTGCTCGAGGGCTATTGCTACCATCCAAACCTACCTCTCCCTGAAAGCGTCTCCCTCTCCTGTCCCTGCACACCTCCAAACAGCCCCCCATACTGGAGGAGCCTGGAGCTCTTCCTTCTGTCAAGTAACGGGCTGCAGCCTTCCTTCCTAAGGGCCGGGTCTGAGTCATCGTGTCCCCGACTGTGCCCAGAGCAGGATCTGGCATGCAGACCAGGAGCCAGGCAGGGCAAGGGAAAGGCCATGCTGGTTTCATGGTCTCTGTTCGAATCCGGGCTCCTGGGGCCTTGATTTCCTCATCTGTAAAATGTGCATCGTAGCTCCCCCTTAGCAATGTGGTTTTTGGGACAAGAAGTCAGGGTTCTCTAAGGGTCCTCACCTTTTCTGGCCACCTGAATGTCAAAATAAGGATAATTAGAGCCCCCAACACCAACTCCTTCTTCAAGACCTTTGAAGATCTGTTCTCCTGGGTGTTACTTGTTCCAAACTGCTGTTTTGGGCAGTTCTGCAAGGCTGGGCTACTATCTTCCTGGAAAAACATAGTGGCCCCACTCTTTGTCAGACCAGATATGCCCCAAATGTGACCAGTCTTAACTCAGAATTCCCCACCGAACAGTGGAGGGGTGCTTCAATGCCTTATGATGATGGTGGTGGTGGCGATGCTGGTGATGTTGTTGATGGTGGTGGTGATGATGATGGTGGTGATGATGGTGGTGGTGGTGGTGATGATGGTGGTGATGATGGTGGTGATGGTGGTGGTGGTGGTGGTGAAGATGGTGGTGTTGATGGTGGTGATGGTGGTGGTGATGGTGGTGGTGGTGATGATGGTGGTGGTGGTGGTGATGATGGTGGTGATGATGGTGGTGATGGTGGTGGTGGTGGTGGTGGTGGTGGTGAAGATGGTGGTGTTGATGGTGGTGATGGTGGTGGTGATGGTGGTGGTGGTGGTGATGGTGATGATGATGATGATGATGATGATGATGATAAAGATGGTTATGGTGATGATTATACCTAATGGTCATTGAGTCTTTATTATGTGTTGGACATGATCCTAAGTTCTCACCCTGTATTAACTCTATTAATCCTTCCAACAACACTTCCAATTACATATGCCATTCTTACACCCAGTTTTACATATGTGGAAACTGAAGCTCAGAGAGGTGAATCTAGGTCACACAGCTACTGTGTGGCAGAATCAGGACTCCAACCCAGGTTGGTGCAGCTCCCATATCTATGCTCTTAATTTCTGAGGTTGGCTGAAGGCTTGCAGATAGCCAAGGAGGATGCTGGGAAGTCACTGAAAGCTGCAAGGGAGACATCCCTGCCTAGGCACCTGGTCTCTCCTCACTCTCACTAGGGCCCTGCTCCCTCAGATCAGCAGCCCCTTTCCTCACGGCCTGTCTTCTTTGACCCCCAGGGCCTCTTTCCCCTAGCTCAGTACCTCCTTAAAGGGCATCCCAAATCAATGTCTGTCACAGCCCCTCGGTGTCCAGGGCAAGGATCCCTTTATGTCCCAGGGCTGCCAAGTTGGCCTCCTCTTTCTCTGGACCAGATTCTAGCTTTACTTTTGTGTAGCTAAAAGACCCAGTTAAAGGTTTTCCTGGACAGAAAAGCAGCCTTCCCCCCACACTCCAAAGCTAACTTCTAGAGTCACCTGTTTCCACCTCTGCTACATTGTATGTGGAACCTGCTTGGTACCCAGTGGGCACTTATCAACAGAATCCCTGCTTCCTGTCCCTGGCATCACTCCAGAGAAGTCACAGGCTTTAGCTGAGTTGAAATGTGACCCCTGGGAGCAGGTGAGGCCCGGCCACTTGCATATACCTGCTGCCCACGCGGAGGCCATATAGTGGTGAGGGGCGGCTGTGGCCTGCTGGCTCGGCACCATTTTGGGCAGGTGGCCAAGGCTTGGGGGTGAGTATATCATGGCTTTAATTGGCCCCCTGTGTGAGTTGCTGCGTCCCTGCCCACAGCTGCTGTGCATTTCGGCTTCCCAGGAGCCCCTGGCCCCAGCTGCCTCTGGCCCATTGAACAAATCTGCTCAAAGTAGGTCAAGGAGAGCACTGGGCGGCTGGGCTCTGGCTCCTTCCTTTTCATGTGCCTGGCGGCTCCTGCAAGTCTGGCCTTCCCTCACCAAAGGGACTTTGCTCTCCTTGCTATGTCAAAAAGATATTTCATGTTAAAATTCAACACAGAGGTGTTAACCAGCCATCAGAAACAGGCTTGTCAGAACACGAGCTGCTCAAGCAGGCTGAACTTTGCCCCTCTCTGTGAGGGTCTTGTCTCCAGCTGGCAGCCACCAGCTGGCACATTTTAACAAAGCCAAATGTGAGTACTGCCCCACCCCCTGCTCCCACACCATTTCCCTGGAGCCTGTGTCTCAGGGCCCCTCTTCTGGGGATCTGGGCCCAGCTGCTTGTCCCCACAGTTCTCGGCCTTTCCTTTAGGATCCCAGCATCTTTACTGAATAAAGTGGATACTGGTTTAGCTGCATTCTTAGGAGCGCCTGGTCCTCTACAGAAAGCTGTCTCCTTTGGATTTTGTGAGTTGCAGCCTATTGTTAGAAGAAGTAATTTTAAGTGGATGCAAGGACAAGCTGGGGGAAGACATGACATGATTCTGGCAAAATCCCTCTCACGTCACAGGAAAACACAGTGGCGGGGGTTTGGCTGGCAGCGTGCAAACACACTAGGTGATCAGGAGCTTTCTTTTCTACTTCTGTGGATGAGAAGCCTGAGACCAGATTAGCCAATGGTTGTAACAAACCCAAGGATTCTCCCGAAGGGAGAGGCCGTGTGGCCTGAGGATTAGGCACACAGACTCTGGAGTGGGCTGTCTGGATTTGAATTCCTGCTCTGTCCAAGCTGTGTGGCCGTGGGAAAGGTGTTTAACCTCTCTGTGCCTAGGCTTCCTGTAAAATGGGGGTGATAAGAGTTCTGATTTTATAAAGCGCTTGTGAGGACTAAACGAATTTATATAGATCACTGAGAACCATTCCTGGCAGGCAGGGAAAGCCCAATGTCAATGTTGACATCATTTTTTCACAAGGGCTGTGGGAGACACCTGGGAGCCCCTGGAGCCTGACTTGAGAAGGGCTCCTGGGAGCTGGGGAGCTGATCCAGGGTCAGATTGGGCAGCTTTTGAAGGACAAGCACCGAACTGTACACCACAGAGTGAGGCTGGTGTAAATGTGGGTCGAAATGTGATTCATCTTTCCATATATGGCTAATGTTTGCTTGGTAGTTTGAATGAAGAGCTCATTTTTTTAAAAAATGTTTTTGGGGAGTATATTGGGGAACAGTGTGTTTCTCCAGGGCCCATCAGCTCCAAGTCGTTGTCCTTCAATCTAGTTGTGGAGGGCGCAGCTCAGCTCCAAGTCCAGTCGCCGTTTTCAATCTTAGTTGCAGGGGGCGCAGCCCACCATCCCATGCGGGAATCAAACCAGCAATCTTGTTGCTGAGAGCTTGTGCTCTAACCATCTGAGCCATCTGGTTGCCCCGAAGAGCTCAGGTTTTGAGAAAGAACACCTGTAACGCAGGTATTGGGGGACCGGTGCTTCAGGCTCACTCCTGATCCATGCTATTTGAGCACGATGCAGGAGGGCTTGAGGGGAAGGCGGAAGGTGGGGCTTCCAGGCTCCTGGTAATACTCTGTCCACAGGAGTCTGTCGGCCACAGGGATTTGTGACTCTGTGTTTCTATCCTGGATTCATCTATATCCTGGAAACTAAACGTCAATCTCCAACTTTTATTTACACAGACACACACGCATGCATGCACACACGTGCACACACATGCACGCATCATTTGCCTAAGTCCTTAAGGTTGGAAGAGACAGAGGGCGCGTTTGCCCGCAGCCATGAGAACATCCAAGCCTGGATGGAGCTGGACAGTCTTACTTGCTCGTCGCCTTCGACCTCTGGGTTCATGGGACAGTCTCTTCCCCTCCCTCTCTCCTTTGCTTTCTCCCGCCCCAGAGGTTTGCTCCTTCTGTGCTGTCTTTTGCTGCTGTGTCTTCTGCAAAAACAGGGTCTCACCTTCCCCACGTGGCCTGGCCACGGCGTTTTCCCAAGCCAAGACAGATGTATCTCTAAGAGGAAGTCTATTCTCAGCTCTTGGGACTGTAAACTCTCATATGACTAGCTGGAAAAGCCACAGGCTCCATTAGGCACCTCCTCAGGAACCCAGGCGACATGCAGTTTCCCCAGCCCCCACCGCCATCCACTGAGCCTGTGGAGACCTGAGTGGCTCCTGTGGGTGCCCTGCCCCCCCTCAGTGCCAGACCCAGTACCCCAGTGTGGTATCACCAGGCCTGTTGGGTTGGCACTGACAGTGCCCAACTTAGGTGAGCTGGGGAGGGGGTGCATGGGGTCTTGGGGCTGCGTCCTTCCTGTGTCCCTGGCTTCTGCTTTTCTCTTGGCTTCATTCTTGCTATACAGAGGAGAGCATGGTGGCCAGCACCCCAAACTGCCAATTCTTGTTGCCCCACCCCCAGAGAGGGGCAGATTTTCTTTCCCTATATTGGTTAGAAATGTCCTGGGAGAGGACTCTGGTGGCCCAGTGAAGGCACGTGTAGTCTCGTGGACCCACAAAATGTGGACCCACGAGGGGGAGGGGCCTGGACAGGTAATGTGATCTAATGTTTATGCCTAGAAGAAGGGTAGGCAAGGGGGTATTTTTAGATAGGTGGGCGTCCTTGGAGACTCTTGGCCACACTCTAACCTGTGGAGGTTTGAGGCTGTTCCCCATGGACTCAGACAGGATAGAGTGTTCAGAGGTGGAGGCAAAGGAATAGAAACACAACTGAACAAAGGAACGTTCTCTTTGGCCTCCTCTCTTATTAATTAATTAATTAATTCATTCATTCATCCAACAAGCAATTACTAAAAAGACACCCTGAGTTGAGTTCTGGAATGAAGCTCTGGGGACACAAGATAGAAGCAAAGTATAGAGAGGGGACAAGAGAGGGAGGGCCATGCATAACCAGGCCACAACACTGACTTTGTGAAGACAGATTCTCTAAGTGTAATGAAGGAAATCAAGAGGATGTGGGGGTAATGAGGGGTAGGAAGGGCCACTCAGCAGACAGGCAGGATGGCCTCCCGAGGAGGGACCCACACTCCCACCTAGGTTGGGAAGGGGGCCAGTGTTGAGGTCAGAGCTCCAGCAGGGGAACAGCGTGTGTAGAGTCCCTGGGGGCACACCGGATCTGTGTCAGCAAGGAGGAAGCTGGCATGGGATGAGGCCAGGTCACACAGGGGTCCTTATAAGGATTTTGGATAGAACCCACAGTGGGGTAGGAAGTACTGGGGGTTTTCTGCAGGGTGTAACCTAGCCAATGTACATGCTACATAGTGACTGGTTGCTGTGTGTGAATGTGCTATGTATATTCATATATGGAGGGCGGGGACAGGATGGGAGCAGGGACCAGTGAAGAGTTCCTGTGGTGCCCAGGCGAGAGATGACAATGGCTTGGATCAGGGAGGTGGCCGTGGTGAGGACATTCTGGGTGGATAAATGGGAGGTGCATTTTGGAGGTGGAGGCCTCAGGACTTGATGATGTGGGGTGAGAGAGGGAAGGTTCAAGGACACCACCGACCTTTCTGGCTTCGGCACGGACCAGAGATGGGGCCACCTAAGGTCTGGGGGAAGGCTGAGACTTCAGCGTGGGCCATGCTGAAGTCCAGGCGTCAGGAAAGCAGTGCAGTGGGCTGCTGGGTCACTCATGGCGGGGTGTGGGAAGGCTGCGACCTCCTGCTGCACTGATGTCCGCAGCCTGGGGAAGTGTGGCCAGAGGCGCCTGGTAAAGGAAGTAGCTGGAGGCCGAGCAGCTGCTCCTGTCAGGGTGTGCTCAAGTGGCCTGCTGACCTTGGCGACTGGAAGGTGAGAGTGGCTTGGCTTCTCCAGACACATTTGGTGTGGCCCAAGTGCTGTGTTTTAAACAATTGAGCCAATGTTGAATATGTTGGAGATGTCACATAAAAATTGTGACCTCTGACTTAAAAACAATTGGAAGATTTGGCAGCCTTGGGCTTGAACTGCAGGGCGACATTGGCGGGACCTGAATGGCCATTGTGCCCCCTCCCCCACCAGGTTCTTGGCCCACCTGCTTTCCACAGATGTTTAAGTTCTAAACCTTCACTTTCCCTTTAGGAAAAGATGTCACTTGTCTTAGTCAATCCTCACCAGGAGGTCATTCAGACAAACCTCACAAAGTCTCCTCCGGCTCTTCCCATCTTTCCACTCCTAACCTGTCAGCAAACCCAAGGGCCTTTTCGTCCAACTCACACCCTCCCTCCGAGCACTTCTCCACACAGGGACTGCTGGCACCTGGCCAAGCCAGTCATCTCTTGCCCAGATGCAATAGTCCCCTAAATGTCCCATGCATGACGCTGTCTCACAGCTCCATTCCCAGCCATCTTTGAGAATCCAGGTCAGATCACATGAACCCTCACTCACAACCTTGCACGACCCCTGCTCACCCAGAAGAGAGTCAGCCAACATTCCTTATCATGGCCACGGGCCCCAGTGACTCGGCCCTGCCACTTGTGTGACCTCAGACCCCGACCCCGTCTCCCACACTCTTGCCCCTGGGGCTGCACTTGCCTCCTGCCAAGCACGGGTGGCCTCGGGGACTGTGCTAGGAGCTGTCCCTCAAAGACACATAGCTCCAGGCTTGCTATGAAGGAGTGAAGAAGAACAAACCACAGCCACAATCATCAATGACAGGGATGTGTCACAAAGACATAATAGTGAGTTGAAAGCAGTAAGTGGTGGAAGATCATGAATTCCACGCTGGTCTTACCAGACAGGCTGTGAGGGACGTGTAAGTCAAAGACCCATTTATGAGGAAAACAAGGATGAGAGACAGAGGTTACCTTGGGCGGGATGCCCACACAGGGGCTTCCGGGTACTAGGGAGGCCCTATTTCTTAAGTACATGGGCGTGTTTGATTATAATTTTTCAATGTGGTTACAGTTGTCTTGAGGAAAATTGACTGCACATATTTAATTGTATAATTTAATGGGATTTGACACATGTTTACACCTGTGAAGCTATCTGCCTAATCAAGATATCCAACATGTCCATCACCACAAAGATTCTCTGTCACACCTTTGAAATCCCCTCTTCCCTCCCCAACCTCTGTCGTGGACAACCTGCTCTCTGTTGCTATAGATTAGTTGGCATTTTCTAGCATTTTATATAACTAGATAAATTTTATATAAATTCTATTTATAAGTTGGATAGATATCCCAAAATTTGTTTACCCATTCATCTGTTGATTGGCATTTGAGATGTTACCAGTTTTCATGAGTTGAAAATAAAGCTGCCATGAACACACATGTGCAAATCTGTGTGTGGCACAGCTCCCATTTCTTTTGGTAAACAGAAACAGAATGGCTGTGTTGGAGGGTGGCGTGGTCGGCTTAGGTGTAACTTTTTAAGAACCTGCTCCACTGTTTTCCAAGGTGGTCGTATCATGTTCCATTCCCGTAGTTGCACCACGTTCCTGTCAACACTTAGTCTTTTTCATTTTTGCCACCCTAGTGGGAGCGCGGCAACATTTTGTTGTGGTTTGTTAGTATTTTCCTAATAATGTTGAGCATCTTTTCATGTGCTTGTCTGTCACCCATATGTCTTCTTTTGTGAAGCATCTGTTCAAACCTTTTGCCTGCTTTTAAAATTGAATTTGTCTTTTTTATTATTGAGTTGTGAATGTTCTTTATATTTTCTAGATAGAAGTCCTTTGTCAGATACAGAATTTTCAAATATTTTCTCCAAGTTCGTGGCTTGCCTTTTCATTTTGGTAACAGTGTCTTTTGGAAAGCAAAAGTTTTTAGTTTTTATAGAGTCCAATACATAATTTTCTTCTTGTATTTTTGTCTTATTTATCTTTACCAAACCCAAGGTTGTTCAAGTTTTCTCCTAAAAGTTTTATAATTTTAGTTTTTACATTTAGGTCTATGATACATTTAAAGTTAATTTTTGTATTGGTGTGAGTTAGGGTTTTCTTTTCTCTGTCCTTCCTTCCTTCTCTCTCCCCTCCCTTTTTTCCCCCCATCTTTTCTTTCACATGGCTATCCAATTGTTCCAGCATCATTTGCTGAAAAGATGATCTTTTCCCTATTTAATTGATTTGATACCTTGTTTGAAAATCAATTAACCGTATATGTATGGCTCTATTTTTGAATTCTTGATTCTATTATATCAAATAAAAGTTGTCTAACTTTGTTTTTCTTTTTCAAAATTGATTTGGCTGATCTAGGTCCTTTGTATTTTCATATAAAGTTCAAGATAAGCTTGTCAATTTATACCAAAAACCTGCTGGCACTGGACTGGGATTGCATTGAATTTATAAATTAATTGTGGAGAACTGACATCTTGGTAATATATATGTAGTTTTCTAATCCATGAATATGGTATATCACTCCATTTATGTAGGTCTTTAATTTCTCTTAGCAATATTTTATACTTTTCAGTTATGAGTCTTGCCTTTATCCTGTTGAATTTATCCCTAGATATCACTCTTTTCCCAGGCTGTTGTTAAGTGGTACTTTCTGATTGTTCAATTTCTTATTGTTACTAACATACAGAAATACAATAGATTTCTGTATCTTGACCTTGTATCCCACAACCTTTCTAAACTCATTTATTATTTCTAGTAACATTTTAGTAGATTTCTTAGGATTTTCTACAATTATGTTGTATGCAAATAAAGACAGTTTTGTCTTTCTTTTTTTTTCTTCCCTTATTGCACTAACTAGGACCAATGTTGAACAGAATTTGTCAGAGTGGACATCCTAGACTCATTTCTAATCTTTTTTTTTTTTTTTAAGATTTTATTGGGGAAGGAGAACAGGACTTTATTGGGGAACAGTGTGTTCTTCCAGGATTTTTTCCAAGTCAAGTTGTTTTCCTTTCAATCGTAGTCGTGGAGGGTGCAGTTCAGCTCAGGTCCAGTTGCCCTTGTTAGTTGCAGGGGGTGCAGCCCACCATCCCTTGTGGAAGTCGGGGAGTCGAACTGGCAACCTTGTGGTTGAGAGCCCACTGGCCCATGTGGGAATCGAACCAGCAGCCTTCGGGATTAGGAGCACGGAGCTCCAACTGCCTGAGCCACTGGGCCCTCTTCTACTTCTTTAGGTTTAAATTACTCTTTTGTTCTAATTTCTTAAGCTGATGTATTTTATTTGAGACTTTGTTCCTTTCTAATGTAGGCATTTAATGATATAAATTTTCCTCCAATCATTGCTTTAGCTTCGTCCCATAGACTTTGCTATGTCACTTAAAATTGTTTTCATCCAGTTCAAACTATTTTCTAATTTTCTTTGTGATTGCTTCTTTGACCCATGGGTCACTTAGAAATGTGTGGTTTAGCTTGAAGGCATTTTCTAGATATCTCTGTTACTTATTTCTAATTTAATTCCATGATAATCCAAGAACATAGTTTGTGAGATTTGGATCCTCTTAAATTTATTACATGTGAAGGAAGGCTGGGGACCCACAGGAACCTGTTGGTGAAGGAAGTATGATTTTTATCACGAGAGACCAGAGGCTTTTAAGCAGACAGGGGATTTGACTTGAACTGTGTTTGATTGGTCTGGTTTGTATAAGATGCGAGAGAAGGGATCGGTTACCTGGGGCTTGAGGTTTACCCTGAGTCATCCAAGGAGAGTTGGCAGTTGTCTAAAGAGTCTGGATCTCCAGGGGAGGGTATAACTTTGTGGCAGGGCTGCCGATATTGGGGCACAGAGGGGAGTAAGTGAAGGTGAGGAGCTTAGTATTCTGGAAAGAGCCCAGACTGGGCGTCAGGCCATGGTTCACCATGTGACTCCAAGCATGTCACTTTACCTCTCTGGGCTTTAGTTTCCTCACCTCTAAAATAGGTGGCCAGCCTTAATGATCCTATAGTTTTTATAGCCTGGACTGTTGCTAGCACAGGGAGGGTCTCTGCATGAATTGGAAAAAGTGACCCTTCAAGGCAGACAAATAACAAAAAGGTGTCCCTGTGCTATAAGGCCTGCCTAAGATTAAGGCCCGGTGTTATGTTCTCCTTGACATCTGCTGAAGCCGGGAGGGTCTCGAATGGCCTAACTTCCAATTTCCCTCCCCATTCTGCTCCTGTGGATGAGGTCCCCTAGCCAAACCACACTTCTTATCAAGGGGACCAGGCACAGTTCTTATTATCCTTGAGCAGTGTGTTTCAGTTTCCTGCCAACCTGTGGAATTATTCAAATAAGCCGATCACATCCTCCCATGGGAACCAGGGGGCACCCCATCCTCTTGATACTACGAAGCCTCCTCCCAGAACCCTCGGTGGTTCACTGTTCCTACCGCACGGCACATTACTTTGCATGGTATGTGGTGTGGTCCTCCCCAGCTGTGAGTACATGTGACTAAGAAAGGGTAGCCCATCTCATCTGTGCAGTGTCAAGTGTGCGTTAGGCCATCCTGGTAACCACAGGGCGGGCAGCCCTCTATCACCAGTGGGGTAAATAGGAGGCAATTAAAACAACTCTCTTGGAGTGGGCATAGCCCCTGTTTAGGGTAAGTGTAGCCTGGGCTGGATTTCAGGCCCCACATGCCTCCTTAGCTGGTGCCTTGGGGCAGGACACGATCTGGACGCCCATATCTGGCAGCTCTGTTAGTTGTTCTGCTTGTGGGGCTCTGGTCTGTGCTAAGACCCATTAGCCCCGTCACCTACCCTGGGAGGTAGGTCCCATGATCGTTCCCATTTTACAGATGAAGACTCTGTAAGTGGTGGGGAAGAGACTGGAACCCGCCTCTGTCTGGACCCTGCCCTTGTCTGTCCTGTGATCTATTCTGGAAGTTCAGAGGTGAGAAACCTACAGGGCCAGGTTCTATGAAGTGGGGGTTGGGGGGCTAAGAGAAGGTATGAAGATGTGGGACTGGCAGGGAATGGAGGGGACCCATCTTGTTAATGAAGTGGACCTGAGGGCAGCCTAGTGGGCTCCTGTTGGGCTGAGGTGGGTGGAGAGTCTGACCAGGGTAGGGAGAGTAGCAGATGGCTGCCTGGCCCCTGCCGTGCCAAAACCTCAAGGCTTCCATTCTCTGGAGATGAGGCAATTCCCTCCATGGGGATCTTTGGCCAATGGGGCTTCACACAGGCAGAATTTCTAGAACCAGGTGCTTTCTGTAATGACCACCTCTCGTCGGTTGCCCGTGGCCGCTGCCGGTCTCCTAGAATAATCAGCAGAGAAAGCAGTGATGTGTGGAGAAAGGGATACACATTTGGAGCTTGGACAGCAGAACTGGGGGTCAAGCCTTAGGGGAACGTGAACTCTATGAGATTAGTGTTTCATTGACCACTGTGTAGCCAAAGCATAGGACAGTGCCTGAAACAGAGTAAGCACACGGCAAAAATGAATTAAGTGATAGGGTAAATTAAGTCCCAGAATCCCTGCTTCCTAAGTGCATATCCTGAGGCAAATAACATAACGTCTGCGTCTCCATTGCCTTGACAGTGAAATTGGGCATGACAGCCACCTTGTGGGGTTATTGTTCGGATGAAGTAAGATGTTACAATAAAACAATAAGGGCTCACTGAGCACCAGCTGTTATTATTACTCTTCTCATGACCTTGGTTTCTGCTCAGCTTGAGGGATCTCCATAAACATCCTCACCCCAGACACAGCAGCTGTACTTACAGAGTACGTGCTAAAGGCACTGTCCTTGGGGCTTTAATATAATTACTCACTTAAACCCTAAACAACTCTTTGAGCTAGGCTGTTTATTGTTTTAACACCCATTTTACAAAAGAGGAAGCAGAAACATAGAGGTGATCCTCGTTATATTATAAAATAAAGTTGAGAATATTGCCTCATTTCTATTGTCTCAAAGAACGTGAGAGTAGCGTGATTTCTCAGCTACTGGAGGTCCGAAAGAACTCTCTCACCGGTGGATGTGTCTGGGCCTGGAATTCTCTGTGGGAAGATTTAACTAGGATGGTTGAGGCTGTCTATCTCTTGCGTCAGTTTACGTAAGAGAGGGAAGTAACATGTCCAGCTATGTAGGGATTCGGTCCCAGGCACTATGGCTGCAGAGCCAGGCTCATAACCGTACCGTTTTCCTGCCTAAGGTACAATCACCTTCTATCTGTAAGACAGCAAGGAGCGACTATTGCTATCTGCATTTACGGAAGCCTCATCTGTTTGAGGCTTCCGTAAATGCAGACAACAATAGTCGCTCCTTGGCAGGGTTGTTGTCAAGATTAAATGGTTTCAGAAACACAAGCCTGGCACCCTCCCGGCTGCTGTCCTCAGTGTGGTGTCAGGAACGCTCTGAGAACCCAGTAAACTCTAGTTGCTGGAGCCATCACAATGACAAGCCCAGCCCAGTTCCTGTCCTCTCTGCCCAGGATGTCAACATGACCCTTGGGCTCTCCGGTCCTAGGGCTGTGGGGAGACCTGCCACCACACCTGCAGCCCCGCCCAGCTATATCCTGGCATGAGAGGAAGCCCATTCCCACTCTTAGATGCCCAGGGGTCACTCACTGCTTCTCCAGGTCCTGGATGGTGTCAGGGAGTGGAAGTCCCCGGGTCTCCGGGACGAAAAACAGGAGAACGAGGCTGGAAGCGATGGGGATAACACCATAGGAGAAGGGGGGCAGCAGGGGCAGGACCTGGTGGGTTATCCGGATCAGGGGTCCAGTCACAGCGCCTAGCCGACCTACTGAGTTCAGGAAACCATCTGCTGTCATCCTGTGGATGGAGGGGATGGCCCAAACACTTGTCACAGTGGGCACTTTGGGGGAGGGGGCTTTACTGGACATTTGGCTGGGTCAGGAGATGCCAGGGGAGGAAAAGATGGGCTGAAGGAGTTGCACTCCTCAAGATCTCCCCTAATGCCACCTCCTCCATGGAGCCCACCTAGATCTTCCCATCCAGAGGGGCCTCTGCTTCCTGGGAGTATCCAGTGTCTTTCCTACGGACTCTCTAAGACCCACCCCATTCTCCTTAATCTTAGGTAATGGGGGTTTGCCTTAGGGCTCCTGCTAGGCCACTGAGTTTCCAGCTTGAGCTTTCTATATAATATCAACAAAATCAATAAACGTACATTAAAAAAAAACCACCAACGAATGAAAGGATGGACAAATGAGTGAGGGAAAGAACACTAGGCTAGGACTCAGGGGAACTGGGGTCCAGTCCTGCTCTTCTATTAAGTCCTTTGATCATGAATGGGACTCAGTTTACCCAACTGTCCAATGTGAGGGTAGTCTAACTTGAGACCACTGGTTTTCCATCTGTGTCCCATGGAGCCCTTAGGTCTGAGGAGGTAACTGGGAGGGGTAGCAGGAAGCAAATGGGGGTCCCCACTACCCCAGGAGAGCTGTCGGTTTCCTTACCAGGGTTCCTATGAGATTCCACCTGAACAGAGGGTTCTGTGGCTAAAAGAGGTTTTCCAATCACAGGCCTAGAGGCCTGCTGGGGCCTCCTATGCCCCTGCCTTCTGGTAGGACTCGGGGAGGCACTGCTCTGGGAAGCCCCCCTGAGAAGGTCCTTTGGGAGAAGGCAGCTGGCCGTGTGCTCAGTTCTATGTTGGTGGTTGGGTCCCCTCTTCCTTTGCCATGTATCCCTGGACGCCCAGCCCTCCTGGCCCTCCCCAGTAGCCCTCCCGGGGGTGCCCCTTCTCACCCATCCCCAGGTCTGGCAGCCCCACCCAGCCTACCGCAGTGAAGTTGGAAAGAGTTCAGGTTTGTAGACAGCGAAGCAGGTTAAGCTGACACCATAACATCCCTTTGCTAGTACAGCGAAAACCACACGCAGAGTCTGAAAGTCTGGGCAGAGGAAAGGGCAAGGTAAGGTCTGCCCGAGAAGGTCCAGGCCTCCCAGGGCCCAGTGGGGATCCGGGTCAGGATGCCGTCATGGCAGGTGGCTGGGGGGAGGGGTAAAGGGCAAGAACCCAGCCGGGTCTGGGTAGGTGAGCCTGGGGGCAGCTGCGGGTTACAGAGCAGGCCGCCTCCTATGGCGTGGCTGTGCAGGCTCCCTGGGTCTTGAGGGCACTCCCCTTCCCATGAAGGAGAGGGTTGTGCAGCAGCAGCCCTGGGGTGCCCAGGCACCCAGAAGCCTTCTCACTGCCCCTCAACCTGCCTATGGGGACCCATGGCATTCATGGAAAACTGTTGCGTGGATGGCAGGGTCCCTCAGCAGGAAACCGAGGTTCAGGTCACTCCAGCCATCCCTGCCTTTGCCCCAGTCTCCCACCTTGAAAAATAAAAGGGACATGGAGACGCTTTTGAAGGCATTGCAGCCTCATTCAGAAAGAGCAGAGTAAGACAAGGGCCCTGGGCAGCTGCCCCAGGTCTCTGCACACGAGTGCCTCTTGCTTCTGAGAAGAAAACACCACTTACTTTGGGCTTGGTGCCTTTCCTGCCTCACTTCCGGCACCCTAAGCCTGTCTCAGCCTTCCTGGCCCTTCTTCCCACTGGAGGCTCCAGCCTCCAGCTTTCAGGTCTGGTCCAAACCCTGGCTCTGTCACTTGCTAGCTGAGAGATCTTGGGCACATGACTTCTCTACTCTGAACCTCAATTTCCTCAGGAAAATGGGGAAAGGCTATTTGGGGGATTGGGTTCCTGAGATGAGGTGGCAAAGGCTGTGACAGGAATAGACCTGGGACAATGGTCCCCACCCATTCCTGGGGCCAGGGGAGAGGGAGGAAGCCAGGGTGGTGAGTGCAGTGAGGTGGGCAAGGGAAGCCAGGGCCCCAAGCTGCCAGCACCTCTCCCTCTCCCGATGCCCTGGCCTCACCTCGGGGGACCAGTATGTTGGCCAGAATGGAGAGCCCGGCCATGGCCTGGAAGCTGGCCAGGATCACACGGCGCCCAAAGAACCGTAGCAAGAAGGTGTTGGCGCCCCGGCCCAGGAAGTCCACAGCTCCAAAGAGGACCTGGAGGAGGAAGATGTCACTCCCCAGGTTCTGCAGGTCGAAGACCAGCCCATAGTAAGAGAACATGATGGCAAAGCTGCAGGGCAAAGCCAGAAGTCAGGTCCCTGCCCCACAGGGAGAGGGCAGCCCTGCAGGTTTTCACCGACACTGTTCCAGAGGACACAGCCAATCCTGAGCTTGTCACTGCCAGAGCCAGAGAAGCCTGTCAAATGCAGGTCAGGCTGTCCCAGGATAGGGCGGGGAGGACAGTGGCCTCATCCACTGCAGGTCTGGGCCATGGATAGAGGCCACGATCAGATGGAAGGTTTGGCCCGTCCGGGGTGGACAGGGGCTCTGTGGGTTAAGCTGAGCTGCCCCCGATTGTCTGGCTTTGTTTCTGGAACCAAGACCTGGCTCCTGCTCTACTAGCCGTGAACCTGGGCAGGCCTCGGCCCCTCCGTGGAGGCCTGTTTCTTTGTCTTGAAAGATGGGACTCATGATAGAATGGGGTCTCTGTGGAGGATGCTGGGCTGGGCTGTCCCTTCTTCAAGATGGAAAGTTATTTCCCCAGCCCCTGGGGCTGCTGCCCCTAAGCTGGGGAGAGCACCCCACGACAGGTCAACCTGGCCACAGGGGCCACTCAGAAGGTCCAGCCCAGCTCTGAGGTCCCCAGGGGAGGGCTGGGGCCTTGCTGTGAATGCATCACAGGACTTCTCCCCTGCCCCCTCCTGCCCTCTCCAAGGAACTTCCTGCCCACTGACCTCCATCTCAGTCTGCTTCCCGGGGACCCCTGCCACGGGCTCCTGAGTGGATACACTCACAGGCTGAATGTCCATAGTTTGGAGATTGAATTTGGATCCACAAGGGGCCACAACGTGACCTTCTTCTCGACCACTTTTTAAATCCCACCCTATCCTTGCTTCACCCAGAACACTCACCCCAGCCCTCACTGCAGTGTCACCTGATGGCTGTGCCCCATGGCATCTGTCACTACCCAGGCAACAACTGCAGGGTCAAGCTGCAATTCTGGAAGAAACCGCAGCTTCCTGAAGTTTGTGAAAGGGATGTGGGCGCTCAAAGCGGCTGACACACCAGGGTCTAGAGCCCCAGCCGGTAACAACTGGATTAACAGCCAAAGACAAGAAAACCCATGAGGTTAGCTACTTCACAGGCTGTGATTTGAATAACAAAGGGTGCTGAGCAGCCTTGGGAGAACCGAGGAAGCCTTGAAGGCGGTTGGAAAAATGGCCCTGGACGTTCCTGGCAGGAGGCACTCCTTCTAATTTGTCAGAAAGAAATTTAGGCACACAAAAAAAAAAAAATGCATTTGATCCATTCTCCGTTTTAAGATGTAGCAAATGTTTGCCATTATAACCCGTATGTGATTAAATACAACATAAAATAAACATTTTGCTAATCTCCAGTTTTTTTCAAGATAAGTCCCAATCAAATCTGACCCTCACATTTCAGCATGTTCTTCTGGAAGTCGCTTAACTGCATTTGTTTTATTAAGGACCTTTTCTTGGTCCCAGGCGCCTTTGGGTGCCTAGACAGGGCCTGCTGGGGTGGGGCAAGGATTCCATGCAGAGCCTAGCAGGAGACATGGGGGTGAGGAGATAGCTTAGCCTGGGTTCAAATGCCTGCTCATCATCTCGGGCAAATGACTTGCCCTTCTGGGCTCCACTTTCCCCATCTGTAAATGGGGTTGTAAATGAACTTACAGCACGGGTCTGCTCAGAGGGGTAAGGAGGTGGCCCCATGCACTCAGCCCTCTGGGAGTGTAGCTGTAGGGCTGAGTTCAATGCTGCCACACAGAGGTCCTCTCCAGCCACTGTGGGCCTTTGGTTCTAGGGCCCGGAGCTCTGCCTCTGCCCCGCTTGCAGCCTGACCCTGACCCTGGCCCTGGCCCTACCCTCCAGCCAGCCTCCAGGCCACATCTGCACATATGTCCTCTCCCCTGCCTGCCGGGATTCTTGCCTCCTGAAGTCGCTGCCTGTCCCAGCCAGAAATGCACCCTAAAAGGCCTGCAGGAGTTTCCCCCACTACACACACACACACACACACACCCCACTCCCCTTCCCTCTGCAGCTCTGTGTCCAGGAGGGGTGCCCAGGATGGCGTACCTTGTCACGCACAGACAGCAGCTTCTCCGGCGGAGGGCAGGCACGCGGAACAGTTCCAGCACCGACTGGTGGGCCCTTGCAGAGGCGACCTCCTCCTTCATGCTGGACATCAGCACCTCCGGGGAGAATAGGGCCACAGTCAGAGTTGGGGCAGTGGGCTTGCCCCACCCCCATGCCAGAGCATGGTGTGCAGAGCAATAGGGAGCCTGGACTTGGCCTGTAGGGATTGGGGAACCCTCAGTGGGAGGGTGGCATGGGGACAGAAAGGGTTCTCTGCGCCCCTTGGCCGAGCTCCTTCTGCACACCTGGCCCACCTACTCGGAGCCAAGGAGCAGGTCTGCTGTCCCAGCACTGGCCCACTGAGCTGCAAGCCACAGGACCCTCTTGGCAGTTACTACACAGAGCCCCACCAACCTGCCTCCTTCCTCAAGGCTGGCATCAGGGCATGCCCACTCCAGCCACACTGCGCCCCAAGTGCCCATTCAGTCTCCTCCGGCACCTCTGGGCCCTGCCTGCTTAGTTTAGTCCTGGTCAGCTCTAGTTTGCCTCCTCCTGGAGGCCTTCCCTGATCCTCCTGCCCAGGGAGCTCTGCGTCCTCTCATCTCTGGCTGCACATCCACTTCCCTGAAATAGCTACCTTCAGATAAGAACGTCCTATTTCCATAAGTACAGTGAGATGCCCCGTGAGGGGAGTGAGTGTGCAATACATGTGGATTAAGGGGGTGAATACTAGAGGTGGTGATGTAGGTGTGTTGTTGATAACAGTTGTGTTGTTGTTATTGGCGGTGGTGATCGTAATGATGGTGGGGAAGGTGGTGGTAACAGTCATGGTGGTGGTGTTGATGGGGTTTTGAGGAGCTGCAGATGGTGATGTTGGTGATGTGGGTGGTGTGAAGATGAAGGTGATAGCAGTGGTCAGCTGGTGGAAGTGATGGTGGTGGTGATGGTGGAGAAGGTGAGGCTGGGAGTGTAGATGGTGATGATGGTGGTGATGGTGGTCGTATTTTGTAGAGATGGCGATGGTGTTGGTGGTGTTGATGGAGTTGGTGGTGGAATGGGGAGGGGTGAAGTGGGTGATAATACCCATGGTACATCAGTGGCTGTCCTTCCCCATCATGTCTCACACTCTGGGTCACCACCAGCAGCAGCTCACCTCCATGGACAGTGTCTTTTTGGCTTCCTTGTGGCCATTTATCCTGGCCACTTTTTTGAGTTCCTGAAGTGCTCGGTCTGGTTTTCCTGTAATAATTAGCCATCGTGCAGACTCCGGCAGCCACCTGTTAAAGAAGCCAGTATTTGGCTGGGTCTTTGCTCTTTTTGTGTGTGCTGGGCACTTGCCCCTTCTCCCCCGTCACGTGGGGAGGGGGAGTGAGGAGAAGGCAGCCATGTCACCTTCTGCACTGCTGATGCCAGGCTGGGAGGCATGATCCCTGCCAGTTTGGGCTGAGTCCCCACACCTGGCCACTCTCTTTCCCCCTGTGCCACCCCACCTGGCTTCCCAGCTGCCAGGGTCCTGCCCACCTGAGCACGTGCAGCCAACACACAAGCTGCCTGGGCATGGAGGTGATTCTGGGGCTATTTCTATGGCAAAAAACTCACATCAGGTTGAATAAAACACAAACACACGTGCGCGCGCGCGCGCACACACACACACACATTTAAAACATCCACAGCCAGAACCAATGGTTTTATAAATTAGTCTGCTTCTTCCCAGCCTCTGGACAGACAGGCAGGGAAAAGGGTCTCCCTGAACTAGCCCAGTTTGCATGATCTCAGCCCTGTTTGTAGAGAAGCGAAGTAAAACTTCTGAAGGCAGTTTGACAGACACTGGTTAAAAAGGTCAGCCTGTTGGGGTTCAAATCCTGCCTCTGGCACTCACCAGCTGTGTGGCCTTGGGCAAGTCAACTGAACCTCTCGGGGCCTCAGTCCCTCGTCTGAAAGTGGTGGTAATAACATCATCATCCTCATTAGAAGACGTGTTAATACACATCTGGTGTTTCCAATAGCATTCTGGACCAGCGTGGCCTAATTAGTGTAATTATGGACTATCTTCTTCCTTGCTTACTGATCCTGTTTATACAATAAAACTCCAGGTGGTCAGTGGCTTTTGATCTGCCTTATTTGCTGATGTGTCTCTAGTGCCTAAAACCATGTCTGGTGTGGGGCAGGAGTGCAGTAAATGTGTGATAAGGAATGAGTGAGCCTTATGATTTTCTATAGCCCATGTAGACTTACGTAAGCCCAGGTGAGCTCAACGCAGACTCACAGGCACAAGAGAACTTGTGGGGACCTGCATTTGGGTTTGGTTCCCGATATCTCTTCCTCTGGTCCCTACCCAAGCAGGTAGTTCCAGAGCTCAGGGATTTTTGTAGTGCCCAAAATAATAGTGATGACAATATCTTTCCACATCTGAAACTGGTCCTCACTGACTCAGATGCCCACAGGCCCAACGAGTGATATGAGAGTGAAGCCGGTGAATGTGGGGAGCTGGTGCCCACGTGAGGGAAGGACGGGGTCCTTGGCTGCAAGCCCAGAGGCCAGTGGGCTGGACCGGAACCTCAGACCTCTGGCTGAAACGCCTGCCCTGGAACTCTGAATCCCCAAAATGTCTCTCTCCAGCAAGGATTCTGTTCACATCGCTCCTATCCATGTGGCATCATGGGACTCGTGGCCAGCCAGGGTGGTGAGGGTGAGGGGTACCCTCCCATCCTGGGTCCCCTTCCCATTCAGTGACGTTCTCCCCAAGGGAAAAGGCCCCACACTGTACTGACCAGGAGATCAAGAAGACGGCAAAGAAAGGTGTCGACACCGCCAGCTGGAGGGCTCGCCAGTCCCGCAGGGAGAAGGCCAGACCGCCCAGGGCCATCTGGCCTGTGCTGTAGATACATCCCAGCATTGTCATGGTGAAATCCCTCCTGCAGGTCGTGGTCCACTCCACCACTGAAAGGCAATGCAGGGCAGGGCAGGGGAGGGCCAAAAAGTTATGGTCTTGGATCCCACCTTCCCCACCTCCCCTTGGTAGGAGGTGGGCTGAGCGAGCGAGTGACTCACAGAGTGTCGCCGTGGTCAGGATGATGCCGGCCAATCCAAAAGCACTCAAAAAACGGAGGCCACAATAGGCCAGGAAATTGGGGGCAAAGACGGTGCTGGTGTTGGCCACGGCCACCTGCAGGCAGCACCAGCTCAGCATTGGCTTCCGCCCAAACCTGTTTGGGAGGCAAGCACAGTAGGGGGGATCTGGGGAGGGGCCCTGGTGACTTGGACACAGAGGCAACTGCTTGCCATCAGAGGGTGCAATAAAGCTGGAGTGCCTGCTGGAGACCTGGATGGTGCTCACATCTCAGTCAGGCAGCACCTCCTTTTCAGAACTCCTAGGGGCAGAGTGCATTTGGCATTAAAAATGGCAGACACCCTGCTCTCAGCAGGCAGGTGGAGCCTCATGGTCAGGAATGATCTTTGGCATCTGATACCTGGATCTGCATCCCGCTCCGCCCATCCTTGGTAGCCTTGAGCATGTGACTCAATGTCTCTGAGCCGCAGTTTCCTCATATCTAAAATGGAGGTATTGAGGATGACATGCCTCATAGGGTTGTGAAAATCAAGACTCCGGGCAAGGGGCCAATGTAGCCAGGAGGCTGAGCACACGTGAGCTTGTGCAAACCAGCCAGCTCCTCCCCTGGCTGTGCGTGATGACAGGATTGCGCAGGACACACCACACCGGGCAGGGGCAGCCCTCAGCCCAGTACCTGCACACTCACTGTGCCACCCCCTGCACTGGGCCAACGTAGCCCAAACTACTGCCTACACTTAGCTAAGTGTGTGTTGGTCCGAGATATGGATAAACCTTGGCCCTGCCTGTCTGAGCAGCACCCAGGAGCAAGGACGCTGGGCCCAGACCCCAGGTGAGCTCTGGAGGCTAATACCTGGCCCTGACCCCAGGCTCACTGGGTGACCCGCACACCAATCACAATTTGGCTCCCTGTTTGCATGGCCCATGAGGACTTCATGGCAGCCACTCTCTCTGAAAGTACAAACTGGGCCACGTCCTTCCCTGCTGTTCCAGCTCCCCGCCACACTTAGGATAACCCAAGGCCCACAAATGAGCACAGCACAAGAGCTGTGCCAGGCCCTGGCCCAAGCTCTGTATACAATTAAATCACTTAAGTACCACAACAACCCCATGTGTAGGTGCCAGGGTCCCCACGTATGGCAGGAAACTGAGGCACAGAGTAGCAACAAATCTGCCTTCTAGGGAGCTAGGACATGCAAAGCAGGGATTGGGATACAGCCATGGGACCCCAGAGCCTGCCCTGCCTGGAGAAAGTCAGAACGTCGGGAAGCCATTCATCTGTTCACGGTGTTATGACTGAGTACGTGCCACATGCGGGCACTGGAACTGAGGCCTGTGTCCCAGCACAACGCCGCTGTTGGGGGAAACTTCCTGGTGAATCACAGCCACCGGCCACCACAGAACTCAGTGGCAGGACACCAGGGTAGCCCTGGCTAGACTACTTCCTGGGCACACCACCTCAAGTGGGGCTCTAGGAGAGGGAGGGGGGGCGGGGGGGAAGGGGGAGGAGAGGGAAGAGTACTTCTATTTCATAGCATGTCACGCACTTGGAGTTTAAAAAAAGAGGTCTGTTTTTCTCCCCAGAAGACTGTTAGCCCCCTGAGGGCAGGGTCTGTGCAGCTTCTGGCACACAGCTGGTACTCATAAAGGCTGGTGCAATCGCTGAAGGACAGAGAGCAACAGTGTTCAG
Organism: Rhinolophus hipposideros; assembly: GCF_964194185.1. Taxonomy (NCBI): domain Eukaryota; kingdom Metazoa; phylum Chordata; class Mammalia; order Chiroptera; family Rhinolophidae; genus Rhinolophus; species Rhinolophus hipposideros. The sequence continues at coordinate 6,898,574 of NC_138056.1, forward strand.
GGCTATTCCTCACAGTACAGCTTAACCTGGAGTTTGGTTCTTGGCCATCACTGCCCCCTGCGGACCTGGGACTCGTATCCAGACCCCAGACCAAGGAAAGCTCCTGTCTTAGGGAACAGGGACACTCATGTCACATTTCTGTACCTCTGTCCCCAAGACACTCATTCTGTCTTGAAGGAGCAGGGAGGGGAGGAGTACTCACCAGTAGGAGAGGAAGCCCCAGGTGAGGGACCCCAGCAGGATCCCGGCCATGAAGATGGCCTGGCCCTTGGGCTTCAGGCTCTGGTTGTCACATACCAGCCCCCACTGGAAGAGAAGGAGGGCGCAACAACCTGGCTCAGTGCACATAAACTTGCGGGGCCAGGGTGGCAGAGGGAGGTCCGGGTTGGGAGTTTCCAGTCCAGAACACACCCACAAAGGGTTCCCCAGATCCCTAGGACCAGGCCACAGAGGTGGAAGGGGTGCGCTGGCAGTTGGCCTCCACTCACAGCCAGCAGCATGGCATGAGTGTGACTGGGTTTTGCATCTGACAGTGTGATGGCCACTTCGAATGGACGGTGGTGGGCAGTAATGGGTGGTGATTAAGCCACAGGCTGGAATTCTAACTCTGCTGGTTACTGGCTGTGTGAACTTGGGAGAGTTCCAGCACCGGGCTGAGCCTGCTTTCTCACCCGTAAATAGAGCCATACAGTCCCTTCTCTCACAGGACGTGAGGATGAACAGAGAGGGCCAAGCATGTGTCACTATGGTTTTCTCAGTGCCTCCTGCCCAGGATCAGGCACCTGAACCCCCCCACCCCCGCACCTACCAGGTCAATCTTTCACTGAGTCCTGACAGTGTAGCTCCCCACGTCTGCCTCTTTCCTGGGTGACAGCAGAAGGAGCCCCTGTCCCTACAGGGCATTCCCTACCCTGCAACATGACCTCTTGAAAACGCAAATCAGATCAGATCACTTCCCCGCCCCCAAAATCTCCAATGACTTTCCTTCGCACTTAAAGAAAATCCAGCCCCTCACCCCACTCCCCGCTTTGTGGCCCCCGGCGCTCACGTTTGGTGGTTCTGCGTGCAGACACACTGGGTCTCCTGGGCCTTCAACTCCCAGACATGCTTCCACTCGAACGCCTGTGTCAACTGGGCTCTCTCCCATCTTCATGTGACTGATTCCTTCTCTCATAATCCAGGTCTCATCTCAGATGTCCCCTCTTCAGAGAAGCCTTCCCCATCTGCCTGTCCCTTCCCCACTCACAGGACCTGCTTTTCTCCTTTGTGCTCACTTATGACACTCAATGCAGGACAGGAGAGTGATGGGGTCCCAGGTTCTGGCCTCTAATTGCCTAGGTTGAATCAGGTCCCAGTGTGCGTTAGCTGTGTGTCCTGGGGCACGTTACTTAACTTCTCTGTGCTTCTATTTTGTCCTTTATTAAATGGACAATGATAAGGTCCATCCCCATGAGACTAGTGAGATTGTGACTACAGGGAAAGCCTTTGGAACAGTGCCTGCCGCTTAAAAGGCAAGAGGTGAAGGCTCACTCTGCTGTCATTACTGGTTTAAATACTGACTGGTTCTACCAGGAGAACGTAAGATTCTGGAAGGCTCCCTGTTAGTCCTGTAACCCTAGCCCCAGACCAGAATCCAGGCCACCGTGTTGGGGGAGTAACATATCATTTCATATGGTGATGGAGGTAATTTGACCCCCCAGCCGTGAGTGGACTGCTGTTACTGGGAGGCCAGGAAGGAGAAGAGCTGTGGGGTTGGTGGGGGGAGGCCCTTACCTCGGCCACGATGGTGGAGGTGAAGGTGCTGTGGTCGTAGACCCAGCCATCCACACACGGCTCCGTGGCGGCCTCACTCCAGTTGGTGGCCGTGGTGTTGGGGTCCAGGAGTTGCCACTGTGGATGGCGGAAGCGGCGGCACTGGTGGGGCTTATGGTCGGGACCCAGTGGGATGGAGATGGCCAGGAGGGCCTTGGGGGTGAGGTTTGTGGGGACCTCAGAGCCATTGTCCAGCATGTGGACCCAGCAGCGGTGGCCCGGGGTGGCGACCGAGAAGTTGTCCACAAGTAATTGGGAGGGTACGAAGATGGAGGGGAGGAGGAGAGTCACGAACTGTAGGGCCTGGAAGAGGCCCACACCCCCAGCTCTCTCCAAGAGCTCAGCGAACGCCATGGCCGGAGCGGCCGGCGCCCAGGACAAGTCTCCTGGGGTGTCAGGGACCTGGTGAGTGTCTGGCCTGCTGCTGGGAACCACGAGCAAGCGCAGGACCCCAGGCTACCACACCTGCCCTTGCTCACCTCTCTGACCAGGTGGACTAGGGTGGCTGTCCAGCAACCAGTCGAGTCAGTCCTGACATGACCCAGACGCTTCTAAAAAATTCCTCCTTATCCTGCTTCCAGGACTGACGGCGTGGATGCCCTCTCGCTCTGGAGAGGGGACACCAGGGGACAAGCTAACTGTGCCCAGGCTGCATGGGGTATCTGAAGCGCCCTGGCTCTCCAGCACCAAGAGGGAAAGGGCAAGTAGATTTTCAAAAAAATAATCAGATGCAATGCAGTGATGTTACTGAATTACAGTTGTGGAGGAAATATGAAAGGGGCCGCTGCCTCTATTAAAGTTTAACCTCAGTGTGGGCTCCTGGGTGAGAAAAGCAGTTTCAGCTATGAGAAAGTCTTCAGCAGCTTCCCGCTGGCCGGTTCATTGCATTCTTAAATTTTAAACTTTCAGAACCCTCCACATATGGCCCTTTAAATCAGGAAACTGTTGGCCTAACCTTCATCCATGCTGGATAATTTCAGTCCGTCTTGCCAAAGCACAGAGGTGCGGACTGGGCAGCGCCCATCCTAACTGGGCTGGGGGGACACAGGGATGGGGGCTGCAGGGAGGCAGAGCTGGCAGGAAGGCCCACGCCTGTACTCAGTCCCTCCTTACCTGGCACCTCCTGTCACACAGCACTGAGAGACCAGCTCACAGACACACTAATTTGGGAAGCTTCTATTTCAAGGTTCCAGGTTGCCTTTATTAGATTGTAAGCTCCCCCAGGGTGGAAACCATGGCTACAATTTCCTGGCATCTCTTAGAAGCCCCTCTGTGGGCTCTGGAGCTGAGCAGGCCTGTAGCTTGGGGGAATGGGTAAAGTCACGCCTCTCTGACCCAGCGTCTGACGTCAGCACAGTTTGGTGGGAGAAGTGAAGCCAGCCCCTGCCCCATTGCCCCACCTGGACCAGGTTTCTTAGTAACAGCTGCTCCTAGCAGCAAGGGCTTGCTGTGTGCTTTGTTCTGTGCTGACCTGCATGCTCTCATTCACTCCTCATAGCAGCCCAGGAGAGAGGTGGTGCTAATTCCCCCAGACAAGGAAACAATCTCAGAGAGGGCAGGCAACTTGCCCAAGGTCACACAGCAGAGTCGGGATTCAAATCATACTCTAAAGCCTGAGTGCTCTCCGATGCCCCTGGCCAGCTGCTGCATGACCTCTAGCTTGTCATGGACCAAATCCCAGCTAATGGCTAGAATTCAGGATTTGGGTCAGAGTGAGGGCCAGCCCAGGAGTCTGAAGTCGCCTCCCAGGATGTGAGAGAGAATAGGCTGAGTCAGCTCGGGAGAGAAGTCTGGGTGCTGGGTGTGTGGGTGAGGTGTGGGTGGGTATCTGGACCCTGAGCTTCCCAGAAGCTCCCCAGAGGGCTGAGGGAACTTAGCCAAGATGGAGCCCAGCCAGGAAGCCGAGGAGTCGGCGTTCTGGGCCTGGATTTCAAAGCCAACGCTGCTTCCTTATTCTGCCTCTCTGGGCAGGAACTCATTATACATTTTAAAATAGCAAATAGAGAGAGGTAGGGAGAGAACAAATCCACACCAAAGCACAGGAGGCCGTGAGAGGGGCAATTGGACATAGTCCCAACCCACAACGGCCCAAAGGCTGAATTTTACATGGAAGGAATTGAGCTTCATACCTATGTGCAAACACCATCCTCTCAGGGGCAGGCCTGGACCCGGGACCATTACCTTGAGCAGTGACCTCCCCTCTACGGCCCCTGGTTTCTGGCCTATGAAAGGACACGTTGCCATGTTGATGTTTTAAACCTGAGTGTGAATCAGATATACACTGGCTAAAATGCAGTTTCCTGGGTTCTGCCACATGGCTGGGCTTAGCCCGGGAATATGCATTTTAACACAAGCCCCCAGGTGATTCTGCTGCCTTGGAACCCGGCTTCCTCACTTGCAGAATTGCTGGGCTAGATGAGGCCGCCAAATTCAAGGCATCTGCGAGAGAATTCTTTTCTCTTTCTCTTTCTGTATTCCATATGCTTTAAAAAACGTTCTCCTCTTCCCTGCCCTTTGCCTGTCGTGGACGCCCCTAGGCTTTGCTTACAGCAGAAGGTCAAACCTACAAGACTTGACAGAAGGCTCCCGGAATTTCCAACTGACTATCAGCTCTCAGGCCAAGGAATTTCTAATTTATATTTTCTGGTTTTCTGGGGCTGCTGGGGGCAGGGCTCCATGCAGCCGCTCCGCCACCTGGCGGTCATACCTGGGACTGCAGCCTTTCCAGCATCATGCTCATCCTTGCCTAGGCGCCCATCCCCCAACAGTTCTCCAGGTGGAGGTGGGGCGAAGGAGCATAGGGGAGTGAGGCAGGCAGCCTCAGATTATAGCCACCAAGCCCTCCAGATTGTCTCATTAAATTAATTTGTGTATTGAACCCCTGGTTCTCACTGAACCAGAATTGCCATTGGGGTTGACTTTCTTAACCGAGGGCTCCATCAATTAAAGCCAAGGCCAAACTCAGCTGCCAGAAAACCTTAGGCAGTTCACCTTCCTTTTTGATTCGAAGCTCCTCAGCGTTAAGTGGAGGTAGTAAGATTAAATGAGATAACGAGTGGGCCTGACGATGAATGACTATTAGCCACATCGTCACCACCACCACCTCCGTAACACCTGACCCTTTGTTCTTTCTTTGTTTCTTTCCAGTTGAAGTCACAGCATTTCAGATGCAGCTGGGCTCACTGGATTTGGCCCTTGCCTGCAATCTTGGAAGAACCTGGGGTTAGGAGAACGTGAGGGTCAAAGAGCAGGGCAGGGAGAGGCCTTTGCAGGGTCTCAGTTCCTGACTCCAGGTTCAATGCTTCTTGCACTACACCTGTGTGAAGAAAACCCATGGTCCACCAGAAAGTCAAAGGAACAGTAACCATAAAATGTCCACTTATCTTCTTGTCTAGAGAACAGGCTCACCGTGCTGGGTAGGAAGTTCTGATGAATCACAACGGGAAAAAAACCAGATCTTACCTCCTCATTCTTCCTTCCTCCCTGAGGGTATAACTTTGGGGATTTCCCCCAATAGCGCTACAAGCTTAAGACACTTCTGGCCTCCCTCTGAAATGCCTCTTCAAGTCACCACCCAGCAGCAGCTTAGATCTCCCAGGTCTTACATGTTATAAAAACTCATCTTTGCAAACCCTCCTTAGTTCACTGTGTCCCTTTTGTGGGGGGAGGGAGGCTGAAGGGATCCTCTTAATTCACTTCCCCTCTTGTCTCTTACAGCATACATATGAAAAGTGCAGATTTATGTAAGAAACGATAGGAAAGCCCCTTCTTTGCTGCCCTGCCCCAAATAATCCCAAGAGGAACCCACAGGGTGGCTTGTTCCTGTGTATTCAGAAACACATCAACATAAATAATGAATTAGTAGTTTTTGATGGAGAAGTTGTATGTGTACATAGCAAACAACTGAACGACCCAGAAGTATGTCAAGTGACAAGTAAAAGTCCTTTTCCCCCACCACCCTCAACTGCCCAGAGACAGCTGCCACCAATAGTGTATATTCTTCCAGAAAAATCTTAAAGCATCTCCAAACATATGCATTATGTTTTACAATTGTTGAATAAGCAGCAAATTCACAGGGTTCAAAAACAGAAACTGTAAAAGAAGTTATACAATGAAAAGGCTGTCTCTCTCACCCCCCTGCTTCTGCATGGTTCACATTTGCCACCCCACGCTCAGGTAATTATTTTTAGTTTCTTGTGCACCCTTTCAGATTTTCCTGCTAATATAAGCAAAGGTAAATATGCGTTATAATTTACTCCCTTTTATGCAAAAGGTAGTTTTGCATTTATTTCCCACATAGTACCGTGTACCTCTGAGAGTCCCTCATTTTTTGGCAACTGCATAGTATTTCATTGTCTGGATTTCCACAGTTTATTTAGCAGGTCTCCTGTTGATGGACACTTGGATCGCATCTAATATTTTGACAAAAAAAATGTTGAAATGAATAACTTTGTACTCACACTATTTTGAAAGTGTGCTTCTGTATCTCTAGACTGAAATTCCAGAATCGCGACTGCCGCGGGGAAGCATCAGTGAGCTTATGGCTTTGCGGGGCAGCCCCCTGGCCCACCCCAGGGACACCCCCACTTGTACTGTTCCCATCTCCCTAACACAGTGCACTATCACCACACCTGAGGGGTCTTAATATCATGGGTGACAAATGGCATCTCAATGTAGTTTTATTTTCTATTTCTTTTCTCGTGAGTGAGATTGAGCATCACTAATGATATCTAAGATGTAGCTGTATTTCTTTTTCTACAAAATGTTCCTTCATGTCCTTTGTCTATTTTTTTTTTTCCTTTGTCTATTTTTGATTACAGTTTATAGTTTCCTTACCAATTTCTACGAACCCCTTATATGTTAGGGAGGTTGGCTCTTTGCCAGTGACAAAAGTTACAAATGTTTTTTCCGGTTTGTCTTTTGACTTTGTTAGCATGTTATTTTTATTGACTTTTTTTTTGCATGTAGAGTTTATTTTATTTATTTATTTATTTATTTATTTATTTATTTATTTATTTATTTTGTAATCGAGTTTTCAGTCCTCTCTTTTTTGACTTGTGGATTTTGCATCATAATTAGAAAAGCCTTCTCCACTCCATGGTGATAAAGGGATTCTTTTATGGTTTTATGGTTTGTCTTTTTTTTTTTTTTTAAAGATTTTATTGGGGAAGGGGAACAGGACTTTATTGGGGAACAGTGTGTACTTCCAGGATTTTTTCCAAGTTAAGTTGTTGTTCTTTCAATCTTAGTTGTGGAGGGTGCTGTTCAGCTTCAAGTTGTTGTCCTTTCAGTCTTAGTTGTGGAGGGCGCAGCTCAGCTCCAGGTCCAGTTGCCATTGCTAGTTGCAGGGGGCGCAGCCCACCACCCCTTGCGGGAACGAGCACCCTTGTGGTTGAGAGGATGCACTCCAACCAACTGAGCCATCTGGGAGGCAGCTCAGCTCAAGGTGCCGTGTTCAATCTTAGTTGCAGGGGGCGGCACCCACCGTCCCTTGCGGGACTCGAGGAGTTGATCTGGCATGGTTTGTCCTTTTTAATCAATGCTTGTTGAGTTTGTCACAGGCCTTTGACCATCTATGGAGTTGACAGTATGACTCTCTTGTCAAATCTATGAATCTGTTGAATTATATTAATGAATTTCCTGAATTATATTAATGAGTTTTCCAAAGAATCCTGAACCATCCTTTCATTCCAGGACTGAATTTCCTGAGATAAGTTGTATTATTCCTTTAATGTGCTGCTAGATTCTGCTTATTAATGTTTTATTTCAAGTTTTTCATGAATCTCCACGTGTAAGATTGCGCTATGGTCTCCCCACCCCCATGTCCTTCTCTTCCTCCCTCCCTCCCTCCCTCCCTCCCTTCCTTGCTACAAACTTTGTCAGGTTTTGGTATCAACGTTATACTCAGTTCATTACAAAGAATTTGGCCATGTTTTCTTGCGCTCTGCCTTAGTTTACATAAGGGAGGACTTGTCTTCATTCCACTAAGGGTCTGGGCAATCATTCTCATTCCGTAAACTGCCTGGCCCTTGATTTGTAGGAAGGCTAAGAAACAAGGTCGCAGGAGGATCTGGGACCGGGGAGGAGAGGTGGCAGGAGCGGGTCTGAGCTGAGCTTGAGTCTCCAGGAGGCAGGCTTCTGACCAGTCTCATATCTGAGCTTGATTTCCTCAAATGGGGCCAGGATGTCAAACGCTTGTTTACAGGGGTTTGTCAGCCTCCACTGTACTGTTGTCATCAGCCACCAGTTTGACCTTTAACCGGATGCAAGAACTGTAATGTCTGGAAAGTTGGGATCTTACTGCCACCCTCGGCCTCATCCAGCCGGCCCTTCTCAAAGTGGGAGGCCTGAGGCTGGATTTTCCCTTATCCAGCTACCTGGGTTCGTCCTTTGCTATTTGCCTTCTGTTTATTTCCTTGGTTTTGTGGGGAAGGGGTCCACAGCCTTCCTTTCTGGTGCCTTCTGACGGCACCTACTGCAGGTACCCGCAGGCTTTCTCTGGCTGCAGGAGCTCAAGGGGCCCACATAGGGCAAGTCAGAATCATCAGAGCAGAACGCCCCAGAGCAGCCTCCAACCAGTGGCTGCCCCGCCGCGCCGGTGGATCCACCCCAGCTCCCTTGGCCCTGTGTCATGATGGAACCTGTTGATAGCACCCCCTGTTGGCTCCCTTCCCTTCGCTGTCTCCCTTCCCCTCCTGGGATCGCCTCCAAAAATATGGTTTATACTCAAATCTTTGGAGGAACCCGATCTAAGGCAGCGGGGTCCCAACCTTCCTTTTTGAAGCATGACAGCTGGTTAATAGTGGCTCCTGGGACTACACGTGGGCACCTGGCTGATCCCTGGCCTCAGTCATCCTCTGGACAGTCTCAGAGGTGGGTGACTGATGAGGAAAGGAGGTTCAGAGAGGTTCCATGATTTCCTCGGGCCTCACAGTAAATGCCACAGGGGTGGGAGCAAAACCTAGGCATTCTGACCCAGGTCTCCACTCCCAGCCCCACGCCATACTCCTTTGGGGTGTCTGCTATTACAGGGTCCCCTCTGTGCCTTTGTCAATAAACTGCAGGGGCCCAGGGGATGGAGACCGAGAGACTGGGACCCTGCGAGGTGTCTTCACCTCTCGCCTTGCCTCAGAAGAGGAGAGGCTCTGAGATGTGAAGTGCTGGCCCTGGGGTGGGAATGATGGGGCAGGGACCAGAATCCTGAAGTCCCCTCTCTGTCCTTTCCACACTGTCTGCAGCCACCTGAGGATGACTGTGCCATCAGTCGGTCACCCCTGGGCTCGTTTCGGCCTGACTGACCCACTCCCAGCTGTTAGTAGCTCACTCTTGTGTTTGTTTTATAGGGTTTGGAATTCCAGTCTCATTGCACACTGTAATGGGTTGAATGGTGGCTTCCCAAATGGTATGTCCACATCCTAATATCTAGAACCTGTGAATGTGACCTAATTTGGAAAAAGGGTCTTTGCAGATGAGATGACGTCAAGGCTCTAGTGACAAGAATGTCCTGGATTACACAGGGCCCTAAATCCGATGACAAGTGTCCTTATCAGAGATACACACAGAGGAGAGGCCTGAGGACAAAAACAGGTCATGTAAGGACGAAGGCAGAGACTGGAGTCATGCAGCCACAAGTCAAGGACACCTGGAGCCCCCAGAAACTGAAATACACATGGAAAGATCGTCCCCCAGAGCGTTTGAAGGAAGCATGGCTCTGCTGGACTTTGGATTTCTGGACTTGAGAGCGATGAGAGAATAAACATGTGTGGTTAATCACCCAATTTGTACGGTAGAACTTTACAGCAGCTCTAGGAAGCTAACACACACATTTCTTTGTTCCACTTGGTCCTTGAAATTGTTTTCCAGCAATTTCCCTCCAGGTCTAAGGGTAGGGTGGGGGGCGTGAGACAGGTATTCAAGGAAGGAGGACAGCATGTGCAAAGGTCCTGAGACTGGGGGAGGAGAGATGGAAGAAGAGGACCGAGCCCCAGAAGAACGGGCGGGGATGGAGCAGGTGTGGTGCCCTGAGCACAGAGCACACAGCCTGACCCTGGCCCTGCGGCTCATAAACAAGTTTGAGCAAGGGAGAGATACGGTTATGTTTCCATTTTTGAAACATCTTTTTGGCCACAGTGTGGGGATGGACTTGGACGAGACGGGGCTGGAAAGAGGAAAACCAGCAAGAGAAACCACTCACAGAATGACAAAGCAAAATCCCTCCAGATAAGCACTATAATGGACAACCTTTTCAAAGATCTTGAGGGCATGTAGAGTATGTCAGAATTGTGAAGTGTCTCTCTTAGGTAACAGGGCAGCGTCTTGACCTCTGGCCCCCACAGAGCGAGCCTGTCTTGGTCACCTGGATTAAGCATTAAGCCTGTTAACCATGGGTCAGTAGCCCTCCCCACATTCACATCTTGTGTCTTGAAAACTCTTGAGGCTCTGTGGTTGGGAGGGTTTCCCTAGCTTGGTTCCAGAATGACCCACACGTGTCCTGGCCCTGAGCCAACCTCACAGGCTGCTTGCAGCAGAGAGGGACTGACAGCTGCCCAGGACCCTGAGCAAATCCACGGGAGCCCAGCACAGGGCAGTGGCCCTGAATACTGCTGAGTCACCCAGCCCCACGGTATCCAAAGGTTCCTGGGTACCTGCCATGTGTGCTTGCTCCATGAACAGCTCATGGTACTCACGGGGACCCTATGACAAATGCGGAAACCTGAGGGACAGGTGGATGACCACAGGATCTTGTCTGCCCCAGACCCTCACCCCAGAACAGAACCAGCCTCCGAAGTTCTGAAGAGGGGTCTCCCTTGCCTAAGTCCCCAAGCTGGTGGGTGCTGTGTTACCCAGACAAACTCCCCCAGCACTTTCCCTCTGGGCTGGCGTGACGTCCTGGCCCGTGAGATCCAGGCAGCAGGGACCTGGAGCCTGGCGGGCCCGCCAGCGAGACTCAGGCTATGTGGGTCTCAGGTTGGGCACAGCACGTCCTTCGAGGCCACAGGGGCAGCTCTGTTCCTGGTGGGGCTCCCATGTCGCCTCCAGCATGGCGGCAAGGGGGCAGCGGAAGCTGTGGCTTCCGTTCCCCTTTCTACCCAAAGTGAGGTCCGTGGACGAGCAGCATCATCACCTGGGAGCTGGTAGAAATGCTGACTCTCAGGCCCCGCGCAGACCTCCTGAGTCAGAAACTGCATTTACCAAGACCCCCTGGGTGATCTGTGTACCAGGTCAGGTTCAAAGGCACTGGCCGAGACCATCTTCCTGCATAGCCACTGCTGTTCTAATCCTTCCACCTCCTCGGTGGGGGTTTCTAAGAGGGGCTTGTTATTTACGTCACGGCCTCCTCATCAAAATCTAAACTCCTGACACATGGGAAATTTACCTCGTCCTTAAACTCTCCAGCACCCAAGCCCTGCTTGTACATGAGAGGCATCTGCTCAGTATTTGCTGAATAAAGGAGGTAGCAGTGTGTCAGAAAGCACGCTCACGGAGTGCCCTGCATGTCAATTTTTATTCTCTGCCTCATCAGGCAACGGCACAAGGAGGCTGGGTGGTACGTGAGGGCCATGAGATGCGCTGTCCCTGGACACACACGCTGGAATTTGCTCTTTGAGCAGAGAGCCAGAGAGTCAAATGCCTGGGGACATATGTTCCCCATGGTCTCCCTTCCATTCTCCCCTGCACACTCCCTGCCTCTGGCAGCAGGTAGATTCCAAACGTTCCCCTTTGTGAGTCTTAACCCAGTTACAGATGGAACTCGTGCAATCTCTTCTTCCCCAACTAGGGAGCCTGCCTTTAAGGAATCTGCCCAGTGACATTGCCCAGGGGACGCAGGAAGCCCATGGCCCTACTCCCCAGGGGCTCCTGAGGCTTGTTATCTGGTTTCCAGGGCCTGAAGGTGGGTGTGGGGTTCAAGATGGCAGACAGAACACACATTTACCTCTTGTCCCTCCTCAAATCCAGATGGTTGAAGAAGTTGAGAAAAGGCAAAGTAGGAAAGGAAGGTGCATAAGGCACAAAGATCATGGGCAAGGAAACCTACAGACCCAGGGCCCACAACCCCACTCAGGAGGAAAAGAAGGAGCTCCAAAACTGGAGCTTTTGCAGAAGTGGAATAGCGCCAGGTAGGAGGCTGTGGAGGATGGGAGGAGCAGGCCAAGGTCCCTGCGTAATCACTAGAAGGGGTATCCGCAGATTAGTCAAGCCAACCCCCCAACCCCCGACCCCCGCCAACCACCCCTTAGCCACCAACTCCAATGTTTGCCCAGGGGCTAAAGGCCCAAGTATGGCTAATGGGTGTTCTGAAACCAGATGCTAGGACCACAGAAAAAGAGAGCACCCCAGCCTCGAAAGGTCCCACTTTGGAGTGGAGCCCTTCATTCAGAAGATAGGATCCACTCACTCTACCTGCCCATGGGCCGTGCCTGCTGACCCCCACCTCACAATGACCATGGCCAGGGCTCTTGTAATCAGAGATTTTAATCACTGCTAAGTGACAGGAATTCCCGCTTGGCCTAAGGAAGGACATTCCAGTGACCAACGGTTTTGTTCAGACCCTCCTCATCTACAGAGATGAATAGACAACCAAGACAACTTTAAGGAATTCCAGTGCACTCAAAGAATGACACCAAAGCCACAAACGAAAGAGCCAGCTAAGGAGGAGAGTGAAATAATGCAATAAGCAGAAGAAAAAGTTAAATCAATCCTAGTTTATATTTGCAGAGAAATTTCAGAGGATATCTATTTTAAAAACAGGCTGCTGTGAAAAGGAAACATACTTAGTGTTTTGTAAATTGCAAACATGACTGACAAATTCTGAAACCATCAGTTACCTGGTGACCTGGAAGTTCACGATACGTGAATTTCCCAAAACACAGTGCACAAGAAGGAAGAGATGAAAAATATGAACAGTTATAAGATGTGGAAATTAGACAGGGTTTTCAACATCTACCTAATAGATGTTGGAGAAAACACTGAACTTAGAAGTTGAAATAATAGAAAAATTAGGGAAGAAAATATCTCTGAGCTGAGTTGTTTAGACAGCAAGATCCCAGTAATTACTGAGCAGGAATAAAGAAAAAAATGACACAGACTCGATGAAATGGCCAAATGCCAACAAGAGAGATAGGTTTACACATTAAGTTCCTACCATCCCTCACTTTTTTTTTTATTGGGGAAGGGGAACAGGACTTTATTGGAGAACAGTGTGTACTTCCAGGACTTTTTTCCAAGTCAAGTTGTTGTCCTTTCAATCTTAGTTGTGGAGGATGCCATTCAGCTTCAAGTTGTTGTCCTTTCAGTCTTAGTTGTGGAGGGCGCAGCTCAGCTCCAGGTCCAGTTGCCGTTTCTAGTTGCAGGGGGCGCTGCCCACCATCCCTTGCGGAACTTGAGGAGTTGAACCGGCAACCTTGTGGTTGAGAGGACGCGCTCCAACCAACTGAGCCATCCGGGAGCTCAGTGGCAACTCAGCTCAAGGTGCCTGTCCAATCTTAGTTGCAGGGGGCAGAGCCCACCATCCCTTGCGGGACTTGAGGAGTTGAACTGGCAACCTTGTGGTTGAGAGCCCACTGGCCCATGTGGGAATCGAACTGGCAACCTTCGGAGTTAGGAGCACGGCGCTCCAACCACCTGAGCCACCGGGCCGGCCCCCATCCATCACTCTTGCACTATATAGGTGACCTTTGGTTTCATTCATCCATCCACTCATGATTTCAAGTGCAAACCTTTATTGAGGACCTGGGCACTATGGTAATCACTACAGATGTAAAGGTGAATAAAACAGGTGTAGACCCTGACCTCACAAAGCTTAGCTGAGGGGGAACAGACAAGAAGACAGGCAACTGCATGTGAAAACATAGGGACTCTGGAGTCCAGGCTGCCCAGGCCTGAATCCAGCTGTTTCTCTTCCCAGCTCAGTGACCTCGGGCCAGTGACTTAATCTCTCTGTGCTTCAGTTTCCTTCTCTCTTAAACAGGAATGATAATGGCACTTCCTGTCTCATAGATTGTTTTATGGCTATAATTAAAGCACTTAGAACAGTTATTTGTACATAGTGAAAGTAAGCACCGTATAAGTATTTGATAGAGACATAAAGGCAGTGATAAATGCTAAAAATCAAGGATATGAGAGCATAAAGGAGGGGCCTGATTCTCCTTGTGGGATCCGGGGTCCTGAAGGGGAGTGGGAGTTACCTAGCCAGGCCTGGGTATGGCCTTGCTGTGACCGGGTTTCAGATCTGGGGTCACTTGAGCAAGTTCCGACGCCTCGTCCTACGGGGCCTCTGCTGTCCAGCCAGCTCATGTAAGGACATCGGGCCTGCTGCCTGAGGTCCTGGGCTTGTCACTCCCTGTCTGGGTGGTGCTGATGAGGACTGCAGTGTCACCAGTGCCTGCAGGAAGCAGGCCTGGCACTCTAGATGTCTCACATTTTATTAGGTAGTTCTGCTCATCCACAACCTGACTTCTTTGCAGCGTATCACACTTCCTCAGCCCTGAGGCCATGCCTCGGCTGGGCCAGTCTGTGGCAGGGAAGGGCCTGTAGATGAGGAAAGTGGGGTGGGGGCTGTTACATTCTTCTGGGCGCTAGCAAAGGAGGTGGCCTGTGAGGTGGGCTGCCTTAGGATTCTCAGAGGAAACATGAACAGAGGCAGGGCACCCAGGGCACAGGCAGCTAGGAGAACGGGCTTCTGGCAAGTTCTCTTCTCAGGGATGGAGAAGATGGGGTGCTAGGTCTCGGGGTTGGGGAGGCTTGAGTCTGAATCTCTGTGAGGCCCGCAGGAGGAGGACAAGAACCAGGTTGACTTGAGGAGTCTCTTATCTTGAAGGGTTCTGCTTCTTGCTTCTGGAATAATGAATATAAAAGACAAATGTGCCCCCCAAAGCATTGGGCATGTGGTCAGGGGCCCTGCAGCCCAGGCCTTGAGGCTGTCCCTGGGCGCGTACAGGAACGGGTGGGTCCTATCACACATGGGATGACCTGAGGCCACCCTATCACTTCTCCCACGGTGGCCTTGGGTTCCCGATTACAGCCACCCTCCTGCAGCTCACAGTGCAGGGGAGACCACACCCTGGAGCCTGGGGAAGAGCTAGATTCCCAGAGCTTGTTAGGAGACAGGACCTCCCAGCCCAGGGGACTCCAGTACCTCTGGGCTTTCTCTGTGGCCACCAGGGAGCTCCCCCTCCAGTGATTTTGTCACCAGGACCTCACCTCTATTTTCCCCCTACGGCCCCCACTCATCGTCCTCCATGTCCTGGGTGGAGTCTGGCAGCAGAAGACCCTTAGTTCCAAGGAGCAGGAGAAAAGGCCCCAGGCTGGCCAGGCTGGGAAGGACACAGCAGATGACATGAGGGAGGGAGGTAAAGTGCCCTCCTTTGGTCTTCAGGGCCCAGGCCAGGCTGCTCGCCAGGCAGGCGGATACCTGGTCCAGTGACCCACTGTCTGGAGTCAGGACATTCTCCAACCCCGCCTCCCCATCCTGGAGAGGAGCCTGGCAGTGTCTGTTCCACATTTCAGTCACCAGTACTCTCCCAACTCTGTCCTGGAAGGACAATGACCGCCACTTTCAGTACTGTCAGCTTTCCCTGACCAGGGGACACCGGCCAAGGAAGCAGTCTGTAGTCTAAAGAGAGGATTTCCACACCTCTATTCCCATATCCCCCCAAAGCTGGGGCCCCTCTTGATGTTGTAGCCCCGTGTACCTCTGTGGTAAGTGATGATGCAGCCCCAAGAGGTTCTGAGGCCACCAGGCACGGAATGGCCTGTGTTTCTGCAGGGCATGCTCTGCTCGGAAACGCACTTCGAAAGGCTACGTGGGAACAAAATTGCAGTGTGGACACTGCCTCTGAGCATGAGAGCTAGGAAACTGGGGCCCTGGTGGGAGTAGACAGCACAGATTCGGAGCCAGCCAGCCTGGGTCCAAATCCTGGCTCTGACCTCCTGACAATTAGCTAACCTCACTGTACCTCAGTTTCCTCATCTGTAAAATCAGACAATAGTAGACACCTCATAGCTTGTGAGGATGAAATGAGGTCAGGCACTTAGAACAGTGCATGGCCACACAGAAAGTGCCATGTACATATTTAGTAAATGCTTGTTCTAGGTTTCAAAACCCTCTAGACCCTCAGGTTCAAGGCACCAGAAAAGCCCAGGAAGACACAATATGAAATGTGTTCCAGTGATCGTCTTGCCTCAGAGCAGCGTTTTCCAAACTTCCATCATTTTCATGTCTTCCTGACTTCCGTCACATCTTCACTTCACTGTATCATTATTTGCAATAATTCATGCTTTTCTCTAAGTCAACTGACTTCTAAATAACTTATGTGGAATGTTTGTCAACCACCATAACTGGAAAGCCAGCATCTCTTGTCACAGATAGAAGGAAACTGTAAAAACACATGTTGTGGAAACAAAACAAAATGATGCTGTTCTGCGGAGACCCCTTTCCCTGCTGAGGGCTCTGAGCCGAAAGGCCCATCACTAGACCAACGGATAAAGATATGGCACATTTATACAATGGAATATTACTCAGCCATAAAAAAGAATGAAGTCTTGCCATTTGTGATAACATGGAGGGACTTAGAGGCCGTTATGCCAAGTGAAATGAGTTAGAAAAAGACAAATGTCATATGATTTCACTTTTATGTGGAATCTGAAAAACAAAATAAACGAACCAACGAAACAGAAAATAACTCAGAGATACAGAGAACAAACGGATGGTGACCAGATGGGAGGGAGTTTGGGGGGCCAGGTGAAAAAGGTGAAAGGGATTAAGAAGTACAAATTGCCAGCTGTAAAAATAGTCACAGAGATGTAAAGTACAGCATAGGGAATATAGTCAATAATATTGTAATAACTGTGTACGGTGTCAGGTGGGGACTAGACTTACGTGGTGTCACTTTGTAAGGTACATAAATGTCTAATCACTATATTGTACGCCTCCAACTAATGTTGTGGTACCTCGGTTTTCCAACATCTCCATTGATGAACATTTCCATTTCCGAACGCCGTAAACCCGGAAATAAACACTTCAGTTTTTGAACATTACTCAGAAGTCAAACATGTCACGTGGCTCCTCCGGGAGAGAAGGAGGAGATGCAGGTCAAGGGCTGGGTTTGTCCAACTTGGAGCTCGCTGGAGGCTGCAGAGCTGCCTCTGGGCAGGGGGAGTACATGCGCTCCGAGGATCTGGTAAAACACAGCTGGCCCCTGCACTGACCCGCTGGGCTCCGCAGGACATGAAGTCACAACGGTACAGCTCCGACCCGCCCTCCTCCTCCTGTCGCCTAGTGGCCACGGCCAGGCCAGGCCAGCGTAGTGCGGACCCACGGGCTCCCAGTTTCCCCTGAGCTCTCCGGACACATCTCGCTGTTCCCAGCACACAGTCACGATGGCGCTACCCCTTGGCATCACAAGCCGTTGTCCTTCCCCACCAAGCAGGATCAACACATGTGAACCGCTATCCGCTATCCGTGACCAGCTCCAAGAGGAGGGAGGGAGTGCGCCCCAAAGCAGCCGCCGCCCGGCCTGCGCTCTCTTCTGGGCGCCCAGGTGGAGCCCAGCACTCTGGCTCCGCCCAGGACCGACGCCCGAGGCCGGTTTACCTGCGTGTGCACGGAGCAGCTCCCTCCGGGAGCAGGGCACGTTGCTCCGCGCAGCCTGCAGGGCCGGGCTCGCGGGAGGACGTGGGGGCGCGCACACCCGCGGCCTGTGCAGAGGCGGAGCGCCGGCCAAGAGCCAGGAATCTGCCACAGATGGTGACAATCTCAGGGACCCCCCCAGCACCTCGTACCCGCACGGAAAGGGAGGAGCAGGCACAAGGCAAGACCAGGGCACTGCTGATTGTGAGGCTGAATTACAAACCAACTAGGGCCAGACCACGTGTAAAGATAGAATTCTGTGCAAGTACAGCAAACCAGCGGGTGCCAAACCGCAGCTTCGGCAGCAATCCTCCCCAAAGGGCCAGGACTTGATCAGCAATCGTCAGCGTCCCTCATTTTTGTCTCTGTTCCCAACTTAGTACCAACCAGAGAAAGCCAAATCTGCTCCCCTGACCAGTTACATAGGACTCCCCATTCTAGTTAGCCCGCCTCCAACCAGGGTACACCTAAAGCCTCCTCCTTTCTCCACTAGGAAGCACCTGGGGTGGGGGCGGAAGCAGGTCCCTAGGCCTGAGTCCTGGATGGTGGCCCTGGGGTCCCCTCATGGTCCTCTTCCGTGGGAGCAAGCAGAGAGCTAGGGATTAACTCTATATTCATTCATTCATTCATTCATTCATTCATTCATTCATTCATTCATTCATTCATTCATTCAACAGACATTTCCTGAGTGCCTGAGCAGAGGAAGAGAAACAACAAACACTCAAATACAGCATGGAGGGCAGAGGGTGGTAGCAGAAGGGGACAGAACGGGTGGGTGGGGAATTCCGCTATCTCGGTGGTGGGAAAGCCTCTCTGAAGGGGTGGCTGTGGCTTTCTTCCTCTTCGGTTAGGGCAACTGGGGAGCACTAGGAGCTTTAGTTCTCTGAGCCTGTGCAGCCCCCTCCTCTGCCTCTCGCGGTGCTGGCAGCCATGTCTGTCGTTATCCAGCACTGCGTGTGTACCGATTGTCAGGGAGCCCCCATCAGCCATGCACTTTGTTCTGGAGACACAGGAAGGACAGATTGGCAGCGGTCATCAACCCATGGGGACAAGAACACGTGAGGCAGCAGCCCTCTCAGGAACTGGGTGTGTTTGGGGACCCCCAAGGGTGGTTCATGAGACAAATACCAACCCAGATGTGTTTATTGACTTACTGACCACAAATAAAGGAGTGTGGCTCAGCTTTGGAAAAAAAGAGTGGGGTGGAATCTTACTTTGCCACTGTGTGACATGGGGCCAATTATTTAACCTCTTTAAGCCTCACTTTCAGCACCCAGAAACTGAGATGCAAAAAGTAGCCCTCTCTCAGGCTGTGGCGAGATTTCCATGAAATAATATATGTGCTGCCTGGAGCACAGAGCGTGCACAGGAAATTCCCCAGTGACTGACAGCAAACTACGGGGTCTGTGTAACTTCACATCCAGCAAACCCAGGGGCATAAGGGGTGGGCAGTGTTTGTTTCCAATGAGGAAACAGTCTGGGAGCTTAATGTGGCTCCCTGAAGACCTGGAGCAAGGCTCTCTGGATCCCAGCCTGGAGCCTTTTCCAGCTCACCTCTCCACCTGTCCAGGAGTCTGTCCTGTTCTGGGTAGCAGCTCCCCAAGGAAGGCTCTGATTCTGCCTCTCCCACCTGCCTCTCCCACTTCCACGGGTTTGTCTACGTATGTATACATGTTCTTTTTTTCTTTCTTTTTACACAAATTAATAGCCACTGGCCGTTTCCACGACCAACATTTCTTGGAACTCATTCCGTATCAGTATACAGCTTCCTGAATCTTCTGTAAGCCTAAGTGGTACTCCACTGTATAGGTGGATGTAATTTATTTCCCATAGGTGAGTGTATATGTAAATTCCCAGAGAACCGAGTGGCCAGCTTGGAGGAGACTGAGATGGTGAGATGTCAGCTTCTAGGCAAGATGATGGCTTGAAATCTCCCCAGGCCCCCCACTGGGTTAAAGAAGTCAACAAAGGCCCTGCCCACCCCACTCCCACCCCTCCTCACTCTCCTCCCCAACCCTTCCCCAGCTGGAGCTCCAGCCATGAGCCAAGAGCAATGAAATGCTCTGTGCAGGTGTATCAGTTTCCTGTTGCTGCTGTGACAATGACACCCACATGGTGGCTTAAAACAACACACATTTCTTCTCTGACAATCTGGAGTCCAGAAATCCAGAGTCTCCCTGGGCTGAAATCAAGGTGACTGGCAGGGACTTGCTGCCTCCAGAGGTTCTAGGAAGAATCTGTCTCCTCACCTTTTCCAGTTTCTAGAACTGTGTTCCTGCACTCAGAAAAGTAGCATTCTGCTTTGGTGCTCACATTGCTGCCGTCTTCCATCAAATCTCCCTCAGCTTCTCTCTTCACACGTGTGATCACATTTAGGACCCACCTGGATAATCCAGGATAATCTCCCCTCAATCTCAAAAACCTTAATTTAATCACATCTCTAAGTCTTTTTTGCCATATGAGGTAAAATTTGCAAGTTCCAGGGATTAAGGCTTGGATAGCCTTGGCGGTCATTATTTTGCTGACCACAGAGGGCAACATCCAGCAGCAAGAGGCTCCAAAGACCAGAGGGACCGGGTGTGGGGGGGGCAGGGGGGTTCATGCTTGTTTCTCACAGACACTGCGAGGCACAGGGGCTGGACCTTCGGTGACCTCAGGTCTCAGCAGTAGCAGGATGGCTGCTTTGGGGAGCACAGGTGGGAGCCTGGCTCCAGGGCTCACATCGCCCCCTGGCGGGCCTCTCCTGCCATGCCTCATGCCCCATTTGTCCTGGACATGGCTGGGCAGGTGGCTGCTGAGTCATCCTCCTTAAAGCCTCCTTCTGGTCGGAATCCAAGGAGTTTTCTGGCGTTCTTGAGGGCAGCTTTTGAGCACAGAAAAGACGTTTTGGAAATACTTTGGTTTTTAAACCCCAATTCTTCATTGAGCTTTTAAATGTAATTTACAAATCTTTTTCTAGGAATAGATGCAGCCAATTTTAACAATCATTTTTAAGGCGAACTTTGATTAATGTTTGTACCATTTACCTACTTAGTTAATTAAACTCCTTTAAACATTTTAAGCTGCAATCAAAGTTTATTATATTCCGTTTTCTAAGTTTTTCAATTATCCTACTAACAAATTTTCCTAAGTCTTGAAATGATCTTATCAATCAGAAACACTAAACTTACAATTATGGTAATTTTTGAATATTCAAAACCTGTTTACCAACGTAGTAAGATTTCAATTCACAATCACGGGTCAAAATCAATGACTCAAGCAGATTTAAAATTAGAACCACAAGTCAGATGTTAGCACTCAAATATGCCCAATTCTCTCAAACTTTGTAAGTTCTTAAAATGCCAAAGATATAAAGTAGATTTCCGAGCTTAACACAAAAAGATAAATACTATAGTTTGATTTACTTCATCATCATTATACTCAGTTCTAAATTCCCCTGGGTTAAAACTGCTTCCCAAATAGATTGGGGTTTCCTTCTCAGTTGGATGAGGGGGTCTTAAGTCCTAGTTCAACACTAAACTGGAGTATGGTGAATCACTTCTGACATGAACTTTCTTTCAAATTACTGTAACTAGTCTACAGTATTTCTCCATTCCACTGAAGAAGGGTTTGGGGTTGTTCCAGTTTGGGGCTTTCTTAAGTAAAGCCACTCTGAGTGCTCGTGTAATGTCTCAGAGGGCACGCAACTCATTTCTGTTGGGCATAGGAGGCTGGCAATGAAGTTCGCGAACTCATCCTAGAAAAGGTGCTACCTACCTCATTGCTGAATATCACTATAGTCACCTTTGAAGTACTCCCCTTGGGAAGCTATGTACCGATGCCAGGGCCTAGTCCACCCTTAAAAGCAATTTTGGAACTCTTTTCTGGAATGGACATCAGAGCTGTCATTGTATTTCCCTTGATGTCCTGAATGTCATCAAAATGTCTTCCTTTCAATATTTCCTTTATCTTCGGGTAAAGAAAGAAGTCACCGGGGGCCAGATCAGGTGAGTAGGGTGGGTGTTCCAATACAGTTATTTGTTTACTGGCTGAAAACTCCCTCACAGACAGTGCCGTGTGAGCTGGTGCATTGTCGTGATGCAAGAGCCATGAATTGTTGGAAAAAAGTTCAGGTCGTTTTCGTCTAACTTTTTCACACAGCCTTTTCAGCATTTCCAAATAGTAAACCTGGTTAACTGTTTGTCCAGTTGGTACAAATTCATAATGAATAATCCTTCTGATATCAAAAAAGGTTAGCAACATTGTTTTGATTCTTGATTTAGACTGACGGAACTTTTTTGGTCATGGAGAATTGGCTGACTTCCATTGTGCATTTTGATGCTTTGTTTCAGGGCCGTATTGGTACACCCATGTTTCATCACCAGTGATAACATGGCCCAAAACAGCGTCTTGCCTCTCCTAAAGGTCTTGGCAAACTTCAATTCTCCTTTGCTTTTATTCATTGGTGAGCTCCTTCGGGACCATTTTTGCACACACCTTTCTCATGCCAAGATTTTCAGTTCAGATTTTCCTAACTGTTTCTCTATCGATGTTTACTTGGTCTGCTATGCTTCTCACAGTCAGCCAATGATTTTGATGCACGATTTGACGATTCTTGCAATTTTTTAATCAGTTCTCATTACTGACTGTTCTGCTCATTACATTTTCTCCCCTCAGAAAAACATTTAATCCATTTGCACACTGCCGTGTTCTTCATGGCAATATCCCCATAAACTTGGACTAACATGTCCCTGATTTCACTTCAACTCTTGCCAAGTTTAACAAGAAATTTAATGAACAAGAATTGTTCATTGCTCTAATTCAAGCTCAGACATTCTTGCGATGGCACACAAAACACAATAATGGACTCCTCTCAGCAAGACACCTCCACACGTCGACACGAACACAGCTGTGAGACAAATGTGTCACCAGTAAAGACACAGGCAAGGTTGGGAAGTTCTCCCCAACAGGAGGGGGGACCCTACAAATAAACTACCATGTGGTTGAACAAGGTCAGTCCCAAAGAGAGAACAGGACCAGAAGTGTGACCTACACACACTTGGTTCTTGTTCCCAAGTGCACCATCAGAGCAAGCACTGCCCCCAGGGGTGGGGGGAGGGAGGTGTGAGCAAGAGGCAGGGGAATCACACTGGTGGATTGTAATTCATGTGCAAGGACACGTCTCATTATAGGAAAGACTTCCTCTCTCACATTTCTTCCTCCCAAGTGGAAAGGTGTGGAGGAGAGCTGCTACTGTGGGGTGTGTGTGTGTGTGTGTGTGTGTGTGTGTGTTGCACATGGGCACACATGAATGTGTACCTACATCAATATTAATTGATTAATACGCTATCCAAACAGTAGCTTTATTAATATTTCATACCAAGGTTATGAAACCTCACCGAGCTGTCTGTACAGTGCTGCCAGTGTAAGCGCACGGTGACGAGTTTGCGAACTTAATTGTCAGACCTTGTCCACTGAGGGTAGACCTGCTGGGCCAGGGGTGAGCCTCTGTGTAACTGTCCTAGACATCACCAAATACTTTTTCAAAGTTGCACCACCAACCTCCCCATTCTTGAAAAAGCAAGCCCCGAACAAAAAAGACTCAGCTTTCCAAACTCAATTTCCCCTCCATCTGCCTTGTGTCAGTGCCTTTCCACAGCTCACAGATCTCTCAGTTCATTGTGTTTCCGAGATTGGAACTGCCCCTCAAATTCCTGCCACATCCACAGTCTCTGAGCGGTTGTGTGCCAGGCACTGTGCTGACACAGAAGGTGCGATTGAGCAAGGTGTGGTGCTCACCAGTAGCTCACAGCGGTGAGACAGCCAAGCAGTCGCCCATGAAGGGCGTACTGTGGCCAGTGCCAGGACTGATGTGCATGCCAAGGGCTATGGACGTCCACAGGGCACCAGGCCCACGCCGGTGTATCAGAGAGGGTGCTATACACTTGTGCAGTGTCCCCAAGCATCCGGCATCCTTTCCCCTTGTGCTAACAGCCCTTTGGGGGCTGCCCCTCCCCCAGTTATGTGGACCAGCCTGAAAATCAGTTTCTGTTGCATCTACAGGATCTTGGCTGATCCCAAAATCTTCCCAGCAGAGGTGCCAGCCAAGCTGGGCCCTAAAGGATGAATAGGAGTTGGCAGATGAAGGAGGGAGGAAGGGCATCAGGCAGAAGGAAGGGCATCAGACACCTGCAAAGGTGAGAGGCAAGAAGTGACCTGGAACAACGGGGGATATCTAATTCTCTCCACACGCTGGGAGATGAAATGAAAATCAGTCCTGAAGGGTCAACCTAAGGAGCTGGGATGTCGGTTTTCATCTTAAAAGGTAACCCAGAGTTGTGGCAGGATTTTAAGTAAGGTAACTTGGTCACTGAGGACACAATGTTTGGGCCAGAAGGAGGCAGGAGACCAGCTGAGAGCCAGCTGGGAAGGACTGAGGCCAGGTGGAGTAGCAAGGAGGGGACAAGCCTGACACTAGGGGCACTGAGAACTTCCACATTGGGCCGACTGGATGTGAGAGGTGAGGAAGGAAAGAAGATGGGTCTCAAACTGGGGCCCTGGCTGAGGACCCTCAAGAGCCAGTTCATAGCAGAGCTGAGCTGACGGCTGTGCCCTGAGCCCAATGAGCCATGGTCTTTCCTGAAGGTTCCTAGCTCTGTCCTGCCCCCAGATCTTTTCCTCCCTCCTTCCCCCACAAGGAGAATCAGCTACTGCCCTTCACCTGGGACAACAAGGAGCAATACATGGTCCTAATCCACAGAATCTGTAAATGTTAATTTATGTGCAAAAGAGACTTTGCAGATGTGACTAAATTAAGGATCTTGAGAGGGGGAGATTTTCCCAGGTTATCCTGGTGGGCCTGATTGTAATCACAAAGGTCTGTATAAGAGAGAAGTTGATGTGAAGGCAAAAACAAAGAGACACTTGAGGATACTACACTGCTGGTTTTGAAGATGGAGAGGCAGCCTCTAGAAGCTGGAAGAGGTAAGAAACAAATTCACCCTGGAGCCTCCAGAAGGAACTAGCCCTATTTGCACCTGAATTTTAGCCCAGTGAGACCCATTTCAGACTCTTGATCTCCAGAACTGTAAGATAATAAATTTGTATTGCTTTTAAGCTACTAAATATGGGGTAATTTATTAGAGCAATAATAGATAACTGGTACACCAGAGTAACAGAAGCAGCTAGTCGCTACCAATGGTTGAGGGCTGTCCTTCCTCCCACCCCTTCTGTCCCACCCAGTTGGGCTCTACAAGACAACAGCAGTGCCCTCTACTTTCTCTCTGTGAGGTCATGTAGGGGGCATGGCTTAAACAGATCATCTAGTCCTGCTCAGCAGGGTTGGACATACCCCTATAAACTGAATAATAAGCTCAGTGTGGGAACACTTAGCCAAATCGAGAGGCTATGTGTTGAGCTTATGTCTGTTTTTTCCCCTGCATGAGTGCCCCAACAGTATTCTCTCAGGGGACTATTATGCCACAGTAAGTCAATCCAGAGGCTGGTTTGTGTGGGGACTTTTATACCCAGCCCAAGGCAATCATGATTATTCTAAGCCACTTAGGACAGTCCAGTTACCCACTTTCTCCGCTTTCCTTGCGGTTAGGAGAAGCAGAATGTGACTCAGTGCTGGCCAATGAGACATAACAGAAGTCTGCTTCTGGGGAAACTTGTGCTTCCTGATGAAAAATGACAGGTACTACTGGCATCCCGCCTCCATTCCATTCTTACTTTTCTGACAGGAATCACAAGTGTAAGCGCACGATGCTGTGGTGGCCATCTCATGACCAAGAAGTGACAGACATTGTTAAGATGATAGATGCAAAGAGAGAAGAGCCTGGTCCCTAATAGCACTGTTAGGTTACCAAACCAATACCAGAAACCCTCCATTCTGGACTTACAGTTACAAAAGAAAAAGTAACCCCCATCTGTCAAACCATAGCTGGTTGAGTTTTCTACTTGCAGCCAAACACTCATGCTGATGTTGTACATGGATGAACAGTAGGTCAATGGAACAGAACAGCTTGTCAGAAATAATGGGTGCATCATATTCAGTGGGCAAGAGTACAAGTGTCTTTAGAAATAGGACAAAGACAATTGGCTATCAATAAGGGGGGTTAAAGTTGGATTTATACCTCGCCCCACACACAAAAATAAATTCCACATGCATTAAAGAAGTAAATATAAACCACAAAAATCTAAAAGAAAACAAAAGTAAATATGTATAAATGGGAAGCAATAAATAAAGATAAAGCACAGATTGAGGAGACTATTTGATGGTTGGGAGGGCACAGTGGGCATGTGCCCCCCCATCACAGTGGTTTTTCATTCCATGGCAGTATGGCCCTATCCCCTACCAGAATGAACACTCACACACCTCATAATAGACCATGAAAATATATGAAGCAGAAACTGACAATTAAAAGGAGAAATAGACTGTTCTTCAATAGTAGTTGTAGACCTCAATAGCCCATTCTCAATAATGGAGAGAAAAACAGACAGAAGACAAGGAAGCAAACAGAGGACATACACAACACCATAAACTCACTAAATCTAACAGACATATACTGAACACTCCACCCGACACCAACAGCATAAAGATTCTTCTCCAGTGCACATGGGACGTTTTCCAGGATAGACCATATGTCAGGCCACAGATTAAGTCTCAGTAGATTTTAAAAAGACAGATCTTTAAAATATCTTCTCTGATTACAACGGGATAAAGTTAGAAAACAATAACAGAAGTGAAACGGGAAAATTCACAAAATTGTGGAATTTAAACAACATACTTTTAAAGAATCAATGGATCAAAGAAGAAATCACAAGGTAAACAGGTTCTGAACCCAATTTCAATGTGTGTGTGTGTGTGTGTGTGTGTGTGTAGGGGGGAGTTTCCCCCACACCCCCCAGCAATGACCCCAACAGTTGGGGTGTCTTACCCCTCAATTCAATTTGGACTCCATTTACCCAGAGAGAGTCTCAGATCCCACAGGTTAAGGCCTCAGTCCCACAAGACTGCCCCACCTTCAGACACCAATCACAAGTAAAGGTTTTCACCTCGTGGATTCAGCCTATTTTCTTCCTGAAGGGACGGGAAAAGTGGGCACGTGAGTAGCAATGACAGCGATGACTGGCTTGTGTGGTCGGGGAGAGACAATGTAGAACTGAAGTGTGAGATCCAGAGCAATCAAGCCTTTTATTTTTATTTTTTTAAGGGAAAAAAAATGTCCAAAGTGCCCAGAGAGTGTGCTGCAAGCAATGCTGACTCAGAGGCAGTGTCCGAGTTCCAGGTCAGACACAGGTGGGGGGTTAGGAAGCAAATACCCAAGACGTTCCCTGAAGACATTATGCATGTTTACAAATAGAATACCAGCTTGAGGTCAGAAAGAGAGGAGCTGAAGAGCCTGGTTAGTTGAATCAAGCCACGTTAGATACTCCCACAAAGAAAGCTTTCCCTACATAGAGATTCCTTTGAATTTATAAATTTCTCTTGGAAAATGTAAAGGATCTTTGAGGGTTAATTCTCTGGGCCATTTTCCTACTTAAATTCCTCTCAACAGTCTGTATAAATGCAGAGACCCACTGGGATGGGACTTGACTGAGATAGAGGAAAGGTGACTTCTTAAGCATGGACATTTCATACAGCTGAAATATTAAGGAATGAAATTATGGGAAATGAGCTGCCTGGGCGGGAGTTAGGGGGGTTTGGGGTTCTCAGGATGCAGGGGCAGGAAATGGGGAGCAAAGTCCCAGAAGGTGGGAGGAAAAGATTTGGAAGGGTTGATCAGAGAATGGCCTGGCCACCCACTTTGCACTTCATAAGTCACAGTGTATACACATAGAAAACATGTACGCAAAACATTGCAACTCAAATTGTCCCACTGTGTTTCTTTCTTTCTCCAGCTAGCTCTTCACACAGAGCTAGAGTGATTTTCAATCTTAATAATCACAAACTCGGAAAATACGGGTCCCATAGCCCGTATTATTTGAATGCCCACGAGTTTCTTATCGAGCAATCTTTTAGGTCATACCAACCAATTCCAGTGATCTCCCACTAAGTAACTCAGTGGGAGTTTGAGTCCCACAGTCCTCCCAAGCAGGCATATTAACATCATCCACAAAGACACCCAAGAACGAAAAGAGAAAAGATGTTAGAAAATATTAACATCTGTACACCGTGCCCTCTTGTCTGAACAATGTTCAGGCAAAGATTAGAATTATCTTGTAGCAAACCTATGTGGGAAGTGATGGGGTTTTTTCCAATCAAGAATGAAATCTCAGGGCGGCTGGATGGCTCAGCTGGTTAGAGCGTGAGCTCTGAACAACAGGGTTGCCGGTTTGATTCCCACATGGGCCAGTCAGCTGCGTCCTCCACAAGTAGATTGAAGACAATGAGCTGCTACTGAGCTTCCGAACAGGCGGCCAGATGTCTCAGTTGGTTAAAGCGCAAGTTTTCAACAATCAGGTTGCCGGTTCGATTCCTGCATGAAATGGTGGGCTGTGCCCCCTGCAACTAAAGAATGAAAATGGCGACTGGACTTGGAGCTGAGCTGCGCCCTCCACAACTAGATTGAAGGACAATGACTTGGAGTTGATGGGCCCTGGAGCAACAGTGTTCCCCAATATTCCCCAATAAAAAATGTGGGGGGGGATAAAAAGACTAAATTAAAAAACAATAAAAGAACGAAATCTCTTAGCATCCATCCATGTTTTCAAGGAAGAGGGAAACATTCTCTTTACTGATCCTCAGAGTTGACTACTTTAGGACTTCTTAATCCTCTCCTACAATTTCTCAGTATATCTGGTCTTTGTTTCTTCATACAACTTCAATACATTAAAACAGATGAGAAAAGTATGATTTAAAAATGCGTACCTCTTTTGAGTGGCGAGGTGAGAGTGAAAAGGGTGTGCTTAGCAGAGGAACACAGATGAGTCCGTTGATAGCTGGGTTGTCTAAAGGCCTAGAAGAGTAAACAGCAAAGGTGCCCCTGAGTAAAAATGTTTGTGAGAGAGTTAGGAAGGTAGATAATTTCCCAGAAGAATATATTCTACTTTTAGTTCACAGGGAAACCACTTGTTTTCAATGTCAAATTGTGCATTGCTCGTACAAATACGACTGCAACTTTAGGAAAACTTCTAAATCAAAATAAAAAACTGTACTAAAAGATGCCAAGCCCAAGAATATTTGGTTTCCTTGTTCTGTAGCCGTGTACATGAATAAGATCAGCACTGTACTATATGGCTAGGGACAGAAAACAGTCCCCAGTCCCCTGCCCAGAGGAAGACCCCAAACTCCCTTGTCTTCTTTTGTCCAATTTCGACATCATATTCTGGGTTTGAGCTGCTATCATTTCCGCTGACAAGTTAATTAGCAGAGGCTTGTAGGTTTCCTTATTAGGTTTATTTTTTTTCAAAAGTGCTTTATGACAGGAAATAATAAAATGAGCCACCGTTGGAATTATGTTTTGATATTTCAAAATAAACACTAAACATCACTGTTGACGCCTCGAATTTAACATTAGAGTGTGATGACAGTGTAAGAAGAGATGAGCTCGGTGGGAATAACTGTTACCATGTCAGTGGAGTGTGTCTATTCATCCCGGCCCTGTGCAGCCTGCTGTGATTTTCATGTGTACCGTGCAGAGTACACATTTCTTCTTAATATGAAGCCAGGGACTCAGAGGTTAAGAAACTTGCCTAAGGTCTCTGAGACAGGCTGAGCGTCTGACTGCCATTTGTTTCTCCAAATCAATGTCCTTTTGAACATACCTTATTGTCTTTCCACTTATGTATCAAGGTATCTGACTGTAAGGCAAGAAGGTCTTAAAAGTCTTCATAGAGAAAAAACAGATTATCAAATAACAGAAGGACAATTAAGCCGAAAACAGACTTATCACCAGCAAGCCAGGAGGTGGTGTCATAATGTTTTCCAAGTGCCATTATTGTGAAATAAAGATGTTACACACAAAGAAAAATCGAGTTTACCAGGAACGGATCCCAACCAAAGGAACTTTTAAAGGATGTACTTCAGGAAGGAGGAGAACAATCATATAAGGACAAACTAAAACACATCTCAGAACTAAACGAATGGGATTTGTGTAAGGAGGGGGAAAGGAAGGTATGTGTAGTCATGTATGTATAACATACGTTTATATATTCAGCTATCACATTCAGCTATCACATGCATAAACTACATGTGGAAGGACTCCTGGTTAATGACTAATAGTAATTGCCTGTGGGTGACAGGCTGGGGGACAGGGTAGAAGGATTAGTTTTCCCTGTAAACCTTTTAGGCATTTTGGATTTTGAAACTTTTGAATGTATTACCTATACCCTGGCCCCCACCCCAAAAAAATTGTTTTAACCTTATTCCTCTAAATCATTCTTGAGTTAATTGAGAAATCATAATGGGAATTTAAAAATAAACAGAACTGAATAGTCATGAAAATGCTACCTTTCACAGCGTGTGCGATGCAAATAAAGCAGTAATTGTAGGAAAATTCATAACCCAAAATGCATTACGTTGTTTCCCCGAAAATAAGACCTAGCCAGACCATCAGCTCTAATGAGCCTTTTGGAGCAAAAATTAATATAAGAGCCAGTATTACATTATATTATATTGTATTATATTATATACCCGGTCTTATTTTATATAAGACCCAGTATCATATCATATCATATCATATCATATCATATCATATCATATCATATCATATCATGTAAGACCCGGTCTTATATTATATGAAATAAGACCAGGTCTAAAAAAAAAAAATAAGACCAGGTCTTATATTAATTTTTGCTCCAAAAGATGCATTAGACCTGATGGTCTGGCTAGGTCTTATTTTCGGGGAAACACGGTACGTTAGTAAGGAACAAAGGCAGAATGAGCATTTCGAACCAAAGACTGCGGTGTCCCAGATGTTTGTCAAATCTATCCATCCATTAACCACTGTTTTAAAAACTAATAATAAAGAAACAAACAAACTTTTGCTTCTATCCCCAAATAGTTTAAGGAGATTAAAAGGTCCTTAGAGGTCAACTAGGATAACCACCGATTCCTAATGGAGAACTAAGGCCGAGAGAAGTTTGGAGGCTATTGGCTCTGAGTCCCCAGCTTCTCCTGACCTCCATGGTGGGCCCTCCGAAGATCCCCCACAATGCATCCTGTGCTCAGCTGCACCCAACAGGAAGTAGCATCAGAACGATGCTCCATGAAGGGTCTGAGAGACTCGACTCGCAGGAACACAGTTAACCAGATGATAGGTACGGCCGGCCCTGAGGAAACTGTGTATTCCAAGTGCTGTCAGCTCAGGCTGGAATGGACATGGCAGGCAGCCCCGGAAGTCTGGTTCCCTGAGAAACAGGGAGGAGGGGCAGCAGGAGAGGCTGGTCCATCAACAAGGGGAGTGCCCCACGGGGTGAAGGAGCCCAAGATCAGAGCCAGGTATCTACAGCTCAGCCCCGCCCCCTGCCCAACCTGGGCATGACTGAATCCCATAGAGAAAACCTGAAAGAGTTGTTTTTGAAATCTTCCAGACTCGGAGGCCTCAACAGCATGGCCTAATCCCTTCCAAAGACCAGGGAGAGGGGCCTTCTCCCCTAGCTGCCACCTGGATCACTTGGAGGGCAGGAGCCAGGAGCCTGGGTCAACGGGACAACAGCCTGGCACAGCAGAGACAGGCGCCGGGGTGTGTTGGTGGTACTGGTGCCCAGCAGACGCCTGCTGGCAGGGCCCTGGGCATGAGCATGGAGGGACCCCCCAGGTATATTTGGGGCGGGGGTATTGGGAAAACTTTGCAGGGAGCTGAGACCCACCACCAACAATAGGACAAGACCCTACCACAGGTTTTACTGGATCTGTGACCCCAGCCACCCCCAGGCACCATTCATGCCCACAGCTGGGGAGGCCCGGGGTAGCGCCAGCCACACAAGCAAATGCTCAAAATACATAAAGCGCAGAGAACAGCTTTTAGGCCCATCCCAACCTGCGTAACCAGCAATTCCAATCTCATGAAAACACAGGGCAATTGAGACATGCTCAAAGAATAGAGAAAAATACACTTTATGATTTACAGGCCAGACAAGATCACACATAAAAGGTTACTTTAGTCTTGGATTTAAAATTTACACTAGTTTTAAAAAGTACACATTTGCAAGTATTTTCACTCTAGCATATTACAAAAACTATTTCTCAAGGACATAAAGATTCCAATTTTGAATTACAGAAGGTAAAGTGGAAGAAGCTGCTATCTGAAAATTGGAATAAATGTCAACTGAATGGCACAAACAGCAGAGCCATGATTTTATGGGCAAAACAGATTTCTTAAAGCAGTATCAAAAGCCCTGAGTTGGGTCGTTACTTTGAATGTCCTAATTTCAAAGAAATTTGCCTCCTCTTTGCCGAAACACTTTGCATTGTCAGAGCCCAGGATCACAAGAACACTTGGCAACAAGCACGTTATTAAGCAAATTTTTGTTTGTTTGTTTGTTTGATGACTATAAATCTGCCGAGCCAACCTCCAGCAAATTGGCAGGGCAATTCTCACCTGCGATCAGCAGGGTGCCACAAGTCCAGGTGAGAGCCAGGGCTGGGGTGTGGTTCTCAGTCCCAGGGGTAGGTCCCAGGGGGTGGTGTGCACATGCACAGAAAGCCTGAGGGAACTCAGGGCCCTGGGGACTCCACCAACAGGAGCAGTTTCCTGGTCAGCCAGGCTCCCTCACAGGCTTTTGTGCACCACGCGAGCCCCTGCCACAGAAACAAGATGTTCCTTTCAGGAACCCCCTGGCCAAAAGACGCTGCCTCTATGTCTGAAGGAAGGTCCAGGTCACCACTCTCCCCCAATGCCAAATCCACCCACAGAGGACGTTCACTCCTGGGAGGACAGCTGTGACCAAGAGCGTATCTTGTGGGGACATGGGGTGAATTTGAGGCCTGGGAGTTGGCTTCTCTGTGTCAATAGGAATCCTTATACCCACTGCTCAGGGTGCAAATTGGAATCTCAGTTTGGAGAACAGTTTGGCCATATCTGATATAACAAAGGTGCACGTGTCCTCGTCCCTCAGTTCCTGCCTGAGTCTGTGCCCAGGAGATAGATAAACATACACACACACACACACACACACACACACACGTATATATACACACACAAATGTTTGTGTTAGTGAAAAACTTGGAAACATCCAGAATGCCCATCAATAGGAGAATGGATACGAACATTATGGTATATTCAAACCGTGGAATACTAACCAGCCAAGTAAATGCATGAACTAAAGCTGCATGCCTCGACATGGATTAATCTCGAAGACATCATGCCAAGTGGAAAAAGCACATTGCTAAAAGCACATATGCTATTTCTATAAACTTCAAAAACATACAAGCCAATACCAGATACTGTTTATGAGGACATTTCTATGGACTAAGAGTTGCACCCCTGCCTGGGTTGGATAACACTAACGGGAGAGAGAATCATCTTGGAGGAGGGAGATGGCAGGATGGCAGGGAGGGGGCTCACGGGACTTCAGGAGAGGTCGAAGCATCTGGTGTCGGAGGTCAGGTGGCCATATGAGGACATTTGTTATATTATTTTTGCTACTTCTTTTTGCATGCTTGAAATATTTCTTTTAAAAAAAAAAGCCAAAAGATAGAAACACCCCAAAGGTCCACTGGTAGATGAATGGATACATATGTGGTTTTGTTAAAATGCATGCAGGTTGGTTTGAATCAGGTGTGGTAAGACACGCAGACTCAAATGATTGTCACAAAGGAAGAAGTTTATGCTTACAGATCCCTAGAAACACACCAGACAGGGCCGTGTGGGGAAACACCAGGGTCAGTCAGAAGGCAGGAGAGAGAAGAAAAGGAAGAGCATGGCCCAGAGCCTTTTTCTGGGGTTTTTGTGGGGGAAGGAATGGGACAGGAGGGTAGGTACCCTGAGTAAGCTTCGGGTTGGATAGTTTGAATAATTCTGGTGGGCTCTGGGCCACAGTGGCCATCCCTAGTTGTCCAGCACCTGGCCCTGGGAGATTTAGGGCAGGATGAATACTGGCATGGTATATGTGGGTTTGACAAAGGAGAGGGCTGGGATGTAGGCTCTGGATCGGTGGTTTGAATATCAAACATGCCCTCCCAGGGGAGTCATTCGCAATCTCTAGAAATTAGCTAGTCCTGGGAGAGGCAGATTCTCCAGAGTATCAAGAATACAGAAAATAAGAAAATATAGTCAATACAGTGGTATATACATATGATACATATGATAAGTTATTACTCATCCTTAAAATGAAAGGAAATTCTGACACGTTACAACATGGATGAACCTTGAAGACATTATGCTAAGTGAAATAAGCCAGTCACAAAAAGACAATGCTGTATGATTCTATTTATAGGAGCAGTCAGATCCATAGAGACAGAAAGTGGGTGCCAGGGGCTGGGGAAGGGGGACAACGGGCAGTGAGTGTTTAATGGGGATAGAATTTCTGTTAAGGATGATGAAATGTGGAGATGGGTGTGGTGATGCTGGCACAACAGTGTGCATGTATTTAATGCCACTGAATGGTTAAAATGGTAAATTTAATGTTATGTATATTTTCCCACAATAAAAAAAAAACACTTAATGTTAAAAAACTTCTTTCTTATACAGAAACGTATGTGATTCTTTTTGGCTATTCTCAGCTGACTCTTTCACATGTGATTGGGATATTTTCTGAGATTACGACAATTTTCAGAACATGTTAGATAAATCACGGATAAAACAAAACAATAGTATTTTGCAAGACTTATTCCTAAGGTCAGGGTAACCCATCTGATTCTGGATTCTGGAAGCACAGAAGCTGAGGTTTTTATACCTTGTTCTGAACAGGGGGACTTCTGGACACCAGTGAGGACGTGCTGTCACTTTTAAGCTCTGGGGAACACACACACAGAGAAGCACACAGCATCAGCTTGAATCCATTCCACCCGCACCGACCGGCACACATCAGGGCTGGGCTCTGTTCCAGGGAACAGTGAAGTGGACTCAGGAGTGGCTGCTGCCCTCGGAGAACAAAGGACACGAGGTAGATTTGCCAAGAAGTATTCCAGAAGTGCTGAATGGTTCAGGGTGGAGGGGCAGGTACACAGAGCATGGAGTGAACACGGAGAAGACAAACCTAGCTTCCAGGCAGGCGGGTTGGGGAGCTGCAAGGGGGTGGCATTTGGAAGGACTCCTGAGATGTGGAAGCTGGCGTCAGCACTCAGCGATGGGGACAGAAAGACCTGCTAACTGGGTCACACAGCATCGGGGCAGAAACACTGGCAGCCTGGCTCAGGGAAGGTAAACTCTTAGGTGTGTAGGGCGCTAATATCCCAGCGAGGGATAAAGCTGGACAAATAGGCAGGTTCAGGCAGGGCACCCGGTCCTAGGCGAAGGCACCCAGGCTTTGCTGGGGAGCAGTGGGAGCCCATGACCAAGCTCCCACGGCAGGAAAGGCACAGACCCAGCAGTGCTTTCCTGGGTCAGGCATGCACTGCTGAGGAAACAGGATAAGGGGCCAATGGTGGACAAAACCCACAAAAATCACACAAACAGATGTAAACTGACAACTGTGGCCACCATTCCTAAGGAGAGGTACAAGTTCACGGCCAGTGTTATACGGAGGTGTGGCCACCGAGGTCAGAGACAGCCCCCTGAGGAAGCAATGTGTGTGTCAAGGGCTTTAGCATGACGTGAAAAGAACTAAGTGAGGAGAGGCAAGAGGTGCCCCACAGAGGGAACAGCATAAGTCAAGGCCCGGTGGCAAGACGGGGCATGGGGCATTCTGAGAATCAAAGGAGTGTGGCTGGAGCAGAACAGGGCCCTTAAATTAAAGATGCACCATCTTTTACCTGCCTAGTCGCCTCTGGATGGGCCCATGGCTCCAGACACCAGCCACACCCTGATGACGCCCAGATGTGTGCCTCCAGTCAAGGCCCCAAACTCACATCCTCTGTGTACTTGATATGGCCACTGGGCTGTCTAACAGCCCTCTCGAACATAACAAGTCCCATCCTTGACCCTCCCTGGGTCTTCCTCCGTCTTAATAACAGCAGCATCATCCACTTGGTTGCAGGTAACCTGGGTGCCCTCTGGATTCCTCCTTTTCCTCTTACCCCTTGTACTGAACACTCTCAGTGCTCACCCAGGTCCCCTCAGGCCTC
The DNA here is from genome assembly GCF_964194185.1 of Rhinolophus hipposideros. Classification (NCBI taxonomy): domain Eukaryota; kingdom Metazoa; phylum Chordata; class Mammalia; order Chiroptera; family Rhinolophidae; genus Rhinolophus; species Rhinolophus hipposideros. The sequence goes on from NC_138056.1 coordinate 6,934,165, forward strand.
TTTACTGGCTCTGTGCCCCTCCTCCAGCCACTGCCTGCTTCCTTCCTAGGCTGGCACCTGCCACTTTCTCCAGCTCCTGGAGCCACTTTCACTGAATACCCCTGGGATTGCACCTTTGTTTGGCTCCTTCCAGCTTTCCTGGCAGCACTTCCTGAATGACCCCTTTGCACATGAGTCCCCATCTCACGGTCTGCATCTCTGAGAACCTGATCGAAATACCCCTCGTCCAATCTATTGCCAAGTCCTGTGGTCCATCTCCAACACTTCTCCCATCTCCATGGCTACCCCCTAGTGAAGAGGACCACCAGCTCTGAAGTGAACAAGAGCAATGGTCTCCTACCTGGCCTCCCTGATTTCTCTCTGGCCTCCTCTTCCCACTTCACAGTCTCCACCCAAATCATGTCACTGCCTGAGGAAAACCATCCTCTGCTCATGGGTCAGCCAGGAAGACCTGCTCAGGTACCTCTGGTACCCTTACCCACACCAGGACTGGGACTGGCCTGCTGTGGTCACTGCTCAGCACCTGGCAAGGATGAATGCCCTGGCACTGACTTTCACTAGCTGTGTGATCTTAGGCAAGTTGCTAAGCCTCTCTGTGCCTAGGGTTGCTCATTTGTAAAATGGGTTTATTAAAATTTTCTTTAAGAGTTGTTGGAAGGGGTGGCCAGATGGCTCAGTTGGTTAGAGTGTGAGCTCTTAACAACAGGGTTGCCAGTTTGATTCCCACATGGGCCAGTGAGCTGCGCCCTCCACAACCAGACTGAAGACGAGCTGCCACTGAGCTTCAGGATGGGCAGTCAGATGGATTGGTTGGTTAGAGCACGAGCTCTTAACAACAAGGTTGCCGGTTCAATTCCCACATAGGATGGTGGGCGGTGCCCCCTGCAACTAAGATTGAAAACGGTGACTGGACTTGGAGCTGAGTTGTGCCCTCCACAGCTAAATTGAAGGACAACCACTTGGAGCTGATGGGCCCTGGAGAAACACACTGTTCCCCTATATTCCCCCAATAAAATTGTTTTAAAAATTTAAAAATAGAACTACCTTATATTAAAAAATAAAAAAGGGGCCGGCCCAGTGGCTTAGGCGGTTGGAGCTCCATGCTCCTAACTCCGAAGGCTGTCGGTTCGATTCCCACATGGGCCAGTGGGCTCTCAACCACAAGGTTGCCGGTTCGACTCCCACAAGGGATGGTGGGCTGCGCCCCCTGCAACTAAGATTTAAAACAGCACCATGAGCTGAGCTGCCACTGAGCTCCCAGATGGCTCAGTTGGTTGGAGCGCGTCCTCTCAACCACAAGGTTTCCGGATGGCAACGGGACCTGGAGCTGAGCTGCGCCCTCCACAACTAAGACTGAAAGGACAACAACTTGAAGCTGAACGGCACCCTCCACAGCTAAGATTGAAAGGACAACAACTTGACTTGGAAAAAAGTCCTGGAAGTACACACTGTTCCCCAATAAAGTCCTGTTCCCTTTTCCCAATTAAAATAATAATAATATAAAAATCTTAAAATAATAAATAAATAAATAAATAAATAAATAAATAAATAAATAAATAAAGAGTTGTTGGAAGAATGTAAAGCACTAGAACAGTGCCTGACACAGAGTAAATGCTTAATAAATACCAGCCAGTCTGCATCTGATTCACCAAGCAAAAATGTATTGAGCGCCTCCTACATGATAGGTGCTTGGGATGTACCCATGAAGAAAACAGTAAAGATCTCTGCCCAGTGGAGCATATGGTCTAGAGCAGTGGGAACAATAAACATAATAAATGAAGAAATCACCTAGTATGCTAGAAGGTGATGGGTGCTACAGAAGCAGAGCGGAGCAAGGACTACTGGGAGTGGTCAGTAATGCAATTTTAAATAGGGTGGTCAAGACTGGCATCATCAAAAAGGTGGCATATGAGCAAAAACTTAGAGGTGAGGGAGTCAGCCATGTAGATGTCTGGGAAAATGCATTCCAGGCAGAGAGAAAAGCCAGTGCAAAGGTCCTGAGGTAGAAGATATGGTCAATGAAGAGCACAGACACAGGTAGGAGGTGATATAATCATGGGGGTGGTGATAGGAGATAAGATGATGGGATCTATACTCTCATGCGATAAACAGATGATAAAATGAAAACAAATAATTAACTTTTTTCCTTTTTGTATATTTTCCACATTTATTTAATGGGCATTTTTAAACTTGCTTTTAAAATTATACGTTTCAAACATTGTTAAAGCTTGGAAAAGGAAATCCCTTTTTCAATAAGGAGAGCTCTAGAGCTGTGGGGAAGGAAGAAGCAAAACTTACATCATCCTCAGACATCTTAACGCTTTAGCCCTTTCATCCTACCATCTGGGACCTTTGGGGCAGGATGAAAATGTGGTGTGGCCTCCTTAGTTGGACGGGCTCCTGCTCTCCCCTCCCCCATCCACAAGCAGGTACAGCCTCTAGGTGCCATTGGAGTCTCACAATCTACAGGATCCGTCATTAAGGACTTGTATGGGGCCATTTGACCAGAGTCCACTAATCAGAGAGCTGGGCCCAGGCGCCATTTTGAATGAGTGATTCATCCCTTTACTGCTGCAAGGAGTTGTGTGTGTGAGGGGTGTCAGAATTTGGTGGGATTGGCTGTTTGTTTAAATGAGTTTGGGTCTAACTGAAAAGTTGGGAAGGTCTTGAAAATTTTCATGTCTTCTCTAGTTTGTCTCTGTGATGGTACGTCACCAAAAGGAAGGCCTTAGGGGGTTTCCTTCCAAAAATGCTGTATTTTGCTGCAATTTCAAAATATCTTTGACAATGAACAAACCCACATGTCCCTTGGTCTGTATTCTGAGCCTTTCCAGCCCCGATCTCCACCTACTCCCGTGACAGTCCCAACCTTTTCCTCTTTGTGACAAGACTCTCAGTGCCTTTTGGCTCCAAGTCAGTGCTCCATCACTGTTCCCGTTGGCAGGAGCCCAGCAGCTTCAGGGGTGAGTACGTTTGGGAGTACCAATGGCCTTGGCCCTGCCCACTCTGAGAAGTAACCCTGATGAGAGAATGGGACCTGCTCTTCTCAGCTTTCAGTGGCCCCTGCGTCCTTTTAGTCTCTCACAGCCTAGCACCTGTTCTTTCTCACACAACACATACGTGTTTATTTATTTCCTTGCCTGTTGTGTCTCTCCCACCCCAGGTACACCCAGGCTGTCCACTCCAGGAGGGCAGGACTCCGATATCTGCCCACACCTTGGGCCATGGCAGGCGCTCGCGAGGGATGTGTTTTACGAACGAATGATCAAAGGGCATCTTCTCTTACTGGGGAAAGGTGAGGAAGTGCCTCTTTTCGCCTTTAATCAGCCCTTCCCAGCCTTTCTCTGCTCCACAGCTTCCTCTAGTGAGCCAGGAGCACTCAGGACCACAGACAGGGCTGAGATTCCCTATCCCACTGCCAAAGCCGCTCCGTGGGTCCTGCTGGAAGAAAAACCCAACAAGGACTGTCCTTTCCAAGGCTGTGACTCACTTCACTCTGTCACAGAGCCGCAGCTTTATGAGTCCTACAGGGATGGCAAGGCCACCAGGCAATCAGAAGAGCCACTCATGGCACCAGCCCGGCTCATGCTCTAAACCCCAAGTTTTCAACGGGAACAGAACCGGAAATGCGGGAGGCTTGGAGCCTGACGGAGGCACTTTGTGTGTCACAACCACTGTGTGGGGACACTGCTGGCACCTGCAGAGGGAGGGGTGAGAATCATCCCCCAATCCTGTGTGGTTTTCAAATGTGCATTGGACTGGATTTTAAGTAATTTTATATTATTATAAAATTCCTATGGTTTTAAAATGTCAAAGAATTATAATAATTCTGAATTAATTTTTCTTATAAGATCCTGTTTAAAATCATTCAGCACCTGACATCATTTTACTTTTGCTTTTTTTTTTCACTAAACTAGTAAACTTTTCAGGACTCTCTTGTGAAATGAGGAAAAATTGGACTTTACTGTGTTCTGATTTTTAATGAGAGTTAGTCACCCATTTGGAAGGCCGTGTCAACAGCAGTGACATCACTTTTGGTATCTGAGCCACTGATACAGCGCATTTGGGTCACTGAGCATGCGTACCACAGCCATAGTGCCGGCCTCTGGGGGCATGTGGCCACACAATGGTAGATTGGTTACCTAGAAGAGACTGATCAAATAAGTAGAATATTGAGGATAATGGAAGCCAGGTTTGTCACTGTCAGAGAAAGGAGTTACAAATATGGAAAGAGAGAAAACTGGCATGAACTCTGTGTGTTACATTATAATTGGACAGGTGAACTGGTGGTTTTCAGTATTTATGAACAGATACAGAAATGAATATAGGTATAAATGTATGCATATATACATATATCCTTTAGCTTTATCCACCAAGAAGGCCTGGGAACAATAACAGCGAATGTACCTAGCACCCAGATGTTGGTTTCTCTCCAAAAAGAACCAGGGCATCTTGGGAAAGTGGCCAATTTCAGGATTGAGGCAGGAAAAGCACAAGATGAGCCTATAACATCTTTTGTGCCAGAAAGTGAGGATGTGTGCAGAACTTGATGGAGACAAATCAAAAGGACAGAGGAGCTGGTTCCAAGGGGCTCCCACTAGCTCTGAGATCATTTGAACACTAAAATAAATAATGATACTAACAGATTATGACCTATTGAAAAAACAAACAGAAAAACCATATAGATGTAAATGAATTAATATATAAATGAGGAGAAAAAAAACTTTCCTTACACTAAAATGCCAACTAATGTAGAAGAAATGATGGAATTAGAAAAAATATCATTTGACAACTATCACTGTTATTAATCATGGACCCCAGAAAGACCAATAGATGCTGAAACCAGTAGGTGACCTTTGAAGAGGAAGGGTTCTTTATATGGCCTCAAAGTACTTCCTCCCAAACACTTTTGCATTACAAAGGGGGGAAAAAATAACTTTGCAGTGGAGAAGACTGGCAGATACCACCTTAATCAAGTCATCAAAGTCACAATGTCACATCACCAGTCATGGAACAAATACAAAGTATGTTCCCTCTGATAGGATGCAATGAAAAAAATACAACACAACTTCTCTGGCATTCCTGCCAAAAACGCATAACCTGAAACCAGTTAAAAGGAAACATCAGACAAGTCCTACCAAAGGGACATTCTACCAAATAGCTGACCTGTACTCTTCAAAACTGTCAAGGTCATGAACGTCAAGAAAAGACTGAGAAACTGTCACAGATTGAAGGAGACTAAAGAAACATGACAATGAAGTACAACTTGTGGCCCTAAATTAGATCCTATGGCTATAAAGGACATTATTGGGAAATTGCCAAAACTTGAATTGGGATTCTATTGATTAGATGTTGATACCGTATGAGCATTAATGTCCCAATTTTGATGTCACGCTGTGGTTATGTAGAAGAATGTCCTTGTTTATAGGAAAACCACACTCAAGTAGTGAAGATAATGGGGCATCAGATTGGCAATGTATTTGATAATGGTTCAGAGGGGAGAAAGCTATTTGTATTATTCTTAGAATTCTCTATAAGTATGAAATCATTTCAAAATTAAAATGATCTTTTTGCATCAAAAAATCAAAAGGGATGGGGCAGCGGGATGGCTCAGTTGGTTGGAGCACGAGCTCTCAACAATAAGGTTGCCGGTTCAATTCCCACATGGGATGGTGGGCTGAACCCCCCCCCTGCGACTAAGATGGAAGGACAACGACTTGGAGCTGATGGGCCCTGGAGAAACACACTGTTCCCCAATATTCCCCAATAAAATAAAATAAAAATATAAAAAAAACATTTAAAAATAAAATAAAAATAAAAAGGAACGATGAGCAAAGAAATTGGTAAATATGTGGGTAAATCCAAATCTTGACTATGAAACAATGATAATAACGTCTACTTTTAACAGTTAAAAAAGACAGGTTAAAAGACTAGACGACAACAATATGTAAGTTGGATAGGTTGTGATAAGATTTAAAGCATTGTAAGGCCCTTTGGTCGTTAAGAAGAGTGAGATATTTATTATATTTAGGCTTTGTTAATTTAAGAATACATATGAAAAAATATAGGATTACCACAGAAAGAATGAACAAATAATGAAGAGAAAGAAAAAAAATTAATCCAAAAGAAGGCAAGAAAAAGAAATGAGGGGGAAAGTAAGACTGTAGAAAACCCAAAATAAGATGTGTACAAGAAATCCAGGCTGACAGACACAAGAAACAAACATAAGTGGTCACATTAATGTGAAAGAAAGTGGAATTTAAGGTTAAAAGGATTGACTGGAACACTATGAAAAGAACACTATGTAATAAAAGTTACTATTTATGAAAAAAATAGACTAGTTATAAACCTGTGTCCATAAAACAGCATAGCAGCTAAATATAAATAAAAACTACTAGAAATGGTAGGAATCCTGAAATATCTATATCATATATCTATGTATGTATACCCTGTTTCCCCGAAAATAAGACCTAGCCGGACAATTAGCTCTAATGCGTCTTTTGGAGTTGTCCGGCTAGGTCTTATTTTCAGGGAAACATGGTATATACACACATACACATATATATTAATCTAAACACATGCATACATATTCAAGGAGAGTGGGGTGTAATGCAGGGTCTCAGCTCCCGCTCCCCACACAAGAACGCAGGATATGGTGAGGCCAAAAAGGAACACCCACAGAGCCATAGATAGGGGAGTCATACCACTATATTCTCGCTGGCGGCTGGACTGGAGACACAGGAAGCAGGAGCTACTCAATCCACAACGTAATCTGCTTACTAACCACTTGCTAGCCGCAATCCGCAGTCCATTTCTCTGCCAACCAACCACCCCCCCTTGCCAGCGTAGCCATAACAGTTATATCCGTAGCTAAGGGCTAACCTGTGACAGCTGATGGCCAACTAGTCACAGCTGATGGCCATTTACTACCCAAGCCAGCACCTTTCCACATGAGGTCGAGAGCCTGGAAACTGCTCTCTGGGACTCCGTCCCTACATGGGGAAACTTCAATATATGTAATAAAATACAATAAAGAGCTTCATCTAATAGAAATATATCTAGAACTTTATATCACCTGAATACAAATTCATTTCTCACGTCCATGGAACATGTTCCTGATTGGCCATAAAGAAAACCTTGAAAATATTTTCAAAGTAGAGCCCTCACAGACCACATCCTCTAAACATAATCCAAAACAATTAGGGATTATTAATACAGAGATGACCGAAAATGTTTACAACTTTGAAATTAAGTGACACATTCCTAGCTTACACTTAGCTGAAACAGGAAAATTTTAAAAATCAATGACATACTATCTTGAAAACAAAGAAAAAGAGTACATGACATCCCAGAATCAATGCAAATCCTCAAAAAAAAATGATATTCAGAGGAAATGTATCACTTTAAATGCTTGTGCTAGTACAGTGGAAAGATGAAAACTAAAATAATCAATATCTTATATTCATCATAAGAAATTAGGAAAGGAAAATAAAATTACTCAAAAGAAACCAAGAGGAGGAAATTAACTAAAGTGAAAGGTGACACTGATGGAAGGGAGGGGAGGGGAGGGCTTAAGGCCATGTTTCAGACATTCCCATGGATCCTTGGGGCATGGAGAAGCCACTGAACAAGAAGAGAGGGTATATTTCCTTAAAAAACGGCTCTGGCTTCAGGGTAGAGAGAGGTCTGGAGAGAGGGGAGGAGGGACCAGGTTGCTAAGTGGCCCCAGCAAGTCATGATTCTGTGGATGACAGACAGGAGGTGCCAGTGGGCAGTTGAAGGACAGTGCAGCCATTCCCAAGGATGGCTCCCAGAAAAATTGGAATCAGCAGAACTCAGATGATACCCGAATTTGTATTTTTCAATATGATCCCTCAGGTGATTTCCTCACAGTCACGAATATGGCACAGCTGTGAGTGACTGCAATATGGAACAGACCAGTCCGAGGTATCGTAGGAACAGAGGCCTGTGGATTTGTTTGAGCAATATGAATGTGTGAGTGTATGTATGTGTGTGTGTGTGTGCACGTACACACACTTGCGTGTGAGTGTATAATTTCCAGAAGATAATCACGGAAGGCCATACCTGGTGTGGGGACAGAGCCAGGAGTGGGGTTTCCAGGGTCTGGCCTCACGTGGAAAGGTGCTGGCTCAGGTAGTAAATGGCCATCCACTGTGATTGGAGGGCCATCAGCTGTGGCTACTTGGCCGTCAGCTGTAACCAGTGAGCCATTGGCCACTAATATAAGTGCTGTGGCTACGCTAGCAGTAAATGGGGGCTAGCAAGATGGTGGCTGAGCTAGTAAGCGGCGGAGTGAGGGTTGCAGATCGTGTGGCTCCTGTTTCCTGTTTCTCCAACCCAGACACCAGCGAGACTATAGTGGTGTGACTCCCCTACCTATAGCTCCGTGGGTGTTCCTTTTTGGCCTCACCATGTCCTGCTTTCTTATGCGGGGAGCGGGACCAGAGACTCCACATGCCGCCCTGCATGACACATGGCGCAGCGAGCAGGGTCTCCTGCATGACACCTGGCAAGAGCCTTAAAAGTTGAGAAGAAATGTAACAGTAACAGTCACTTATGAAAAAAACACGGCTGTAATGCAGGGACTCAGCTCCCGCTCCCCACACAAGAACGCAGGATATGGTGAAGCCAAAAAAGAACAACAACGGAGCCATAGATAGGGGAGTCATACCACTCGATGTGTCTCGATGGCGGCTGATCGAGACACAAAAGCAAACATCCGCCAGTACCCCAACGAAGGGTCTTCCTGCACCTCTGTCTCACTGGCGGCCGGGAGAGACATAGGAAGTAGGATCCACACAATCTGCAATCCTCCATCCGCGCTTGCTTACCCCACTTGCTAGCCGCAATCCACTGTCCGCTTCTCTGCCAACCAACCAACTCCCTAGCGTAGCCACAACAGTTATGTCACTGGCCAATGGCCTACCGATAACAGCTGATGGCCACCCAGCCACAGCAGATGGCCATCTGATTCCAGCTGATGGCCATCTAACAACCAAGCCAGCACTTTTCCACGTGAGGTCGAGAGCCTGGAAACTGCCCTCCTGGCTCCATCCCCACAATGGCTCTCTGGATGTATTCATCAGATGTCCACAATGTCCAGTACCAGCCAGGGTGAGAACGAAGGAAGACCCCAGCAGCATCAAGACACCAAGATGAGCAAATGGGAAAGGTCAAGGGACAGCGGAAAAAAGAGACTCCTTGTGACCCTGAAACCTGCAGGCCATAGGCTGACTCTGGGTCACTGTGAATCAAGGATTTGGCCCCTCTTGCTTTGGGGAACCCTTGGGTATGCCCATGACACCCCTGAGGAAGGGTGGCTAACCTGACTGAACTCCACTGAGCTTGTGTCAGGAAAGAGCGCCATCCATTCTTCCCACCTCACATCGGGGAGCTCCTTCCGGGGTCCAGTTCATTAACAAAAGTTCCCTAAATGGTTGAAGCTGAACTCATGACCTAAGACCACCAAAGCCCCTCAGCCCTGAGACCCTGTTCTGGCTGGAAGCCACAAGTATCCATGGCAACCATGGCTGACCACCCAGGAAAATGCAGACTTCCCTGGAAATAAGGCCACATCTGAGTGAAACCAAGGAACTGTGGGTCCAGCTTGTGTGGGGCGCCCCCAAGTGGTCAGTTATGGCGGAAGCGCATGAGTGTCCCAGAGACCAAGACAGGGATTCTAGAAGTGTCCAAAACCGGACTTTTTCTGAGCATGTTGCCACGGGGAAATGAGTTTGGCACGCTGCAGGCCCCCTCCCGGCCACCTTGACATCCTGGCATTATCATACTATGCATTTGTTTGTTTGTTCATCTTTACATGCGCGGAGCCCCTCTTCTCCACTGGGCCTAGGAGACCCAGGGGACCGAGGGACAAGCAACTCACCAAGCCCCTTCCCTCTAGGACTGTGTATGACATCCAAGCGAGTGGGTCTAGTTCACTGGGGCGAAACAATTCAACTTTGTTTTCATAGGAAAACAAAAGCAGAGCCCTTATGGAGAGGCATAAACAATGTACAAAAAATTTTAAGGTAAAACAGGAGAGTCTCAAGAAATTTTACATTTGGGTAGATCATTTCCCGGTCCTTCTCTGTATTCTCAGGGCACACATTACTTTTCTGTGTTGAGGATGCTTCTGTGGAAATATTTGAAAATGTGGAGCGGGCTATAGAATCAGAAAGACCTGGGTTCAAGTCTCAGCTCAGCCTATCATCAGCTGTGTGGCCCTGGCTGAGTTGCTTAATCTCTTTGACATTGTGTCCTCTTCTAGAAAATGGAGATTATATCTATTTTCCACAAGGCAAAGGAACCTTAAACTCATTTATAAATCTCCTAGGAATTTCAGATTATAATTGATTCATATTATTCGAGGTAGCTATGTTCTATAAAGTGACCACAAACCCTGAATTATTGAATACTGAACAATTGCTTTTATGGGAAATACAGGGTTAGGGTCCTGCCAGCCTCTGGTCACAATATTTTGTCAACTCATCAATATATAACCCACTTTTATGTGTGTTTCTGTTCAAAAACAACTTATTTAATATATAGTAGGCCTGACAATTAAGTTCACAAACTTGTTGTAGCAATGTTGCTAACCTTTTTTGATATCAGAGGGCTTATTCATTATGAATTTGTACCAACTGGACAAACAGTTAACCAAGTTTACTATTTGGAAGTGCTGAAAAGGCTGCATGAAAAAGTTAGATGACCTGAACTTTTCACCAAAAATTCATGGCTCTTGCATCACGACAATGCACCAGCTCACACGGCACTGTCTGTGAGGGAGTTTTTAGCCAGTAAACAAATTACTGTATTGGAACACCCTCCCCACTCACCTGATCTGGCCCCCAGTGACTTCTCTCTTTAACTGAAGATAAAGGAAATATTGAAAGGAAGGCCTTTTGATGACATTCAGGACATCAAGGGTAATACAATGACAGCTCTGATGGCCATTCCAGAAAAAGAGTTCCAAAATTGCTTTGAAGGGTGGACTCGGCACTGGCATCGGTGCATAGCTTTCCAAGGGGAGTACGTCGAAGGTGAGTGTAATGATATTCAGCAATGAGGTATGTAGCACTTTTTCTAGGATTAGTTTGCGAACTTAATTGTCAGCCCTTATATTGTTGACTGGTTAGTATTCAACTCACAACCAACAGCTCATGCCTGAAGCTTATCTAACACAGATGTTTTCTCCATGAGGCGGGGCCTCTGGTGCTTAGGGACACCAGACAGCACTTCAGTACAACCCTTGGGGGCCATTTTAAACAACAAAATCACATGCAAAAAAAAAGTGGCACCAAATAGACTTTGAAAAGGACCCTTGTTTACAGTATGAGAGTGGCAAAGAGACAGCAGAGTATTACCTTGTTCCACTTCAGCTGGAAACAGGCACTTCAGGCAACTCAAGGTTTTTGCTGCTCTGTGCTTGTCCACAAATGACTGTGAAAGCACTTCAAGTATTGATTTTGGGTCACAGATACATTTTAGCAAGTAGGTGTATCTGCAAATATAGAATCTGTGAGTAGGGAAGATGGACAGTTTCTGCAGCGTGGGTTCTCCGTGCCTCCGTCAGCGTCCATCTATTTGGATCCCTGAGCATTGTGCAGCTGTTGGATATGCGGGTGGGCACACCAGGGCGGACGGCTTCTCCTGGGCTCACTCAGGAGCAGGCCTGCCCCAGGCTCTATCAGCCTCTGCAAAGCCACAGTGAAGCACCAAGAACTTGATTTGCCTTGTCTCTGAAAGGATGTTTCTACATTTAAGCGATCTTCGATCCTAGGTCTTCACTCTGATTTTTCCCTCTAATGAGAAAAGCAACAAATAGAGGCCAAAGTTCACGTCTGGACCTGTGCTCATCCATGTTCAAGAGAGAGGTCGGGGACAGTGGGACATCTCAGGCCAGCATCACCCTTCTCACCTGCTCAAGGATGTCACTCCAGCAACCTCCCCTGCCCCTCTCGCACTGTCAGTGTGTCCCTCTCTTGTCAAGACCCCGGTGGCACCCTTGTCGCTACATCCACAGGTCAACTGTCAGATCTCAATTACTGGACTTCTCTGTAGCACCTGACACAGCTGATCAGTCCTTCCTGAAACGTTCTCTCCCCTTGGCTCTGCTCGACGGGGGGCTCCTGCTGTCGCCCTCCCTGGCCCTCCCCAGCCCACTAAGGGCTCAGCACTGAGGCTGTGTCCTCTCCACACCCAGCCCCGAGGGATCGCAGCCAGCCTCATGGCTGTCAGCAGATCCATGCTCCGACCTTGACTTATACCTTTACTCCCTTAGCCCAGCTTTCAACTGAACGTCTCCCCTCGAACGTCTAGGAGTCGCAACTTAACACACCAAAAATGAATCCTATCTGGTCCCCCCAGCCTCCTGCACGCAAAGGGTAATTGCCCTGGTCTGGCGTCTCAGAACAAAATCCCGGAGTCAGTCTTGGTTCTTCGCATTCTCTCACATTCCACATCTCACCCACCAGCAAATCCTGTCAGCACCACCTACAGAATACATCTAGACTCCAACCTCAGCTCCCTCCCTCCCTGCCTCCCCAGTTGCCACCCTGGGCAGCGCCCCCCCCCCCCATCCAGTGTGATCTTACCTGCCTTCCTGTCTCCACCCAGCACCCTGGGACCCTTTGAAAAACAGTGTTTCTCCACAGTGGCAGGGCTGCCCAGGTGGCATTTGGAAGTTATAATAGTAGGAGCCACTTTGGCTGTTGTAATGATTGTGTTTGGCATTTCGTGGCAGGGCCAGAGCAGGCCCGATGCCTGCAACAGCCCCCCAGGGGAGAACCCTCCTGCTCCCTGCAATGGCTCCAGGGTTCTCCAGGACACTCCTGAGGGCGCAAAACCAGTTGGCCAGTTATTTGTGCCTAGAACCCAACCCTATTTTACATATAAAGCCAAAGTGTCTTTTGTGCGTGCTTAATATACACCAGCTTTTCCAGGCATGCAGCCGCCACACAAAGCGATGGGAAGTTGTACCTTGTTTGGTTGGGACTTCTCTGAGAACCATTCACCATGGCAGAGCCTCAGAGAGCTGGTGACATCGGTGGCTATGAGCCGACCTCTGTGGCTGTCGCATCAAACACCTGCCAGTATACCCGTGCCACAGGCCTGGTAACAGATTTAGGGACAAGTGTTATTAGATTAGGAGTCATGTGAAACACAAGGATTTCACTGCATTTCATTATAAAAAGTTGTTCTATATATTTTTAATGTTTATCTTATAGGACAATGAAAAGAAATCTGTGCTGTGGAAAGTAACATAATGAAGTTATTTATCTGCTTCAGTTTGCCTGATGCTTTTCCTTATCCTCTGACCTTCTCTCCAGGCTCCCCCCAGCCTCCCAGAAACTCTGAGGGCACTGCTTCTCTCCAGCCATCATCGCTCCCATGTCACCATCCAAGGCACTAGTGTGTGGTCCACAAAAGTCTGCCTCCTCGGGGGGTGGTGTTCCTTGCATGTGGGAGGGGGAATGTAATGTCTCTGGGATGTTTCTCTTTTGCCCTATCCCTGTCACGAGTGAAAGGCCTGGATCACTTGTGAGAATGACAAGCTTCCTCATTTTCTCCCCTCCGAGAGTCGAGAGTCGGTAATTGTCACGGCATTTTATCCCCACTGCCATTACAGCTATTCCCCTCCCTCTCTCAGCCATTACTTCCCAAAGTCTAGTTTTATTCTGGGGTTCACTGCATCTCGGCTCTCCCATTGCTCCATACTTCATGTATATGGTGGCTTCCAATCTCTTCTCTGAAGTTCTAACTTATTCACTATGAGGAGTGAGCACTCCTACCACATGAAAATACTCACAATGGACCCAACCACTGCAACTTCTAGGGGAGTTGTACCGAGTGGTTACATTTAAACAATAATCATGGTTTTATTGTAATTTGCTTTTCCCTCCTTTATATCATGGTTAGGGGATTATGTGGATTTTTTAAAAACTATATGTGTAGGTAGAGGATAGGTAGAGGACATTGTCTCTAAATTTCACTTCCAGTTACTATAGAGGGTGTCACAATACATCTGTTGGGAAGGGGACCTCTGGGCCTAAAATTGTGAGGACCACTATTACGAAAATTAAGTCAGAAAAAAAAGAGAAAGAAAGAAAGAGAGAAAGGGAGAAAGGGAGGAAGGAAGGGAGAGAGGGAGGGGGGAGGGAGGGGGGGAGAGAGAGAGAGAGAGAGAAAAGTAAGTCAGGTCACACCCCTCCTCTGCTCTCAAAGCCACATGATCTGCCCCCATCCGTCCCCACTGGAGTTCTCAGTGTTCCCTGTTCTGTCACATGGGCCTGCTGCTGCTCCTCTAAAGTGCCAGGCACACTTCTGCCCCAGGACTTTGCACTAGCTGTTCTTATTTCTGGAGCTTTCTTACCCCAGATATTGTCACACCTCGCACTCTCGCTTCCTTAGATCTTTCCTCAAATATCTGTGCAGCCTCCCCTGACCCCAAGTCCAGCCCAGCACTCCCTGACCCTCAGCCTGGCCTACTTCCTGCCAGCATTTGTCACCAGCTGAGGAACTACTGATGTTACACCTTGCCTTATTTATTGTCAGTCCTACCAGCCCCCACCCCCCAACCACTGGAACATGTGGGCAGAGAGTTTTGTCTAATTTGTTCACTGCTGGATCCCCAGTGCCTAGATCCATAAACGAATATTGAATGAATGAATGAATGAATGAATGAATGAATGAATACCTGCCTCACAAAGTTGTTGTGAGGTTTAAATTAAAGAGTCTGGTTTGGTGCTGGACAGGTGGCAACTATGAAATCCCAGCAGTCCCCTCCCCCGGAGTCCCTGGTAGTAAAAGCCCTCACAAGTACTTAGTGGTCCAGAAGGAGCTGGGAGAGTATTTCCTTGGCCCAAAGATAATGTATGTGGATCCAAAAGGAAGAGTTTGGAGCACTGGACACCAGGGCGTCCAGAGATGGAGGAACATGGTGAGGTTGAGGAGCATTCCCTCAGCTGAGCCCAGCAGGAGAACTATCACTGGGAGCTGGGGGTCTGGGCAGCAAGCACGGCTCTGACACAGACACGCGTCTTGGCTTCCAGCCCAGAATTGACAGCATCCAGAGTTGCCACATGCCTGCCATGTTGACGTGCCGCCAATGCCCTTGAGCACACAGGAGAATAAAAAAATAAAAGAACTACTTTTAAACTTGAATAGTTCTGTTTGTTTGCTTTCTGCAAATTTACTTAGGTCTTCTAAATAATAGTAAATAAATATGGAAAAAGGAGTTTTTAGAACGTTGAATTGCATTTGGGTTTCAGAATGATGACCTGGGAGCAGGGCATCTAGGACAAGATATTTAAGGAGGCGCTCACTGCTTTTTAAGGCCCACTCTATACCAGTCTCTATACCTGAGAGTGGTGCTTCCTTAAATTTTACACAGTAGGGGCCTCTCTGGCCTCAGCCTTGGTCCCTGCTTAGTTTGTTGGAATGTAATGGGATGGAATGACTCTCTGGATAAATCTACACTGGGTTGTCAGAATCCACTGAACTGCACACTTAAAACAGGTGCATTTTATCATATGCACACTATATCTCATAAAGTTCACTTTATAAGATTCTATACACTTCATGTCCTTCGATAAGAAGCCCAGATGCAGTATCTCGCTGATGCTCGCCATCATCAACTCTAAAGTTAAAAATTAGAAAAACTTGATTGGGTTGCGACATGGGATCGAGACAAGGCCTTAAAAATGGTCAAACACACACAGACGCATTAGTTACAAATAGGTTTCATAAATATAAAATAATAGAAAGAATATAACTCGTCATCAGGAATAGGGTTACGCAGAAGTTACTGTGAATAAATTGTCTAAGACTTGTTAAGGGAGGAGCTGGTGGTGATGAAAGCCTTATGGAAAGATTGGATTGGCATGTCGACAACCCAAGATGGTTGAATCTGTGAGGGTAAATGAGCTGGACGAAAACAGGAGAACACGGAGGAGGGAACCCTGAGCCACTTGCTGACAGGGCAAGAAGAGCTGTGATGAAGACAGGTGTCAGGGAGACACACACACACACACACACACACACACACACACACACACACACACCCCTGCCCCATGCCTGGGAGGTTACAGCACTAGCTTCCTAGGGCCGCTGTAACAAAGCGCCACACACTGGGTGGCTTAAAACAACAGCATTTGTACTCTACATAGTTCTGAAGGCTAGAAGTCTGAAATTAGGGTATCAAAGGGCCATGCCGTCCCCAAAGCTCAAGGCCCTCTTAGCCTCATCCAGCTCTGGTAGTTGCCGGTGATCTCGGAAATCCTTGGGTAAGACACATCGCTCCAATCTCTACCTCTGTCACCACGTGAATTTCTTCCCCGTGTCTCTGTGTCTTCACATATCTTCCCTCTGTGCCTGTCTGTGTCCAAATTTCCCTTCTCTTATATTACACCCACTAAATGAGGCAGTGGGGAACACAGAGAAAGATGCCTTCTGAAGCCTGCCCAGCTGGCTTGCTCAGTAGAACAGCCAACTGTGGGCTAGTACCTCATCTTTGCAGCCACTGAGGCCTTGCTGGGCTGCTCGACAGGGGAGAAATGTCCTGCCGTGGTTTCTTAGCTGCCGGTGGTACAGTGACAGAATAGGGCCTGCCAAGTGCAAGGCCAGCATCCGCAGTGTGATGTTTCCATACAACTCTGTCCCTTGCAGCCTCTCCTTACCACACCTGTGTGGAGGGTTCAAAGACAATACAGCAGCCTCCCTGCCTCTCCTGACGCCAATTCCCAGTGTCCCACGATACCCCACATTAGGATTCAGTTCACTGATCAGTATAAATCTGAGATGCCGAGGCTTCCACAAGAGCCCTTGAATCTAATTAAAATCTCACGAGCCACAGAGCTGGTGCCCCTCATGGGAAATGTCCTCCTGAGCCCATATTCTCCTCACATTTCCATGGTCAATACGTCTCCAGCTTCTTCTTTCCCATTTGTTTGTCTTGTTTTTCCTTTTTTTTTGAATTCCAGATCTAGTTTGCCTGAGGTAACCAGTCCATTGGGAGATGCTTCCAAATCCCGTTTGTTCCCAGATTTCCCCCAAGAAACATTTAATGGCATTCACCAATCCAGCAACCGCTGGATAACGCCCAGGGCAAGGAAGAAACACCACAGCCCTGCTCATCAGGGGCGTGGATACAGAGTCTTGTCAGCACTGTGTACAAATTCCACATCAGAAGTCTGTCTTTCCATCAAATCATTAGTGCCCAGAGCAAATGAAATGGATTTGAATTTCACTGCTAAGTTAGAAGCTCAGAGGTTTTCTATTTCAAAATGTACGGACACTATTTTCCTACAGATATCAATGATTCAGATTCTGTGTCTATTTCTTTCTTGTTTTATTTTTATTATTAATGTTGATAATGCCTTTTGTCTATAGCTGACAAACTGCTTTGCCAGACAACAGGGCCACCCTCATCTTGCAGACGAAGACTTGTGCGGCTACTGAGGGAAGCCAAACTTCCAAAAACCTCAGCTCTCATCTTTAATTCAATGTTTTCTCCCCTATGTGGCCTCCCCCTGAAGCTAACGAATGAAAATTGTAGTAAAAGAACCTTGAAGGGTAGTGGTGATACACTTATTGGAATCCCTTTGGAAAAGTGGTCAGAATCTGTGAACCAGAAGATTCCTGCATGGAAGGCTAGTAAACCGATTCAAGAAGTCCTCACCCTCCCAAAAGAGTGGGGCTCTGGCAGGAGACTCCCCTGGATGACGTCTGTTACTTCTCCCAAACAGAGAAGCGGATCTTGTCCTGTGTGTGTGACTTGCGACTCCTGGAGGGCTCGTGGCATAGACGCCTTGTGTTCAGTCAGTTCCCGACCCATTGCCAGAGTCCTGGCTCGCAGGGAGGTAGAGATTCAAGAAATCTGTATTTCCCCTGTTCCACTGTTCACTCATTGTTATGCGCTGAACTGTGCCCTCCCCCACATTCATATGTTAAATATAACCCCCAACATGATGGTATTTGGAGGTGGCACCTTTGGGAGGTGACTGGGTCACGAGGTGGAGCCCTCATGATGGGATCAGTGTCCTTATAAGAAAAGACCAGAGAGCCAGCTCTCTCTTTCCACCATGCGAGGCGACGAGAAGTCAGCAGTCTGCAGCCGGAAGAGGGTCTCAGCAGAGCCCGACCATGCTGGCATCACAATCTCAGACTTCCAGCCTCCAGAACTGTGAGAAATAGAGTTCTGTTGCTGATGAGTTACTCTGTTTATGGCACTTTGTTATAGCAGCCCGAATTAAGACATCAACCAATTCGCCAAGACCTCCCAACAATTCAATTCAATGCTTACACTATCTACATGTCCAGTTTCACAAGTTAAAGAGCTCAGTCCCCCAAGACTGCCTCCACTTCAGACCCTAGTAACAGTCTTGGGCCATCCACACTTCTGAGTGAGTGGCTATAAATTGAAGGTTGCCATGATACTCTCCTCATGTTTGATAATTTGCTAGAACAGCCCACAGAACTCAGGAAGGCACTGTACTTACTATTACCATTTTATTGTAAAGGACACAACTCAAGCAGAGTCAAATGGAAGAAATGTACAGAGCATGGCATGGACGGAGGGGTACAGAGTTTCCATGCCCTCCCTCTCCAGGCAAGCCACCCTCCCAGACCTCTGCGTGTCCTCCAACCCCGTTATTTAAGGGTTTTATCGGAGGCTTCACCATATAGGCATGATCGATTATGAGCTCAATCTCCAGCCCCAATCCCCTTTCCAGAGGTTGGGGGTGGGAATGAAAGTTCCAACCTTCTAATCAAGGTTGGGCCTTCTGGTGACCAGCCCCATCCTGAAGCTATCTCGGAGCCCGCGAAGAGCCACCACCACAAAACAAAAGACGCTCCTACCCCTCAGGAAATTCCAAGGCATTGAGGAGGTCTGTGTCAGGAACTGGGACATACGAGTATCATGGGGACATATCTCATTATACCACAGTTGGGATAGGAAGGAACGACAGTGGAACACTGGTGTCAAGGACAACTGGGGAGGAGGTATGTGAATGGATCTCTTGGAATGGACACAGAGATTGAGGGTCTGTGTGTGACCCGTGCACATGTCACAAGGACAGTTACTGCTGTGGAGGCTCTCAGGAATCCAGTGGAAAAACACTCCAAACCAAAGACCTAAATTTGCAGCCATAAGTTGCCTCTCACATGGGTAAATTTTACAGTACGCTCAGGGGGTACTGAGCCAGGAATCTACGTAAACACGGTTACTGATCCTCCCAAGCAACACCAAGGAAGCCAGATGGTTCGATTTATAATAAAATTTCAATTCACCGGTAACAGGATGCATTATTCCATGAAAATTTTGGTGTAATTAGCTATCCATTTGGAAGGAAACAAAGTTGGATGTCTACCACACACATACAAAGAATCCTAATCAATTCAATATTTACACATATATATTCATATATATAACAGTGATATGAAACATAGGACGGTGTATTTATAAGTTTGGGGTAGTAGGGCCTCTCTAGGCATAGCACACAAACCCAGAAGCCAAAAAGGCAAATTCTCATGTATTTGATTACATAAAAATTTTAAATTCAGTATAACATGATGCATTATAATTACTGTTAAAAGATAAATGACAGATGGGAGAAAATATTTGTAGCACATTTGTTCATTCATTATTCAACAGATACTTAGTGAGTACGTACTGTGTCCCAGGCACAATCCTGGATAATAATAACTTTACTTTTAAAATATTCACAAATTTGCATTTTTATTCAAATTTTTCATTTATGTGTTACTAAGAAAAGGGTTCATCTCCAAAATATGTGAACTGATATACCTAAAATAAAACATTAAAAATAAATAAAAATAAAGCAACAAAAAAGGAAAAGAAAGATACACACACAAAAAGATTTACTTGATGTATGTTAGGATTAGTTTTGGTTGCATATAAGAAGTACAAAGAGCAGTGGCTTAAATACAGTAAAAGTACATTTCTCTATTACATAAGAAGATGTGGATGAAGGCCATCCAGAAATAGTACAACAATTCCGTTGTCAACTGGGACCCGGAATTCTTCCTGCATTCTGTTCCACTATTCCAATATTTGGTGCCATCCTCAAGGCAACCTCGTGTTCCAAGATGGCTGCCACAGTTCCAGCCATCCACTCAGCATTCCAGGCAGCAGAAAGAAGAAAGGGAGACAGAACAAAAAGGTGCTCACCCTGCCAGATTGACTCCCTTTAAGCAGCTGTTCTGTCCTACCAACATCTCATGGGCCACAACCTCTTGCAAAAGAGGTTGTTTAATACAGTCTTTTAGCCAGGTACATTTTCACCATAAATACAATTAGGGTCTGCTGCTAAGAAAGAATGGGAATATTACTAGGAATGGCAACTAGAAACCTCTGCCACACTAGACAAATACTAACTATCAAAAGCTGGCCTGGCAATATTAAAATAGAATTCATGGCAGAAAGCATTATTAGGCATCCATAAATAAATTCACAATACAATGATAAAGTATACTACCACGAATTTGCATGCATCTAACAATATAACTTCAATATGCACAAAGCAAAAACTGATTCATTTATAATACAGTCTTTTAGCCAGCCATAATGAGAAATTGAAAAGCCATGTGCCTGGAGGAAGATTTTGATATTCATCTATCAGAAACTAATCGTTCAGGCAGATTAAAAAATGTTGTAATTATTTCCAATGTCTGAGCAACATAATTCACAAGCTTAATCTACTTTATATATTTGGACCCAACAAATAAGCAATATTCATTATTTTCAAGCACATGTTGAACATACAGTAGTACCTCGGTTTTCGAACGTCTCGGTTGACGAACGTTTCTGTTTATGAATGCCGTAAACCCAGAAGTAAATACTTCGGTTTTCGAACACACCTCGGAAGTCGAACATGTCACGCGGCTGAGTGCAAGATCATAAGGCCTAGCTGTCGGCTGTTTTCGGACATTTCAGAACTTGAACGGTCTTCGGAATGGATTACGTTCGAAAACTGAGGTACCACTGTATATAATATTTGACTGTTTATGAGGTCACAGAGGAACTCAAGAAATGCTGAAGAAGGGGTGGCCAGTTAGCTCAGTTGGTTAGAGCATGGTACTAATAACAGCAGCGTTGCTAGTTCAATACGACCACGGGCCACTGTGAGCTGCGTCCTCCTTAAAACATAAATAAATAAATAATAAAATAATAATTAATTAATTAATTTTAAAAAAAGAAATGCTGAAGAATTTGTCTTATAAACCACAATCTCTGAGTACAATGCAGTTAAACTGGAGAGCCACTATTTTAAAAAAGAAGTTAACTCCACTCATTTAGAAATAAAAAGCTAACCTTAGATAACTATAGATTATAAAGGAACCTACGAATAAATGACAAAATATTGAGAATTTGTCGTCTACAAAAGTACAGCTTTTGAAAACTTGTGGGATGCAGCTAAAGTACATAGCTACTGAGTTCTAAATTTATTCCCTTACCTGTATTATATTTTTTTTAAATGAAGGTTTAAAACAGTGATAAAGCATTCAACTCAAAAAGCTAGAAAATATTAAAGAGAAAACCAAAGAACATATAAGGAATGAAATAAAAATGGTAGGAAAAAAATACTAATGAAATGGAAACTTTTACATATTAGAGATAATTAGTGTCAGAAGAGACTGTTTATCCCCTGCTTCAGAGGCTTCCTTCCAAGCATAGGGAGGAAGGTGGCTGGCGTCCTCTAACTACTCCACCTCACACCTCCTGAGGGACCAGAGTAGCTTTCCTGATTGCACCCAGAAACTAAGCACTTGTGAATCTGCCTCTTCCTGTTTCCTCGGGGTGAGTTACAGTTTCTCAGTCTGTGCATAGGGGCACATGAGTCTGTCTCACTCTGGGATTCAGCCCTGGAAATGCCTTTGCCCCCACATAGAAGTTTCATCCTCCTCGTCAACCTCATCAATAACAAAGATGATAACTTAGTGCTTCCCTTTTTGTCTTATTTTTCAAATGACCTATAAATTCCATAAGAAAGACAGATGATGTTTACTGGGTTCCCTAAATGACCTCCCTAATCAATAGCACCAAAAGCGGATTCCTTGAAAAGACCAATAGGATAAACTTCTAGCAAGTCCAATCAACTCTCAAAAACAGAGATTATAACTATTGATACCGTAGGGGTCTTTAAAACCATTAGAGTAGATTATGAACACAATTATGTCAATAAAAGTTAAACCTTAAATGAAATTGTACACAGTTTCAAAATAATATAAAAGACAGACCCTATTTATTTTAGGAAGATGGCATAACTGATATACCAGTTGGACAAAGACTACAACAAGGAAAGAAAATTATAAACCAATTTCACTTTTAAACATACAGGTAAAAACCCTAAGCAAAATACAAGCAAAAAAAGGCATGGTGTGTTTCTAAAATACATACATTATGGGATTATCTTAGACATGAAATGATTAATTTTAGAAAAATATTTAGATAAAAGTTGCCACGTTAACAGATTAAAGAAAACATCACTATCTCAGTGGATGCAGAAAAATGTGTAACAAAATTTAACTTATTCATGACACAAACTAAAAATAAAAAGGGATTCCCTTAGTTTGAGCAAAGATATCTACCAAGAACTCATAGCAAATTAGCATTCTTCATATGAAAACATTAAAAACAATATCATTAAAATTCAGGCATAAAATAAAGATGACAGCAGCCACTCCTCCATTCAACATTGTACTTGAGATCCTAGTCGATTCAGTAAGACATGAAAAAGAAATAAAAGTGCAAGAATAGAAAAGAAAGAGCCACAACATTGTGGTTCCTTGCTAATACTATGATCGTCTACATAGAAAATGCAAGTGCTTCTACAAACTTTGGAAAGCAATAAAGGTCCAGATACAAGATCAACATAAAAAATCAATAATAGCTTATGCCCGGCAATAACCCATTAGAAAACACAATGTAAAAAGGCGTTGCTTACAATAGCAGCAAAAACCATTAGGAATTGAGATTAAAAGAACAGAGTTATGTGCAAGACCTTTCTGGAGGAAATTACAAAATATTACTGCAGAATGCAAGACACATGAACAAATAAAGATATATAGCATGTTCATGGATAGAAAGATTCAACATCATAAACATAGCAATTCTTCCCAAATCAACCTATAAACTTAATGCAATTCCAATCAAATTCTGAATGGCTTTTTCAGGGAACTTGACAATACAATCCTAAAATGCAAATGGAATAGTAAAAGATCAAGGATAACCAAAACCATCTTGAAGAACAAGAAATGGTAAAGGGAGGGGTTTTCCCCACCAGGTATCAAGACTTATAAAGTTACAACAATTAAAACAATGTGATAGTAATACCAGGATAGACAAATATACCCAGAAGCTGAACCCAGAAGTTTGATATAATAAAATCAATAATGAAATGATGGACTATTTAATAAATTGTACTGCGTCAACTGGTTGACAAACTAAACTAAATGTAGGTTCCAGTCTCACACTGTGGTGGACACGGGTGCCCTACCCACTGCCACTTCACACTCCTGATGCGGACATACAGAGGTGTCCACTACAAATGTCTCTGAGGTCCTCGGGCTTCCACTCATGCTGCAGGCCCAGCAGGCTGGAAGTGCAGGCTGATGTAATGCCCTGGGAAGGGCGTTCAGGCAATGATGATGGGCAGAGCTGAAAGACAAACACCACCACTTCCTCGTCCCTCAATCGGGAAGGAGTTTCAGTTGCCCATCTTGGTACCTGCTGATCACTCACCCCTCTGAACCCTCCTTCTCTTCCTCTCTCATTGTTGACCCCTCTCAGGTCGGCTCTTGGAGGAACCAAACCTAAGATAACGCCACACCAAAAAAATAAGGTACCTAGGAGACTCAAATATGAAAAGAGGAAAAGCAAAGTTTAAAACATTTATAAGAAGAAAATATAGGAAAACCTGTTTATGATCTCTGCGTAGGGGAAGGATTTCTGAAACAAGATGCGAAAAGCACATCATAAAGGAAAGGACGGATAACTGTGACCACGTTAAAATATAGCATTTCTGTTCAAGAAAAGAAACCATAAACACAGTGAAAAAACAAACTACGGATTAGGAAGAGATATTTAAATCACACTAAATGACCACGACCGGAATATGTATGAACATCCTCTCAAGTATAAAAATCAGACAAAATGTGAAAATGAACTATGGACAGAAATAGGAAATTCACAAAATAAAAAATAGAAATGACCAAGAAACAGAAAAATATGTTTTATCCCAATAATGCTTAAGGAAATGCAAATTAAAACAATGAAATAATCATATTTTATTTATCAGTTTGGCGACATTTCAGAAAATGGAAACAATGCGGGGGAAAGAACACACTCAAACACTCTGGCTGCACATAGGAATCCCTATCACCTTATGGGAAAACAATTTGGGGACATCTAAAAACATTTCAAATGATTATGCCCTATGACCCATCCCACTTGGAGAAACGTATTCTAAGAAATACGAGCATGAGTATATAAAAAATATAGTAAAGGGTATGTTTTTCTGCGTCATTAGAAACTAGAAAGACAAGCTTAAATGTCTCTCGGTAAGGAATTGTAAAATAAATAAAGCTATACTACTCATTAAAAGCCAGGGGTGAAACATAGTCTATACATACATGGAATATTATTCAGCCTTTAAAAGAAGGGAAATTGGCACTCCTGCTACATCAATGAACCTGGGGGTCTGGGCCACCTGTTGATGCAGCTTTGGGACCTTCATGAGCCCAACTCCTGATGTTCCCCTTCCACCTTATGACAGAGGCCTGGCTTTGTGATAAGCTCATGATGGCCACTTGGTCACTCTGTCAGATGCTCAGTTTCTACCGGGGCTGGGTAGAAGCCCTTCTCTGTGGCAGATGGCATAACCTTGCCCCAGCACCTTGGAAGCTTTCCTGTGGCTTTGCTGTAGTGACCTTTCCCACTACAGATATCTCTAATACCAGAGGTCTGGCAGGTCACATGTGCCAACCATGGATGAAAAGATGTATCCACCCTAGCTCTAAACCCAAACAGGCCCAGCAGGTGTGTGTTTCTTTCCTAATGGTAGAAGCCACAGAGTGCAATGAGCCCGCCTTTACTTTGGAAGAGATGACCCAACATGCCCAGACCCCGGACCTTTTAAAGCTTCCCCAATATGTCAGGCCTTGAATCTTTCAGTTCCCCTCCCTCCGGCCTCTAGAGCACACATATCTCCCCAGGCTTTCAGCACACCTACTGCTTCTCATTCAGCAGGTCTGATGGACATGCCGCTGCTGATAGAGGGAACCAATGTGGCAGTCTGCAGGCTGTCCAGATGGACCAGGTCCCTTTGGATTATACTGTTACAGACAGCCGGAAAATTAACATAGCCCTGGGGTAAGGCCATGAATGCCAATGTTGGCCAGATCAATAGCCACATCCCATATACCCACGATGATATTAACCAGCTCTGGGAAAGATGTCACATCCTTCCCAGAAGCTGCACTGGGGGGTACTACTTGATGGAGTCTCTGGTGGTCCACCATCATCTGCCTTTTGCAGGGTCCAGACCGCTGAATTCAACAGAGCTGTGCTGAAGACCCCTACTCCTGCATCTTCTAAGCCTCTGAAGATGGCACTAATCTCTGTCATTCCTCCAGAAACGCAATAGCGATTTTGAGTTTCTACCTTAGCTGGGATGGGGCAGTGTGGAAGGGGATCAAGCAGGCTATGTCAGGAGCTTCCACTTGGCCCTTCCCAGTACAATAGCCAAACTTCTGCAGCTCAGGGGACCAATTGCTAAGGATTTTATACATTCAGGGACAGGGAAAGTGACCACTAAGTGGGTCTCTGGATACAATAAGCCCATTGTGAGATGGACCTAGGACAGGACTCCATTTATTACCTGGTCCCCATGCATTCTTACTCTACTGCAACATGATGGCTCTTGAACCCTATATCCAACAGCCGTGGAATGATCTGGGTAGCCCATTGAGGCAGCCTTGGAGTCATGTCACTGAGCTCTCCCTTCAAGAGAGAAACTGCTGCAAGGCAGTGAGCTCACAGCCTCCACACTGGGGCCACATGTTGGAGCCAAGGCCATGCCCTCTCCTGGCAGCTCCTGATCCAGGGCTACACACAGCAGGGTAGTAGGGCCTGCTATTTTCTTCCCAACATGGGACTCCTCTAAAGGCAAGCTGTGGGCTCTGACTCCCTCAGAGCCACAGTGCAGCTGGGGCTTTTCCTACCCCGTCCTCATTCGTTCTCACCCTCCTCTCACAGGTATTAGAATACCATCGCAGCCTGAAAGCTTCCCCAGCTGCTCCTGCTCCTTCCTTTTACCTTTCACAGGTGATGCCCACAAACCTCTTGCATTTCTAGCTTCATCTGTCCATCCCCCAGAGGACCTGAATTGACACACAGCCTTTCCCCACGTACAGTTATAATACGTACTAGAATGAATGGCTGAAGTTTCCTGCTGTGGGTTGAGTTGCACCCCCACAAAAAAGGTTGAAGTCCTAACCCCCGGTACCTGTGAAGGTGACCTTATTGGAAATAGGGTCCGTGCAGATGATCAAGCTAAGATGAGATCATTAGGGTGGGCTCTATCCCAATATGACTGTGTCCTTGTAAAATTGGGACATTTGGACACAATGACAGACACACACACAGAGTAAGAAAGCCATGTGAAGATGAAGGCAGAGATCAGGGTGATGCCTCTCCAAGCCAAGGAACGTCATAGCCTGCCAGCAAACAACCGGAAGCTAAGGGAGGGGCCCGGAGCAGACTCTGCCTCACAGCGTCAAGAGGAACCACATGTCCACACCTTGATTTCTGACTTCTGCCTCCAGAACCATGAGACAATATGTTTCTGCTGTTTCAGCCACCCAGTTTGTGGTACTTTGTTACAGCAGCCCTTGGAGACGCATACAGTCCGTTTGGGGAAATCCTGGAGAAATCACTACTCTATGCCCCTCCCCTTGGGGCTCTGGCTTTGGAGGGGAGCCGTCCCCAGGCTGGGAATTCAGCCTTCTCTGAAATTCTGTTACAGTTAAGTCCTGAGCCTGTCTCCGGTGGTCTGGGCGCTGGCCGTAGAAGGGAAGGTTTCCTTAAATGCTGCCAAGGAATCCCCCTGACTTTGCTTTAGACTGTTGATCAAAACCAATGAACTTGTCATTTTCTTTCTTCAAAGCATTAACGGCGCCCAGCAACACCTGATCAGTCCTTATCAGTCCTTATGATCATTACTTTCCCCAATGTCTCTCAGACACAAATCAGAGCATCCCTGTCCACCTGTACCCTGTCCCAGGTGACTAAGGTGGAAGCTGAGCAGCTCCACCGCGCACCAGTGACAGAGGACTCGTCACAATTGGCCAGCAGGGCATCCCACTGCAGAATCCCACCCGTGGGGTCGGCTTCCTAGGACCACTTCCAGTACTACCAGCCTTCAGGTGTCTAGAAGCAGAACCTGAGACAGGATTTTGGAAGCAGGGACTTATCAGGACCAGATCCTCAGGGAGTGAGGGAAGAAGGATAGGCAAGAGGAAAGGATGAGCAAGGACGTGTTCTCAGGCTAAGCCCAGCTTTAGCTTAATGCACAAACTGTACCACAGACTTATCCCCGTCTTCAGGTGAGGGGGCAGCCTCTTGCACCCTGTATCAGTTAGTTACAGCTGTCCCCTGAACCTTCCAGGCTCTGTGGCTCCATCAGCCAAAGTGTTACCCCAGAGAAGGGGGCAGGGCCCCGGGAAGGGCATCTAGTCTGGGTATCACCAGCAGCTCTGCCATCACAGCCATTTCTTCCGCTAGTTCGTGCTCAATCACTAGCCAATCCCATTCCATTGTCTCTGGTGGGAGTCAGGTACCCACCCACCGTGTCTCCCAACCTGCAGGGGACGCAGATCGAGCTCTCCAGGCAGCTCTGTGGATGCCTCTCCCTCTCAACTTGAGGTAAGGCAGGGGAGGGCACCACCCGCCACCACCGCTCTGAAGCAAGTCCGCCATTCCCACTCCACTCGAGGCCTTTCTGACCTCTTTGATTGGCTGGCGGGGCGTGGTCATCTAGGAGTGCCAAAGTCAGTTCTCCATCACCTGCTCTGCAACGATGGGGGATTGTTAGCCCCCATTTGCTTAGAGCCTCCACCAAAAGGAGGCAGAAAACCTCATGGTAAGCCCCTGTAATCTGAGTATGTGAGCTGCATCTGATTCTAGCTTTCCACTCCCCACCCCTCATCCTCTGTACCGGGGCTTACCCCCACACTTGCCCCGCAAAATCAGCAGAAACAGAGACCAGAGCTCTGTTCCTCCCCCACCACCACTCAGAGCGAAGCCAGGAGGGACAGAGCGGAGGAGAGCGCCACCTACTGGACGCCAAGGGCAGCTGACTCTGCAAGTGACCGAAAGGGACTTGTTAGACCGCAGGACAGTGCCCCAGGGGAGGGGTGGGGCCAAGGGGCTGGACCGCAAAAGACTGAAAGGAGAGAACTTGGGAAAGTGGAGGAACCCCGGCGCTTCCGTTGAGTTGCCAGGATCCCCGCCCTCCCCCCAACCCCCTTCCCCGGGCTCTGCTCACATAAAGGAGTGAGTTAACCCAACCCGGACACAAAGTCCAGTCTCTAGCCCCCTCCCCTGACTCTTGGGGGAAATTTCTTGAACATTCCAAGAAAAAGTCGCTTAAAATCCTTTTGGTTCTGGTGTTTGTTTTATTCCAAAAAAGGGTTAAGGAAAAATTCAGAAAGGGGAGAGGATGTTCCCTCTTCATGGTGGGGAGGGGACGCTGGCAGGCGGGGGACATTGGCCCACTACCTTAGCATGGTCTCTCAGGCAGCAAGGAGGGAAAGTGAGCCAACTGCCACCCAGAAATGGAGGTGGAAGGTCAGTATCCCTATCTCTGTGTAGGTATATGGACTTATAAATACATTAAAAGGTCTGGAAGAAGCTATACCCAACTGTTAGTAGAGGCTCTCAGAGGCAGGGGAGTGGTGTTAGGAGAGCAGACAGAACTTTCACTTCTTAATTTATACACTTCCCCAAAAATGTGGTGGGATCATGGGTGAACTTCACTTTCAGTTTTCACCTCTTTTTGTATTTTTCAAGTTGAAAAGCAATTGGATCATAAAGACTGAAAGTATCATGATGGTTGCCAGAGGCTGAGGGGAGGGGAGAATGGGGAGTTAGTGTTTAATGGGAACAGTTTCCGTTTCACAAGATGAAAAGAGTTATAGGGATGGCTGGTGGTGATAGCTGCATGACAACGTAATTGTATTTAATACCCCTGAACTGTACCTAAACTGTACCCTGAACCTAAAAATGGTTAAGATGGTAAATTTTATGTTATGTGTCTTTTACCACAATAAAGAAAAGAAGAAAAAGGAATTGGGAACAATGGGACATGAAGTGCCTCCTCAGCCTTTTCACTGCATTAATTGATTTCAAGTTTGTTCTCCAAAATGCGTCAAAAATCTACTGATAATAATTACACTACTTATATTTTTAAGTAAATACAGTTAAGGTGCTACGTTTTATTAAAATAGTCATTTTAAAGTATAAAAATTTCCTATAGTTACTCATTCTTGAAAAACACGAAAATACAGAAAAATGTACATCTGCTTTCCTAAACTTTCTTTCTGGAACACTGAGCTCGTGAGGTAAAGTCGAACGACACAGCCAGCGACATGGAAATATCATTCGACTATAGACGAACGTCGCAGTGAAAATGTTAAGAATGCAGCACCACCAATGAGATGCCAACTCAAACCTGAACATGACCAAGCCTTAGATCAGGCGTTCGCAAACCAGGGTTCCAAGTGTGGCTGGAACACATCCCTGCTCATTTGTTCATGTATTGTCTGTGACTGCTTTGATACTACAACGGCAGAATTGATAGATTACGACAGAAACCATATGGCCTACAAAGCCTGAAAAATTACCATCTGGCTTTTGACAAAAAAAGTTTGCCAACCCCTGCTCTAGGTCCAAGTACCAAATTACAAAAAATACAGGAACATGTCCAACAACGTCAAGGGCATGAAACTAGCAAAATCCAGACTGTGGGAAACTATAGGACAAAGCTCCAGGGTCTTCAATATGTAATTTGCAACAACAAAAAAAATAGAAGGGCCTATAGATTCTAAAAGAGCTGGTCAGTGATAGATAATAGAAGGGTGTTGGGTAAGAAAATAAAACTTAATTTTCCTTGAGAGCAAGTGAAAAGATATATCTAAAACTGAAAAACAGAAATTAAAATATAAGTTGTTTAATTTAGAAATGGAGATTAAAAAAGAGGGAGCATCTATGAAAACAATTGAATGAGGTTGCTTTTGGATAGAGGTTTCAGGAATCAGAGAAATGGAACAGAGTACTCATTTTTTTAAAGTCTAGTGGTAGTATTTGACTTTTTAAACTATGTATAGGTTTAAACATAAACTATTTAAATATAAATATTTGAATGGCATAATAACAAAATGTTTTTAATTTAATAAATGGGTGAATAGTTTTATAATTTTGGATTATGGAAGGCCTTTCTAAACATGACCTGAAAATCAGAAACAACTAAGGAAATGGTTGATGTATTTGGCTGCATAAGAATCTAAAACTTCGGGGCCGGCCCAGTGGCTCAGGCAGTTAGAGCTCTGTGCTCCTAACTCTGAAGGCTGCCGGTTCGATTCCCACATGGGCCAGTGGGCTCTCAACCATAAGGTTGCCAATTCAATTCCTCGAGTCCCTCAAGGGATGGTGGGCTCCGTCCCCTGCAACTAGCAACAGCAACTGGACCTGGAGCTGAGCTGCGCCCTCCACAGCTAAGACTGAAAGGACAACAACTTGACTTGGAAAAAAGGCCTGGAAGTACACACTGTTCCCCAATAAAGTCCTGTTCCCCTTCCCCAATAAAATCTTAAAAAAAAAAAAAAAGAATCTAAAACTTCTTGATAGGAAAAGCTACTGTACATATAAGATTGCAAGACAAATGACAACTGGAAAAAAAGATTTGTGACAGATGATACAGACAAAGGATTAATATGACAGCTGATTTGTTGTTATTGTTTTGTTCCAAACAACAAAAACTGACCTTAGCTGATTTAAGCAAAAAGGAATGGACTTTAGTATCGCACAGACTCCAGAAAACCTGGAGAGCCAGTCTTGAAGGACTCCCAGCCAACGTTACCCCTCTGCCGCCTCCCATGCTGGGCACTGGGCACTGCCGTAGGTCAGCTGCCATTGCTTCCTCCCTCTCCAGAACAAAGTCTGCACAGTTCCTGCTATCTCTGATCATTAGCTTCCAATTGCATTTCTGAGCATCTGAAGGGCAGAGCCTCACTTACAGGCCAGCATCCTAGCTGCAAGGGAGACTAGAAAGCAAGCCCGTGGCATTTCCAGCTTCCATAGCAGAAGTCAGAGATACCCCAAAAGGAGGATGGGGATTCAGATGCTGGGTGGACAAAGCTAATGTGCAATACAAGCCCTAAGTTATCAGAAGAAATTATAATTCATTAAATAAATGATGAAAAACTTGATAGAAAAATAGGCAAACGACATAAAGAAGCAATTGACAAAACAAGTGAAATTAGCCAATAAATATATAAAAAGCTGTTTAGCCTCACATATAGCAACCACTGGTGGTTGCCTACTCCAGATTAGTTCCCACCTTCTTCAATGCTGGCAAGACCTTCATGGTGTTTAGATATGATATGAACCCCACCTGCAAACAAGTCAAGGGAAAGCAGGTGATCCAGTTCTGGTCAATGAATGTACAGAGAAATATACTGGGGGGCTTCCAGGAACGATGTCTGTATCAGTCAGCATAAGCTAGCTGCTGTAACAAACATGCCTCAACTCTCTATAGCTAACACAACAAAAGTTTTCCTTTTGCTCATGCAAAATCTAACGTGGATATTCCTGGTTGAGTGCTCCTCCCATAAAGTTCTCCTCCAGGCAGTGAATCAGAAATCTAAGATCCTTCCATCATGTAGTTCAGCTATCCTCAGATTTGGTCCCCAGATCACTGCACACAGTGCCTTCTGTTCACATTCCATTGGTCAGAACATGTCACCTGGTCACATGGACACCCGGCTGCAGAGGAAGGGGGAAGCTGGGAACTGTAGTTTAGCTCTGTGCCAGGAAAAAGATGAGCCAAATTTAGTGAATACCAAGAACTGTCCTTGCCATAATTCCCCCTCTGGTCACCACATATCCATGTGACTCTTCCTCCCACATAAAGGACAATTCTTGATTGGGCCTTAGTCTTCCTCTCTTAATGAAGCTCCCTTTCCATTGCTTTCCATGCCTTCAGGGTCCTTTTGAATTAACAGCCTTGACCAATTCTGAAGTGGATGTTGGTGGTCGTATTCTCCTTGGGATCTGCACAGTTTTTGCCCCTGGCTCTCTCTGCTCCCTCCATTGAAACCTGAGAGGACATTGTGCCCTCCCATGGCATGTCTCAGCAAAGAGTCTCATTCTGACCCAGTGGGTGACCACCAGGCCTTGTTCCACATGCCAGACTCCCACTGCAAGGCCTGCATAGATCTAGGGAGCTGCTTCTTTGGGCAGGCCGAGAAAGGTGCCAACCCCCAGCAGACCAGGGCTTCCTCTGCCCCAAGCACCAAGGGAAGAGGCCTTAATGTGAACTGTTAGGGGGTGCACACAGAACACAGGAGAAGGTGTTTGAGAACTCAGAACACAGCCACACACACGATTTCCAGAATTAAAATGTAATAGAGGAAGTGAAAAAAAGAAAACTCCTCTGAGAACAAAAGCTACATTCCAGAAGTTCCAATGGGAGAGCTCATTCCAGCATAGAGCCAAACACAAAGGAATGAAAGCACAAATAAAAAGAGTCTGCGTATGAAATCAGATCCGGGACTGCAAATTGTGGGTAACTGGGTTTCTAGAAGGAGACAGATGAATATAAGATGCATGGTGATTTAAGAAATAGTAGAGTAAAAGAGAGACACGATTCTTGAGATCTGAAAAGGCTGCCACCAGGAGAGACGAGTGAAGAACACACGCCTAGTCACAGCCCAGCAAGACGTTTGATTTCCTCAGATAGAGACAAAATGCCCGAAGCTTCTGGACAGAAAGGCCCTGGCAGACAGAGGCAGGCTTGTCCTGTGCGTCCTTGGAAGTGAGAGGGGAGGGAACCCATTTACAAACTGGGCAGAGAAGGCAGCCCAACAGACAAGAAAGACTCCTTGATGAGCAGCCAAGAAAACAAATCAGAAATCACTCTGACAAGGTGAAAATCAAATCAGAACAAAAGTTTTAAAAGAGTAGAAGACAGAGAGTTCAGGAAACAGGGGTGAGCCATAACGTTTGTTTATAGTTACATTTCAGTGAATGCTAATATGCCCGAGAAATGGAGTATAATTACTAAAGAGCAATTATTGAAACCCAGGACATACACTATAAGAGAAAACTGAATAATAAATAGCCTAAGAATGGAACTAAAAATTCTAACTGGAAACTCTGGAATTGGGGGTAGCAGCAAGGGGGTGAGTGAGGGAAAAGTGAAATATTCCAGAATTCTCCTTTGGGGGTGCTGTGGGCAGAGTCGACGAGGACAACATTAAGAGGTAGGGTGTTTTGAATACCGTGGATAGTTAATACTTGGTAGTATGGTAAGAGGGAATTAGAGGTTTAAATAAGTTTGTTTAGGTCAGAAAGTCAACCACTAGTAGAATTCAGGAGCCCAGTGGAATTTCTAAATCGGGAGTTAAGGAGGTGGGGGAAGTAAAAATGGAGTTGTTCAAGCCAGTAAAAGTGAAGAAAGGAAAA
Source organism: Rhinolophus hipposideros (assembly GCF_964194185.1). Classification (NCBI taxonomy): domain Eukaryota; kingdom Metazoa; phylum Chordata; class Mammalia; order Chiroptera; family Rhinolophidae; genus Rhinolophus; species Rhinolophus hipposideros. Next base: position 6,967,952 of record NC_138056.1, read on the forward strand.
AAGAAAACAGCAATTCAAATGATTGGAAAAATTATATCATTCCAACCCCTGCAGGGCACCATGCTGTTTGCTGGAAGATGGAAAACAAAATGCATTTCCTAGACACCCTTGCAGCTCAGTTCTGCCCATGACGTTGCTTCTACCAAACAGCTGCACCTAGGCCAGATCTGAGGGCAAAATGAGGCCAGGACCTGCTTCTGCTTTCAAGCCAATAGGGGGGTGGGAGAGTGGAGCCGAGGTCCCCAGGGCAGAGGCAACGTAGAGCTCCCACTGTTGGGGTAAATCATAGCGAGAGCCAGGCCATCCTGGAGCCCACAGTTGTGGCAGCAGTGTCCTAACCCCCATGGCCAGCAAAGATGGTGTGACGCAGGGCTAGCATCTGGGGTGGTGACAAGCTGAGTCCCCAGCTTCCTGGTCATGCAGGGAATGGTGGCCCCCTCTCAGGCCATTTCTGTGGTGCTGCTCAGACAGTCCCCCCTAAAAGATCAGCCTAAAACCTGCTTCTCTAGCTATTCCAACAATTTTGTAAGCACCTAATTCCTGTTCACAGACCACTGTAACACATATAATAAAGTTGAAAAAACTTGAAATATGTTGAGAATTACCAAAATGTGACACAGAGACACGAAGTGAATAAATGCTATTAGAAAAGTGGCACCAATAGACTTGCTCGACCGAGGGTTGCCACAAACCTTCAGTTTGTGAAAAACACCACATCTGCAAAGTGCAACAAAGCAAAGTGCAATAAACGAGGTGTGCCTGTGTATGAAGTTCAAGGACAGACAGTAGAATGTGTGAGAGTAATAGAAGTCAGAACAGTGGTAACCTGTGGGAGGGGCACGAGCAAGCTGCCTGTGGGGTAAGAAATAAATGTTCTATGAACGTCTAAGTATTACCTTGTCTTGTACACCTGAAACTAATAAAAAATAAATAAATAAATAAATAAATAAATAAACAAAAAGAAATAAATGTTCTATATCTTGATTTGGGTGTTGGTTGCTTGGGTAGAGAGCTGCATAAAATGTGACCAAGTTGTCCACTTAAAATTAGTGTACCTTGCACACTGTACTAAATGTCTATTATACTTCAGTGTTTTAATCCAGTCATGCTATTTAGAAGATATATCTAAATCAAAATGCAAAGAAATGCTAAAAAGACACCAACTTGATAGAGAAAAAAAACACCCTAAGGAAGTACGTTTCAAGACCAAATACAGAGGGTGCCAAAAAAATGTATACATTTTAAGAAAGGAAAAAACGGTATTGAAATTGTAATACTCAGGGGCTGGCCCGGTGGCACAGGTGGTTAGAGCTCCATGCTCCTAACTCCGAAGGCTGCGGGTTCGATTCCCACACGGGCCAGTGGGCTCTCAACAAAAAACTAAATAAAAAATAAAAAATAAAAAATAAATTGTAATACTCAATATATACCAATAACAAAAGATGAATACAAGTCATGTGTATACATTTTTTTGGCACCCTGGTATAGACTCCCTTTGTCGCCGGCCCTTCTGGACAACGCTCCCGCACTCCGGGGAGCAATCAGCAAGTCTTTGAGAAGGGAGGTCAAAGCCCCCCAGGACTCCCATTCAGGTTCCTTCCTACCTCCACTCAGGGAAAACCTACTTCCCTCACTCCTGGACAGAAGACAATCTAAGTTCCTTCACTGAATGCTGAGTAGGCACCTACTGCACGCACCACACCACCCAGGTGTGTTTGTCATTTCCTCTCCTCCCCACTCCTCTGCACAGAAAACCTGGAATTAATCATTTGCTAATACATTTCACTTGGGTTGCTTGAACCCCTCCCTTAGTGATGGCTCCCAGTGGGATCCCGGGGCCACTCAGGAAGGGTCCTGCCCCCCCCCCCCCGGGAGTCAGGCACTGCAAAGAGGCACTGACCCAAAACAAACTGCACCCTTCCATACAGCAGACAAATGTCAGCCTGACTCGACCTCTTATGTGTCCACACCCTTGCTGTGGCCTGGTCGTGGGTGGGGGCCCATTTCTGCTCTTTCAGTTTGAGGTTGACCATGTGATGTGCTGTAGCCCGTGGCATCTGAGCAGAAGTGACAGCACGCCAGGTCCCAAGAGCTCCCATACGGTCTGTTCACTGTTTCGTGCCTCCGTCAGCGAGACTCCGGCCAGCCACCCACTAACCAGGGAAGAAGAAAGACACATGGGCTGGGCTGCCCGAGCAAAAGCAGCCAAGCCCCAACCAATCCACAAAGTCCAGGGAATAAACGGCTATTGTTCGAAGCGACTGAGTTTGGGGATGAGTGTTACATGGCACTATGGTGGCAACAGCTAACCGTTACCTCCATCACTCGGGAAATATGTGATCGGGACATGGGGCATTAACAGCTGTCACAGCCATTCAGAGGAGAGCGAGATCGGTATGGAAGAGCCAGGAGGATTCCCAGAGAAGGTAGCTCCACAATGGCGGCCTGTTATACAGCAGGCACTGTGTACACAGACTCTCACGTATCCTCATCAAGCTCCCTGAGAGGTAAACGCTGTTACCTGGCAAGGCTGAGCCTCGTCGTTCCCACATGACGACAGCCTGAGAGCTGAGCTGTCCCCTGCCCTGTCCGCAGGGCACCCTCTGTCCAGTTCACCACAGCCCCCTCCATTCCCTATTGCCTCACACTCCTCTACGTCACCTGCCTGGCTCTTTCCAGAGCTGGAGTTTAAGACCCCTGCTCTGCAGGGTCCCTGAATCTCTACCAGCCCAGCAGCGAGTGGCCATCTGTCTTTTGGGGGGAGGACAGTTGCAGTATTTGAGAGCTCACAATTTCCCAAGGTTATCTGCCCTTTCTCCTGAGAGAAGGGATACCAGACACCATGGAAATGATAAAAAGGAAATGATAGAAAGGCTAAGGAAATGCCTGTAGAAGGCAAGAGAGCCAGTGGCAGAATGGGGGGGACCCCAAGGGGAGGCAGTGAGACCCAGCCCCCAGGAGAGAGACAGAAATGTCCCAGAGGCTGAGAGAAGCCTTGTCCCCACAAGGATGGATGCCAGCAGACACGGCCAGGAGGATAAGGAGAGGAACCAGCAAAGATCCCCCACCAGAGCCGGACAGGGAACGTGACCTTTGAGGAAACTGCTTCCACAGCACAATAGGCTGCAAAGGTGGTTTTGTTTGTTTGTTTGTTTTTTAAGACCAGAAACAGCTCCTGAGGACTCCAAACCAGCTGCATGAAGACTGACTAGATGAGCTTCCATCTGACTTACACACACCTTGAGACACAGGAGAGAAAATGGGCTCTCCATTCCTTCCAGAAATAGTCCCGTTGTTCCCCAGGTCACTACATTCTGCTTTGCTCCACATTCTTTGATACAGAAAAGACCAAAGTACATGAATAGGTTTGGGAGATTTCCCAGAAAGAAAAAAGAAAAAAAAGCGTTTTGGTTTCCATAGCTGTGGAATCATTGCTCCCTGACTATCTGGGTCCATCATTTCTTTTCTGGTCAAATCCCAGGAGAACAAGCCAGAATGCTGCTCAGACTCGGCCAATCCCATCTCTGCCCTACATATCTGAGCCCCTTGGGAAACAGGGGCATCAGTGGAGCAAAAGGTAGGACAAGAATCCCTGTCCAGTCCAGTCTCTGTGCAGAGCCAGTCCCATGTTCCAGAAGGCATTAAAATACCCTCGACTAATAGTTCTCAGATAAATGTCAAACAACCCCAATTATACCATGTGAAATCTCCTCTTATTCTCTCATGGTCTGTTGGTGTCCCAGGCCTGCCTGTCCTTCTTTCTCTCTCTTTCTTCCCTCTCCACTCCAGCACACCCCAAATACCCCACAAAACAGCTCCCGCCCTCTTCTTGACTCTCCCATCCTCCCAATTTTGCATCAGGGAGTTCAGGAACTGACCTGACAGAAACAAGGCCCACCTCAAAGTCCGGAGGCAGAGAAGTTGACCCAGCCAGGACAGAAGTCCCCTCAGGAGGCAGGAGGAAAGGGAGGACAGCTGGCTGAAGAATTTCACTCTTTGACAAAACTGAGGCTTCACTGCTCCACAGAGAGAGACCTGGGGGCTGAAGGTGCTAACCTGGTAATCTCCGGCCCCAGATACCGAGCTGTATCATTTAGGAAGCTCTCGAGAAAATGGGGAAATTTAACCCGAAAGTCCAGATGTGAGGCATGATCAGACAACGTCATCGAAGCCCATGCTCTTTCTATCTCTCCGCTCTGTTTCCCCAGGCATTAGTGTCATCTGGCCATCAGCCCCTCTATGGTCATAGACTGTCCACTGTGGCACCTGGGGCTACCTGGCTCCTTAATCACAATTAATGGGAGAGGATCAGTGCTGTGCTGGTAAGCTACCTCTGGGGGTGGGAGGACCCTGATTTGTAGCATTTGCCAATTTCTCTGGTGTAAATACTCCCATCATGGCTAATTTCAAGCTACCAATTTGACAACACAGTTGGTAAGAGACGCACACAATAGATTTTCACAAGCCAGTTCTTACTAGCTCCAGCACACCGCTTGGGGAGACAAGCATTCTTCTCTAGACCAAGGAAAATCCCCTGGATCAGATGATGGGATAACATAGATCGTTTTAGACTAATTAGGGCCCATCCCAAGAGCTGGGAGCAAGGTCAATTCCTGCCAAACCATTGGCAGCTTCGCAGCAAGGGCAGGAGGAAGGAGGAAGGAGGGAGGAGCAGATGTTGGGAGAGGCAGTCGGAGACACCTCTCACCTTCCCAGTATTCCCTTCCCAACACTCCTGCCCAGCCAGTGTCCTGCTGCTCCCCGCAGCAGCCCCTCGAGCAAGCCTCACCTAACGTGTTAGTGGGCAGTGGCTGATTCCTGGCTTGGGGACAATGAAGTCATGAGGCTGGCAGGCAGAAAGACCTCAGGGACAACCAAGGGCAGCAAAACAATGATATCCCGTAAAGGTCCCAAGAACCACTCACGGCCTTCATCATAGCTGCATGGCCAGCAGCCAACCTACATGCCGGACAATAGCAACAGCCATGGCCGGGTGACTTCCAGGTAAGAGGGCAGCCAGAACCCCTCACTCATGGTCTGCAGGTTCTGGGTCTTGGTCCATCTCTGAAACCCACTGAGGCAGGATGAAGGTGAGAGGCCGGTATGCCTGCCTATCTCTGCCATAGTTCACGATCATGTTATCTGGTGGCTCCTTTTTCTTCTAAGCTACACCCAGGCCTTTGGGAAGCCAGACAGCTTTGTAAGACATTGACATCCGACCCTAACACGGCCCCCGAGGTCAGTGGTTCTGGTACCTGCCACGGGCTGAGATGGAGGACCTGAAACCTCCCTCCACCGCCCGCTGCCTGATCCAGAGCCACATGGTAGGCTCCAAGCAATGCTTCCCGTGTCCTCTGTGCAGAAACCCGTTTCTCTCTGCTGCCAGCAGGGCTAATTGCTGAGTTAATGGGCATGTGTTGTTAGGTGAAAAAGAGCAAGTCACAAAACTGTATTTATGGTTTGACATTATTCTTGATGAAAAGCGTGTGTGTGTGTGTGTGTGTGTGTGTGTGTGTGTGAGAGAGAGAGAGAGAGAGAGAGAGAGACTTTGTGTGGTGTGTTGGAGTGGCCTCTCTCTGCAAATGTAAATGACACAGTGAACAAGAATAGAGCAGCGGTTTTCACTAGGGGCGATTTTGCCCCCAGGGGACATCTGGCAAGGTCTGGAGACATTTTCTGTTTTCACACTGCGGGGGAGGTACTACTGGCATCTAGTGGGCAGAGCCCAGGGATGCTGCTGACATCTAAAGTGTGCAGGACGAGGTCCCCTGTGGAGAATTGCCAGTGTCGACAGTGCCCAAGTTGGGGGGACCCTGATCAGAGCAGTGTCCCACAGTGGGGTCCTCAGATGAGCAGCATCAGCACCAACTGGGAACTTGTTAGAAGTGCAAGCTCTTGGCCCCACCCAGACCTACTGAATCAAACATTCAAGGGGTGGGCCCAGGAGGTCACCTTCCAGGTGACACTAAAGTGCACTCCAGTTTGAGAACCACTGGTCGAAGAATACACATTTTATCTCTGGATGGGGGAACGGTGACTTCTATGTTTTCCTTTTTCTGTGTATTTTCTAAAATCTCTGTATTTAAGTAGGTATTACCTTTGTGATCAAACTATAATCTAAGGCCTTAATTAATCAGTGATTAAGATTTCCTTGTCAGGGAGAAAAGAGAACACAGGTTCCGAGACCTGAATGTAAATCCTGGTTCAGTTTAACAAACAAGCTGTGTGACCTTAAACGAGTGAGGGACTCAAGGCTTAGCTTCGTCATGGAAATGGGAATGAGAATGGTCCCTCTTTCTCATGTTTATTAAGGGGAAGAGATGAACTATCCCAGACAAAAGCCCCCAGAGCTCTTCCGGGTTTGGGGGAAGCGATCAGTAAGTTCCCTGCCCCTGAGGTGGTGTGAACAGTAGGTGGCTGGTGACAGGAAGGGTCCTTGAAGAGGAGGGGAGTTTCCACACCACCCCCACGAGGGTATGGCTGCTAGATAGAGGCAGCTGGGTTTTCTTCTACTGTATTTCTGGTGAGTCCAGGAAGAAAGCCAGGCATTTGTGCCTTGCTCTGGGAGGCCATTATGATTGGGCCAAAGCTGAAGTTTTTCCCAAATAGTCTCTTTCTGGAAAAACCCAAACACGAGGAGACTGTGCTAGGAGTTCTAGAGGGGCAGGGAGAGGAAAGCCAAGGTCCCCAGAGCCAGGAAAGGGCAGCACCCCAGGTTCCCAGGGGAGTGAGCTCCCAGGGCTTCTGATTCACTGAACCCAAGGAAGGGATGGCCGTGGCATCCATAGAGAAGCTGGACCTGACCCCCAGGGGCCACAGAACCACAGGAATCCAGGAGACCATAGGGCATGGCAAAGGGCATCTCCATGGTGACTGTGTAGACCAGAGATGGGTCCCCAAAACTGGGAGCTGAGCAAGGTCCCTGTGGCAGGACTTGGAGAGAACCCATTGATGGCTGGGACCTTTTCCCCTCCCACTCGGGAGTCAGACTTAACCGGGTGTAAATAATCCTGTCAGGGTTGACACCAACTTAAGATTGTGAAATATGGTTCTTCCCTGTTACCACATGCACCTCATCTTCTGAGGGAAGAACCACTACGCCCATTTTATAGGTGACAAACAGACTCACAGAGGCAGGTACCTCGCCCAAGGTCACACAGAGTAGGCCCCTGCTTGAGCATAACCCCCAGGCTGTGCCACCTGCAGCGTCAAGGAGGACACACCTGGGGTGACACTTCACACCCAGCTCCTCCCACACCACCCTTGGTGGTCCCTCACCCACCTAGGGCTACCCATGGAGCTCCCTGAGCCCTCAGCCCTTCCCAAAAGGACACCATTTGCAGAGCTATAAGGACAAGTGAAAATGGCCCCGAAGCACCCCTGCCCACATTGGCAAGGCCTCTTTTAGGACTGTGATTCCCCAGAAGAGAAAAACGAATAAGGTGGCAGATTTCAAGGTACCAGAAGATTTTTATCTTCCATCTGTAGTGGGGAGTGGAGGATGGGAAGGTGGTGGAAGCGGGAGAACCAACCAGGAAGCCATCACAGACAGTCCAAGGGAAGACAGCCCTTGGCAGGCCCAGGATCCCAGGTTCAGAGCGGAGCTGACCCTGCCCTCATGTGAACCAGACTGTATGGACAAGAGCCTCCCTGGGCCACAGTGGACCCCTGCCCTCTAACCAGAGAGCTTGGATGGCACCGTCACTGTGGGATGATGTCCCCTCCCACATTCACAAGAGCCCAATTTGCTCAGGCAACACCGCTTACATGTTCATGTGTGTTCAGCCACATTTTCTGGTGACAAAATGTTTAGGGACGTTCCTTCTTTGAATCCATTGAGCTGGATGCTGTCGGATACCATTCTAGAACAGATGGAGTCTGTCCTGCGCCAAGGAAAATGTCATCCTCAGGCCGGCCTGGCAGTTACTGAGCCTTGCACTTCCATGAAGGTGCGTGCAGACCAGGTCTACAGCAGCCAGAATGCAGCGCCCTCGTCCCCACCCATCCCCCGCACACTGGTGTGTGTCAGAGCCCCAGTCAGAGCCCTGGGGTAGGACAGTAGTAGGCCCTTTATACATACCATGGGTCAACTGAAAACGTCAAATACACCAGATAGAGGTGAATAGTAAAACACGAGGTTATGCCCATCCCCAGACGGTCGCTCAGCAAAAGGGGACCTTGGTAACACAGACCAGCTGGGGCTACTTCTACAGGTAGACAGCAGGGGGCGCGTGGGGCGACCTTGGACACAGGAGGGACCCAACGTTGCTGGGCTTCCATTCCTACATCTGTAAAATGCATAGAAGACAGCGTCTCCTTCGGGAGTTCTGGTGAGGAGTTCAGAGGTTAAGTACCCACAGCCCTAAGCCTGCCCTGTGTCGTGCCTGGCACGAAATAAGCGCTCATTAGATGGTGGCTCTGATGGCCCCAGGCAGATCTTGCTCCTGGGCCACCTCAGATTTCTGTGTCTGATCACCAGACACGGGGTCATTGCTCGTTTTCTTTCTGGAGGATTATGGACTCCGGCCTGCCATCTCTCTGCCTCAGGGCCCTCCAGGGACTTCAATCTTGAATCCTCACGGGGGAAGCCCCAGACAGGCTCTGAGCAAAGACGTCCTGTCCCTCAGAGCTCCAGGGAAGACAATTTCCTGCATAGTCCTTTCCCCAAAAGTAGGCTTTCCTGAGCCTAGAGGAGATTTGGGGTCAGGGGTGTGTCTTTGAGAGGAAGGGGAGGCTGCATGACAGGAAGCCAGACGGCGCCCAGGAAGCAGCCACCCCCACAGTCTTTCTGAGTCCATTGTCTTCTCCCCTTGGGACCCATTTGGGTACCTGCTTAAGCATCTGCCGGCTTAGAAGATGACAGCATCTAGCTTTTATCAGGACAAAGAAAGGATGATCCTCTGCGGGCCTGATGAGTACCTTGTGGTTTCCTTGGAAACCAAGTCTCCTGCTCACCTTCTTCAGGCTTCTCTCTCTCCTGCCCTGATCTGGGTCATGAATCCAAGAAGGGCCAGGTGACCACTGTAGGGTCCATTCTTCAGGGTCACTAAGGAACCCTAGTTGCTGAGGGAAATAAGTGTGGGAGGAATAATAGAATTAGAAAAGCACCATTTTATAACTTTTAATAAAAGAATTGATTCAGTCAATGATCACCAGTGGTTGATACATTTAGAGGAAAAGTTGATGAGCATCCAGCCAGTAACAAGCCACCCTCAGCACAGTGGCTAACAAAAGCAATTTCCTATGCTGTCGCACAGTCATAGTTAACCAGGTTCACTGGGTAGATCTCACTTGGGGTCTCTCAGACAGCTGGGATCAGATAGAAGCTGGGGCCGGAGTCGTGTAATCATCAGCCCCATCCATCATTCTCATATCTGATGGCTTGGCTGAGTGATGGGAACAGTGGGGAGGGGTGGGGCAGCTCCTTCTCATCATGTGATCCCTCCACATGGCTAGCTTGGGCTTCCTCACAGCATGGTGGTCTCAGGATAGTCAGACTTCTTGCATGGCACCTGGATTCCCCCAAAATGAGAGTTCGGAAAGACTACGGGGGAAACTACAGGCTTCTTATGACCTAGCCTCAGAAACCAGTGTCACTCACTATCATATTCTAGGGAACATCCAGACTCAAGGGGCGGGGACTACGTGAGGGCATGAATAGTGGGAGGCATGGTTTGTTGGAGGAACCTCTGTGGAGACTAGCTACCAAATGAGGAACCTTACCATGGGGCAGGCTGTCACCATCAGCACCCACAGATTATTTTTAGAGTCACTAAAAGAGGGACAAGCTGACTGTGTGTTCCTCCTGATATGGTGCAATGGGAAACCCTGGCACCATCCATGGAGTATTCTTGTAAAAAGAAAAATTAAGCCTAATTCTAACTGCACCTCGAAGGCTAGTGTCCATTTGCAGGAAATGCAGGGGAAAGAGGTAAGCAATACTGTGAGGAAGCAACCAGCGGAGTCCAGAACGTGGAACAATCCTCAGGAGAAATGACGAGGCTCCTACAACAAATCAGTGGCACTAAATTAAAAAGAGAAGGGAGGGGACCCATCCTAGATTGGAAAGGCCTTAAGAGACCTGAGGACAAAACCCTGCAAGCAGGCCTTTTCTGGATCCAGATTCCAACAAACCAACTGTAGTATAAAAAGACATTTTTGAGGCAAACAGAGAAATCTGGTTATGGTCTGGGTATTAGATGACCCCAATGGGTTATTATTTATTTTGTTAGGTGTGATCATGGCTTTGTGGTTATATAAGAAAGAGTGTGAGTGTGTGTGTGTGTGTGTGTGTGTGTGTGTGTGTGTGTGTGTGTGTGTGTTTAGGGAAACATATAGAAGTGAAGTCACATTATATTGAGATTTTATTTTAAATATTTTAACAGAAAGACAAAGAAAAAGAGATGGGGGAAAGGAGTAGTTAAAGCAAATGTGGTAAAAATCTTGCTAATTATCAAATCTAGGTGGATGATGAACATATGGGCTTTATTGTACGATTCTTTCCGTGTGTGTGTGTGTGTGTGTGTGTGTGTGTGTGTGTTGGAAATAATTTTTAAAAAATTTTAAAGGGGCACCATTGGGAAGGAGACTTTTATCCCCCACTGTTCCTGACAGCATGGCCTCGTACTGGAATCATTTGTCACAGAAAACTCGGCTGCTCAGACCTCATCAAGAACAAATGTAGCTTTTCAAAGTCACCTTTCACAGAGCCAGAGGCCCAGTTTCCAAGCTGTCCTTCAGGCCTTCCTATTGTTAAGTGGGGGCTCTGCTCAGCTCCTGAAGAACAGTGGCCCCCACCTCAGAAGTGTTGTCCCAGCATTCTGTCCCCTTTGAGCAGGGTGACATTGGAATCAAGTGGAACCTGTGGGCTACATGTAGCATCAAGGAAGGTTTGAAGCAGCCAAAGAGAAGAAGGTCAACTACATGGCACGTACAAGCCCACATGTACACCAGGTCCCCACCCCCAATGAGAGAGAGAGAGAGAGGGAGAGAGAGAGGTGTGGTCCTTCCTTCTGGTCCACCCACTCCCAAGAGATGCTTCTTCCATAGGTTTGGAACTTGCCTGTCTTTGAAATTCCCTTTGGATTTCAAGGTCAAGTTCCTCAGATCAGTACATCGCCCCGATGGGGTCAGGTAGGCTGACTGGGACCTCGTGGGAGGGAAAGGGTGCAGAGGGAAGACGGCTGGCCTGGGGATCGGGAGCCCAGGCTCAGCCCCAGCTGAGCACCTCTGGGAGAGTCCTGCTTCTCTGAGCCTCATTAGCAAGCCGAGAGCAGAGCCAAGACCCAGACCTCTGAGATCCTCAAACTGTAAAAGGGTAGGGAGGAAAATATTGAGCACCTGTTCTCCTGGCCAAGCTTGATGGCTTGTTTGATGTACAGCAAAGCACAGCAACTACGAGTCAGTTTCATTTCTCATCGGCAGGTCTGAATCCTATATCCATTTCCTTTCCAAGGAGAACCCCGGCCAGGCCAGTGAATCCCCTGGGAGATGTCATCTGAGGCCTGGGTCTCACCTGAGCAAATGAGAGAAGAAGCTTTACAAAGAAGGCACGTGGCTCAGGCGGTTGGAGCTCCGTGCTCCTAACGCCAATCGCTGCCCACTCAACTCCTCAACTATGCAAGGGATGGTGGGCCGCATCCCCTGCAACTAACAATGGCAACTGGACCTGGAGCTGAGCTGCGCCCTCCACAACTAAGACTGAAAGGACAACAACTTGACTTGGAAAAAATCCTAGAAGTACACACTGTTCCCCAACAAAGCCCTGTAAAAAAAAAAAGAAAGCACGTGGGTTCAGGTGTGACAGCACAGAGGGGACTAATGGCGTGTGTGTTCAACCACAGGAAGGCTACATGCAGCCTGGGAAGCCTTTGGCCTCAGGCAAACTCTTCAGCACCACTATGTAATCAAAGAATTCAACCCAAATGAATATACTAAAATTAACCCAAGTTTTCTTCTGTCCCATGATTAACAAGGTTATAGAGTCTCTAGCACACCTGTCTACCTTCCAGCTGGATGGTGACATGGGAACACACGTGTGCACACACTCAGGCAAATACAGAGGTCAATGGGAAGACATCAAGCCACCCAGAGAATGGCAAAGCAGGTGTCCTGCCCCATCCTCAGCTGATTAAACCCAGCGACTAAGGACCATCCCATGGATATTGGGCATTTTCCTACCCCTTTCCTCAGGAAGGAAGGGAAGGCACATCCACAGACTGACCAAGACCTTCTGGGCACTGAAATGACACTAAACACATTAAGTCACATAACCAGGTAGGCAATGTAGCTGGGGGGAAATTCAAAAGAGCCAGAATATTCTGTTATAGAAACATTCTTGTTTTAAAAAATATTCTTTCCCAGCTGAAGTTCTTTCAATGTGGCAGTATTATAGAGGACTCTTTTTTTTTCTTATCTGTATTTTCATTTCTTTTCACAATATTCCTGTAGAGCTGTTTCCATAGAGACTTCAGCACTGTTGCCATTTGGGGCCAGATAATACTTTGCTTCTGGGAGCTGTCCTGTGCATTGCAGGATGTTTAACAGCATCTCTGGTCTCTACCCACTAGTTGCCATTAGCATCCCCCCAACTGTGACAACCAAAAACGTCTTCAAACAATGCCAAATGTCCCCAAGTAGGCAACATCACCCCAAGTTGAGAAGCACTGCCCTAACATATACCTGCTAAACCTGAGCATGGGACATAGGTCATCAGAGAGATGAAGGAAGACCAGGCTCAAGAGTAAGGACAATAATTAGCAGGCATTCAGGGCTTCCCAAGTGCCAGGTGCCATGCTCCACGCTTCCCAGGCGTCATCTCATCTGATCCTCCCCGGAACTTAATAAGAAGACCCTGTGATCATCCGCATTCTAGGAAGGCTAAATGACTTGTCCCACGTCCCATGGCTATTAAGAGAGTATGTCATGAAAACCAAGAGCAAAGATTTTCAAGAAGAAAGGAGCCATCTGCGATCCGAGATGCAAAGTGCCTTTAAAAATGAATATATATGGTACAAAATAGTCCTGGGATGTGAAATACAGTATGGGAAATATAGTCAGTAATATTGTAAAAACTATGTATGTTGTCAGGTGGGTACTAGACTTATTGGGGGGAATTACTTCATAAATTATATAAATGCCTAAATACTATGCCATACACCTGAAACTAATATAAAGTAATACTGCATGTCAACTATAGTTTAGTTTAAAAAATATATAGTCACGGAATGTAAAGCACAGTATAGGGAATATAGTCAATGGTATTGTAATAGCTATGTACAGTGTCAGATGGGTAGTAGACTTATTGGGGTAATCACTTTTTGAGATGTGTGAATGTCTAATCACTATATTGTTTTGTACACCTGAAACTAACAAAAAAAATGAATATAAATGCTACACCAACAAATTAGATAACTCAGGTGAAATGGACAAATTCCTAGAGAGACACAAACTATCAAAACTAACTCTAGCAAAAAAGAAAATCTAAATACACCACCAACAAGTAAAGTCACTGACTTAGTCATCAGAAAACTATCTTCAAAGAAAAGTCCAGGCTCAGATTGGCTTCGTTGGTTAATTCTACCAAACATTTAGAGTTAATACCAATTCTTCACAAATTCTTCTAAAACATAGAAGAGGAGAGACTTACAAATTCATCCCGTGAGGCCAGTATTATCCTGATACCAAAACCATACAAAAACATCACAAGGAAACTACAGACCAATATCTCTTATGAATACAAATACAAAAATCATTGACAAAATACAGTAAGTCCTCGTTAACATCCATCAATAGTTTCTTGAAAACTTAAGCAAAATGACATATAACAAAACCAATTTGACCATAGATTAATTGATATAAACAAAAGTTAAGTTCCTACAGCATATTTCTGGTCACAGAAACATCACCAACTTCTAAATAAAGACCCAAAACACTTCTAATATTAAACATTGAAATAAATGTGCATATACATACATTTCAGAAAGATAAATAAAAATGAGTAAGATCATTATTTTCCAACCTGCTTATTCCTGTTCATGGTTGAGAGTGGCCAGAGCCTCTCCCAGTAGCTCAGGATACAAGGCAGGAACCCACTCTGGACAGGACGTCCTTCCATCACAGTTGTTTCAACAAATGGTGCTGGGGAAACTGGATATTCACATACAAAAGAATTAAGTTGGGCCCTTACCTCACACCGTATACAAAAATTTACTCAAAATGGATCAAAGACCTAAATGTAAGAATTAAAACTAGTAAACTGTTAGAAGAAACCATAAGCATAAATTTTCATGACCTTGGATTAGGCAATGATTTCTTAGATATGACCCAAAAGTACAAATGACAGGAGAATAAAATAGACACATTAGACATTATCGAAATTAAAAACATTTGAGCTTCAAAGGACACCATCAAGCTACTAAAAAGATAATCCACATAATGGGAGAAAATGTTTGCAGATCATATATCTGATAGAGGGCTGGTATCCAGAATATAGAAAGAACGCTTACAACTTAATAATAAAAAGACAAGTAACCCAATTGAAAAATGGTCAAAAGCTCTCAATGTATAATACATTTCACCAAAGAAAATATACAAACGACTAAATAAACATATGAAAGGATACTCAACACCATTAGCCATAAGGGCAATGCTAATAAAATCACCATAAGATATCACTTCACACCCCCTAGGATGGCTATAATCAAAGAGGCAGACAATAACAAGTGTTGGCAAAGCTTTGGAGAAATTGGAGCCTACCAAACTCATATAATCCACTAATTCCATTCCTAGGTAAATACCCCAGAGAAATGAAAACATATATCCACACTAATTAGGTTTCTTTTCAGAGGGCAACACCATCAGACCTGGTACCCAGATTCTGAGCTGCAGCCACACCCCACCCCATAGCCCTCGAAGGCCAGAGATCCAGTAGGACTCATCTGCAGCTGGGAAGAGTTTGCAATTCCAATAATGCACCAGATCTTTCCCCGTTGGCTTCCAGTGGAGAATATCCATTCATTGAGAAATAACTTCTTGCACCTGACTCTTCCTGAGACTGATCTCGTTTTTCCTCTGTCACCTCTCTGCCTGGCCACCGTCCTACGTATTCTTTCCATGTGCTTAGCACCTGATATCTGTTTTCTCATGTACCCCACAGTAAACCTGGGAGGTTAGTGTTTTTGTAAGTCCACAGACTCTCTCCAAAAGCCCTGAGGCCAGATGTATTGCAGAAATCAGATCTTCATATTTTAGGAAGGTAATGTGATGTATACACTGTGTATTATATAACAGCCCCAGTGGGCCTGGGGCAGTGCCCTGTAATCAAACATATTAATATTTTCACAGTGAGATGTATGAATAGTCACATTGAGTGAAATAAATAAAAACTACAAATAACCTTTCATCAGCTCAGGTCATGTTTTGCAGCATCGAGTGTCTAACGAGGTCTGACTGCTTTGAGGTCTCTGCCTTCCCCTCCTCCCTATACATGCTCTTGAATCTTCAGCCACAGCCATTTCCTTCTTCCATCTTTCCATACAAAAGCATGTCTTTGTCAAATTATGTGGCCTCAACCTATGTGCCCAGCCGTAGGGGAACTAAAGAAAGCTTGGTGCTTCTTGTCCATCCCTGACCTGACCAATTCCTACCTCAGAAAGCTCTTCATGTATACACACCCTGTTTAGGCTGAGCCACGGACCAAATGGGCACCAGTGTCATATTTTTAAAAAGAAAATATCCCTTCACTCCCTACCTCAGGAAAAAGTCTCAGATCCCCTGACCCACACAAGGTTTCACTTCTTCTGGGAAAACAAAAGGCCAAGGTTAGCAGAGCAGACCCTGTTTTGAGTCTGAGAACTGCCATCCACATCCCTGCTCCAAAATCTGGTATGGCTCCCTGTTACCTGTTATTTTCAATGACCTTCCTCCTCAGACTGGCTTTACGAGAACTGGCTACATTTATCTATATGTTAGGTGTCCCTGCAGAGGCCACTTCATCCGTTCATTCAACAAGTATTTATTGGATACCTATTTCATTCCAGGCACTGTTCCAGGCAGTAGGTTTTTAACAGTGAATAAAACAGGCAAAGCCCCTTTCCAATTGAGCTTGCACTGTAATGGGGGTGACTGATAATAAACAAATACATAGATGTGTCGTATAATATCAAGTGGTGAAAAGTGCTGTGAAGAAAAATAAAGCAGGGTAAGGGTATAAAGAGAGAAAGAGAAGGCTATTCTAGACAGTCATCACAGAGATACTCTCTATAGGGCTAACATTTAAGTGGCAATCTGAATTAATCGGGAGAGAGCAAGTCACGAGAATATCTGGAAGAAGAGCAGATAGACAGATAGAAAAGCAAATTCAAATGCCCTAAGTAGGAAGTGGGCTTGCATGTTCAAAGGAGGTAGGAATATTGGGGGACAAAGAAGTCAATGACCCATAGAAACTCTGATATCTAGCCAGGAGCTTCAACTGTTAGTTGGAGCTAACTAACAGTTAGGAGATCCAAAAAGATTTTAAGAAAATTATATCAGCAGAAACACCACGAGCTTGAACTGACAGAGACAGTACAAAATGAAAGGAAGTCTTTGGACTCCCAAACTTCACAGGCAGGAAGAGAGAAGGCCGAGAAAATCAATCAATTGCTAACATAAGCTAACTTTCAAGGAAAAGGAAAGATGACTCAGAAGGCAAAGAGAAGAATCCACAGGGCAGAGCCAAGAGCCATGGATATTTATTTCTAGCCCTTAAATCTGAATGACGGACTCCTAACATTGGAAGTTCTGATATATTTCAACATTGCTATTGACCAATTACTCCTGTATGCCTCCTTTTTGGACTTGGGAGTGTCTAGCTTGGTTATCCTATGCTTCTCACACCATTGTATGTCGAGTGGGTGGGTTGATAGTGACAGATAACCGTCTCTTAAGTTCACACATCTTCAGATCAAGAAGAACTGTACTCAAAGAGCAATACCTAAGGAATCTTGCCCAAGAAGCTTCTTCTGTATCTGATTTAGATTATTAGATTCTGGTCTTTGAGCTATAATATGAGACTTTTAGGGACATTGGGAGGAGGTAAGAGTACTCACATGTGGGAGGGACATGATTTACTAAGGACCAGAGGGCAGACTATAGTAGATGCCCCATATGAGGGATTCACACTTCCTCCCACATTAATAGGAACACCTGTATAACTGACAGAATATTGTAGCAATGATGGTGTGTGACTTCTGAATCTAGGTCATAAAAGATATTGTGGCTCTGCCTTGCTCTCTCTTGGATGGCTCGCTCTGGGGGAATCCAGCCACGGTGTTGTAAGGACATGCAAGCAGCCCCATGGATAAGTCCACATGGTGAGGAACTGAGATCTCTTGCCAATAGCCAGTCCCAATTCACCATCTATGTTAGTGACCTGTCTTGGAAGCAGAGCCTCCAGCCAGTCAAGCTGCTAGATGACTGCAGCCCTCCTCTACAATGTGAGGACAAACCTCAAATCTAAACCATCCAGTTGGGCCACCCCAAAATTACTGATCTACTGAGACTACGTGAGATAAATGCTCGTTGTTGCCTTAAGTCACTAAATTTGTGAGTAATGTGTCATGTAGTAATAGACAACAAATACAAGTGGACATCCATCTTTGCTTAAATCCTTCCAGGACCAGAGAATTCCTTTATTCATTCATTCAACAAAGTTATTGAATATCTGCTCTGTGCCAGCCAAATAGTCACCCACTAATGACAGACGTGGTCACACGACCAATAACGTGTGAACCAAAGTGATATGTGTCCTTCTGAGCAGAGGCGTTAGAGACTTTTCTTGGTTCTGCTATCACTCTTTCCCTCTGTCTCAAACACAGCAGTTTCCTAGCTGATCCTTCAGCCTGAATCCTGGAATGAAGAGGACACGGAACAGGGCTGCAGCCACCACGAGCAACCTGTACCATAAACAAGAGCAAACCTTTGTTTTGGTGGGCGTCGTTTCTGCAGCACAACCCAGCAGAAGCTGGCTGACAGCCACACTGCATCCATGCCTCGCAGGGTGCCATCTGCTGAGCGTTCTATCCTGACAGTACGAACCCTCCGTATGTAAGAATGCCTCCTGGCTCCTCACTGCGAGTCGGAGCAGCCCAGAGCACAGTGGCCTCTTGCCTCCCAGATCTGGGTGTCACACTACCCTCCACAGCTTCCCGAGACTTGGGAATCTTTGCTCTCTGGCAACCTCACAGTCTGGAACACAGAAACCTCCCACGTAGCTAAAGAAGAATGTCTCTGGGGATCAAAATGACATCATGAGTCCTCACTCTGAGGCTTGGGAACTTGACCCTTAGGACAGTCTTCTACCCTTCTCGGAGCCTAATTAAACTTTTTAACCTTCAATCTAACGAGCTTGCTGTCGTTGCCAAGCCCACAGCAAATCCGAAGGCGTAAACTAGAGCTAAACTGACACATTAGACAAAGAGGCAGAATCAAGGAAAGGAAGGGTGGATGGCTGAATGCTACACGGTGTCAGGCAGGATCCAACTCACAACAACTCTGCAGGATGGGTGTTAATGTGCCCATTTTACAGGACATGGAACTGAGGCCCAGGTAGGTTAGTGATCTGCCTAAAGTCACAAGCTCATCAGTAAGGAGTCACACGAGCATATAGCGGATACTCTATGAACTGTAGCTCTTGGTGCTGATTCTGACCAGAAAGAAGCAGTGGTGGCAGGAGATTTTCAGTGGGACCAAGTCCCAGGTGGAAAGGGGTCATCTGAAAGGCAGGGCACAGGGGAGGAGGGGGCACCTGAGAGCCCAGGGGAACCAGGAAAACCATCCCCACCTCAGCAAGCCCCCTTATGGTTCTCCCCCAGAGACCCGAGCCCCCGCCTGGCCAGCATGACGAAGCACAGCACCACCTTACCCGGGCTCCCACAAGCCTGGGGCTCTCTCAGGTCTACTCACTGAGATCGAGACACCCGAAACAACTTGGTCACATACACAGAACCAGGGTGGACATTTAGCACTGTATTTACTGTTGGGAAAACCAAACTGGAAAATTTTTATCCCCCTGAAGTGAACTTGCCAGTCAAGGCCCCGGTGGGAGACCTGGACACCTGCAGGCCCCTGATGAGGGGTTCCCCCGGTGGTTGCCCCATGGGGGACAGGAGAACAGGGGCAGCCTGTGCACAGTAGGGGCTAAGAGACACAGAGACAAGAGGCGGGTGACCCCCTGCTACAGAACTTCCTTCCAGCCTCAGCAGTCACCTGAGTCCTGTCTCCTCCTGACCTAAGGAGGGACAAAGAGAGGCCGCAGGTGTTCCTGTACCCCATTCCTTCCAGAAACAGTGGATGCATGTCTCCCCTCAGGAGAGGGGATACGTGGAGCAGCGAGTGTTCCCCCAAACTGCAGGTGTGCACAAAAAGAGCCCGGAGGAGGGGGTTGGCTCATGCGGCATACTCCTAAGACCAGAACCATCGGGATTTGGGAAGCCTTGATGAACTCCCTCCCTCCCAGGGTTCATTTAATTTTTTATTATGGTAAAATATATAACATTAACTTTACCATTTTAACTATTTTGAAGTGTACAGTTCAGTGGCAGTAAGTATATTTACACTGTTGTCCAAACATCACCACCACCATCTCCAGAACTTTTTCATTTTCCCAAACTGAAACTCTGTCCCCATGAAACATTAAGTCCCCATGAAACATTAAGTCCCCATTTCCTCCTCCCCTGTCCCTGGAGACTACCATTCTACTTTATATCTTTATGAATTTAACTACTCTAGGTACTGCCTATAAGTCAAATTGTGTAGCATTTATCTTTTTGTGACTAGCTTATTTCACTTAGTACAATGTCTTCAAAGTTAATCCATGTTGTAGCACATATCAGAATGTCCTTTTGTAAGGCTGAGTAGTATGCCATTGTGTGCATATGCCATGTTTGTTTATCCATTCATCTGTTGAAGGACATTTGGGTTGTTTCACATTTTGGCTACCATGAATAGCCAAATGTGGGTGTACAAATATCTCTTCGAGACCCTGATTTCAATTCTTTTGGGTGTACTAAAAGTGGCTACATCGTTTTACATTCACCTCAGCAGTGCACAAGAGTTCCAATCAATTTCTCCACATCCTCACCAACAGGAGTATTTTCTGTTGTGTTTTTTTTTTCTTTTAATAATAGGCATCCTAATGGGTGCGAAGTGGTAATTGATTGTGGTTTTTATTTGCATTTTCCTAATGACTAGTGATATTGAGCATCTTTTCATGTGCTTATTAGCCACTTGTATGTTGTCTGTCCAAGTCCTTTGCCCGTGTTTTAATTGGGTTGTTTGTTATTGTTGTTGTTGAGTTGTAGGAATTCTTTTTTTTATTATTTTTTATTGGGGAATATTGGGAACACTACCCCTCAGCTCCAAGTCAAGTCGTTGTTTTTTAGTCTAGTTGTGGAGGGCTCAGCTCACTGCCCCACATGGGAATCGAACCAGCGACCTGCATGTTATGAGCACTGCACTCTAACCACCTGAGCCAACTGGCTGCCACCCAGGAATTCTTTGTGTATTCTGGATAGTACCCCCTTGTCAGAGCTATGGTTTACAAATGTTTTCTTCCATCTTATGTGTTGCCTTTTCAGTCTGTTGACAGTTTTTAATTCTGATGTAGCCAAGTCATCTATTTTTTCTTTATTGTGTTTCCCTGAAAATAAGACCTACCCCAAAAATAAGCCCCAGTTAAGATCTCAGCCAGGTGGACACGTTTAGTATGTTATGACGATGTTCCAGAAGAAGATGACACGACTGTAATTGAATAAATGTAGATTATTGTACATGAAAAAATAAGACATCCCCTGAAAATAAGGCCTAATGGAACAAAAGTTAACATAAGACCTGGTCTTATTTTGGGGGAAACACGGTCGTTGCCTGTGCTTTTGGTGTTACATCCAAGAAATCATTGCCAAGTCCAATGACATGAAGCTTTTCCTCAATGTTTCCTTCTAAGGATTTTATCATTTTAGCTCTTATGTTGGTCCATTTTGAGTTAATTTTTGTATGTGGTGTAAGGTAAGGGTCCAACTTCATTCTTTTGCGTGTGAATATCCAGTTTTCCCAGCATGACTTGTTGAACAAATTATTTTTCATATGGACAAACACAAAAGCTGTTTATAGTTCTTACAGAACTGTAAGCCAAAATGAATACACAAATGAAACACCAACAAAACAAATGACCGGCAAAATTCAAACAGCACTAAATTAACATAAAAAATGATGTTATTTTGCTAAAACGAAATGGCCCATTGCTCAGTGGTAGCATAGCAAGTTTCATGGGTTGTCCCACCACGGCTCTCCATTGGAACTGCGGTCTGAATACCTCTGTCTCTTATTAGTCCGCCTCTGTTCTGTTCCCATTAGCTGAGACTATTAAGACTCCAATGTGCACACACACACACACACACACACACACAGTGAGCATGAAAGCACATGGCAATGTACCTTCACACATGGTCATCCAGCTGGGCCAGAATTGCATTATTGTTGACATGAAACCTCCACTGAAGAACTCCTATAAAGAACTTGTGAATCTTGAAAATATGTCTGAGGACCTCAGGGAGTCCATGGACCTCAGATTAGAGACCCTGGGTTAGGCAGACGTAGCCCAAAGTCCTTCTAGAATGGGCAAGTTTACAACAGCTTTTCGAAGGCATTAAAGGGTTCAGTGTACAGACGTAAACAATTGACTTTACAGTGGGCAGAGTTTTTTGTTAATGTAAATTATGCTTTAGACAAATGTGTCTTTTCTAAATCCGGATTCCTGGGCTAACCTCAAGTGGGCTGTTAGTGCTACCTGGCAAGCAGATCTCGGACACTTGGTGGGGCACCCCCCCTGCTCCCCAGAGGCTACTTCATACCTTCTCCACTGCAACACGCCCTACCTACCTTCCTCCTCCACCTCCCTCTCAACCCGCGTCCTTGCTTCCTCTTTCACTGAGAACTTCCTCAGCACCCACCAGCCCAACCACCCTCGGCAGCCTTCTCTCCTGATCCTCACAGGGTGTCCTGGCGGCTACCCAAGTCACCCCCCAACTCCGCTGCAGGAACCCCTCCCCTCTCTCTGGGGCTCAAGGACATCCTTCTGGTAAGTCTCCCCCTCCTCCTGCATCATGATGTTTTTCCTTTCTGTTCAAGCAGTCCCATAAACTCTTCATTTTCCTACCCTAAATTTTAAAAACTCTTGATCTCACTTCCCCTTCAAATGTGATCTTATTTCTCTCCTTTCCTTTGAAGGAAAACCCCTCAGAGTCCCTCTGAAGAGTGGCTTCTACCCTCTTTCCACTTACACCCCCATTCTCTTGCAAACCCACTCCAGACAGGCTTGCAAGCAAAACTGCTCTTGTCAAGGTCGCCTGGATTCTATATTAGCAAGTCCATTGTCAGCCCTGTGTACTTTACCTCCAGCAGCAGCCACCACAGGCGCTCACTCTCCCTTCCTGATACACTCCCTCCCCTGGACCTCCAGTCACTACTCACCTGGTTTTCTTCCTCCCTCACTCCTCAGGCCCAGCCTCTGCTGGGGGTGTGCCCGGCACTCCTTAAACCTCATGGGTTTAAATGTCACCAGATGCCGATGACATCTAAGGTTACACTTCAGCCCAAGGCTCCCTCTGCACCCCTGACTCACAGCCAACTGCCAGTTGGGCAGTCAAACAAGTACATCACACGTGACAGTCAAACTGAGTTCCTCTCCCACCACCTTCCCCCTCTCAATTACTGACAACTCCATCCTCTGCCAGACACCTTGGCTCTGCAAATGGCCGACAAGCACATGAAAAAATGCTCAAGCATCAAGGAAATGCTAATTAAGACCATGGTAAGATAGCACTTCACTCCCACTACTGTGGCCATAATTCAGAAAACAAAAAACAGGCAATAGCAAGTATTGGCAAGGATGTGGAGAAAGTAGAAACCTCATAATATTGCTGGTGGGAATGGAAAAGCTCTGCCTCTGTAGAAAACGGTTTGACAGTTCTATAAAAAATTATACGTAGAATTACCATATGACCCAGCAATTCCACTCATGGGTATATCCCAAGAGAACTGAAAACATAAGACACACAAAAACTTGTAGAAGAATGTTCATAGCGGCATTATTCATAACAGTCAAACGGTGGAAACAACCCAAAATGTCTATCAACTAATGAGTAGTTAAACAAACAGTGGTAGATCCATGCAATGAAATACTATTCGGCCATAAAGAGGAATGCAGTGCTGATACATGCTACAACCTAGAAAAACCTTGAAAACATTCTGCTAAGTAAAACTACTTGTGTATGTTAAGAGGATGAATTTTATGGCGTGCAAATTATATCTCATTTGAAAAATAATGCTTATGAAGACAAAAGCTGAACCACCACCATTAGTCACAGAAAGCTCCACAAAAGAGCAGAAGCAACTACAAAGCTTCTTTCTGGCCTTGAGGTGGGATCTCCTAAGGAGATTTACCAGGAGGCCCTGTTCTTGGGAATTATTTTAATAAAACTCTGAGCCCCATCTGGTGCCTCCTCTGTGGTCTCCACTGGTCAGAAGGTGGAGAGGAGCGAGAAAGAGTAAGGAATGAATGGGCGGGTGACAAGAGATCAGTCTGTCAAGGAAAGGAGACAGATGGTGTAGTTGGCTCGCTCAACCCTCCTTTTTCCCAACTTCCTCTACTAGAGAGCCTGCAAAACTAAACGTTGGCCTTCACAGATTCCCTTGCAGCTAAGGTGGCCACGTGGCCCAAGTGAATGGACTATGATACGTACAGGTCCACAAGGGATTTCTGAGAAAACCTTTGCTTTCTTTGTCCAAGAACCATCCAGGAGTAATATATAGGGTCCAGCCGTGGATCAATCACTGGTCCAGGCTGTGCCCAGCATTAACCCTATTATTGCTGGATAGTAGGGAAATGGGTGGGAGGTCCCGAGGGAGGACTGGAGAAGAAAAGGAACACGGGAGCAGCCATTCTTTACCAACTGGTCAGAGGTGTTTCAATAGTG
The DNA here is from genome assembly GCF_964194185.1 of Rhinolophus hipposideros. Taxonomy (NCBI): domain Eukaryota; kingdom Metazoa; phylum Chordata; class Mammalia; order Chiroptera; family Rhinolophidae; genus Rhinolophus; species Rhinolophus hipposideros. The sequence goes on from NC_138056.1 coordinate 6,991,966, forward strand.
TAACAACCAGATGGGCCGTCCAGAAGGTGCTTGCTGAATCTCAGCCTTGGTACGGCTTCTTCTGTTCTTGACCCTTCCCTCTTCTTCTTGCCCTAAACACACACACAGTTAAAGCTGCAGCCACATCTTGGCAACTTTTTAAAGGGTGTGGGAATGACTCTTGCCTTTCTGCCTGGACAACTCAGGGGAGGTCGGTGTCATTCATGAAGACAGAAATGGGGGGCTGGTGGAGGTGCTGATTCTGCCTTAGGTAAGATGAGGTAGAGACGCCTGTGGGACATCCCAGAGAAGATGTCCAGTAGGAAGGTGGACACCCGTTGGGGTCCCTTTATAGGACTGGGCTGCAGATACAGACGGAGGCAGCATCAGTGTCAAGGTGACGCTGATTCCATGAGGATGGATGAGGCTCCATTGTAAGGCCGCAAGGGAATGCAGCTTCCAGGATTTCTCCCTGCTCGAGAGGTACATCTGGAGTTCACACCAAGAGGCATTCCTGCTGAGTCATGCTGGGAGCAGCAAAACGACACTTTGGTCACTTTGGCCAGCCCCTTCCAATCTTTGTGGCACCACTTACCATAAAGGTTTGGTAAGAGGCAGAGACCTCCTCCTTCTCTAGAAGCAAAGAAGTGGCAGCCCCTCGCTTTCCCAGCCTTTCTTGCCACACAAGAGAGGACACCTGGCCCAGCCTTGACCAGTACACATACCCCAGACTGAACCAAGAGTCAGGGACAGTGAAGAGCCAATTCTAACCACTCTGTCCAACTTCAGGGACAGTACGGGTGGAGGATCAGGGTGGCATCTGGGACACAGAGCCAGAGGCTGCAACACAGCCATACGTGGGACCTAGTGTTCAGTGGTGGCAGTGACAGATGGGTCCTGTGCATGATTTGGGGTCCTGGGGGCCATGCCCTCATTTCTGCCCATTTCTGAGGCTGGTTCTCCCATTTCTGCCCATTTCTGAGGCTGGTTCTCCAGCCTCCCAGGTTTTATACCCAGCAGACTCCCTTCTAGGCCATGGATGAAGTCAGGTGGTTGCCTCTTCGTGCTCGCTGGTGCCACCTCCTTCCCTGCCTTCTCAGCTGATATCTTTGTCCCCTCACCAGCACTACAGAAGCCAGGCTTGGGAAATGACCCCTGAAAGGAAATCTGGAACCAGATCAAGAATGGAGTTTCCAAGACCTGCCCGAGATATGGGACCCTCTGTCCCCTCCCTACCATCCAATGACCTGCAAGAACCACACAGAAGCAAAGTTCTGGGACAACAGTCTCTCTCCTGAAAAGAAATCTAAGAAGTAGGACTGTGGCAACTGCTTTAAAAGGAAAGCCTGTTCTCCTGGGTTTGCTGGGGGAGCACAGGATGGTTGTGCATACGGGCCCTGGGCTCCAACAGACCTGGCTTGAGCCCCAGCCCTGACTCACGCTGTAAGACCAAATCTCCCTGTCCTCAGTTTTCTCATCTGTAAATGGGGCTCCCGTGAGACCCATCATAGGCTTAAAGAAGGTGCTGCTCACAGTAGGTGCCCTTACTGCTTTTTGCCAGCAGGTCACCATGAAGTTCCTGAATGGTGTCACATGAAGAAAGAGATATAGGAAAATCCTGCCATGAAGAGTCCGTTTAGCTTCTACCTACCTGGGGAGAAAGGCACTTTACCAAGAACACCCACCCCTTCTCTCCTTGGGCTCCCGCAGTCAACCTCCAAGCCATTGCTGGTTTCTGCTCTCAAGTCTCCACCAGGAGGGCCTGCCTGGGGCAAATTGCTTCTATCCCCGATTAGGTGGGCAGAGCTGGCTTCCCTGCAAATTAATGAATTGGCTCTCCAATGCATAAATCCCATGACAAACCTCAGAGTGGGCCACATCTGGTGTAGTTTCCCAAACCCCATTCCAGGGAACCCTGGTGCTTCACAGCATTCCTGGGCATCAGGCATCATGATGCAGGACTTCTCAGAGCCTTTAATGTACTAATGGACTTTAAGACTTTCCAAGAGGTGACAAAGCCGACAGCTGATTACAAAATATTTACAGAGCATCTATTATGTCTTACAAACACCTTCCACTCTAAGGAACTCATTTCAGAAAATGCTCATTTAAGGGCAGTTCCCTACTACCTTTCCAGCTGAGGGCACTGAGGGCCCACCTCCTGTTGGGAGCAGCCTGTTTGTTCCACGCTGTGGCTCTCCGTGGCATGGACTTTCTAAGGCCTCTGAGCCAGAATGCACAGCTGGGCTGTGAAGTGGCTGAGCCTCTGCCTCTTCCTGGTACCTCTCCTTGACACCGGGTATCTGCAGCCAGGCCAGTGAGGCTCAGAGCCCCAGGCTCGCTGGCCGCCCACAGCTGTGGCCCCGTTTCCCGGCCGAGTTCACAGTCTCATCCTTGCCCTGCCCCTACAGGATACAGGAAGGCCCTCCGGCAGCACCCACTGAAGCTGGTAAATGAGGAACCCCTGTCCCCTCGGAAATCCCAACACCTGCTCCAGATCTGCTCATGGCACCTGAGGACAGGTGAGGCTTGTGGAAGGAACACAGGCCCCTCTGAGCAGGTCAGCTAACTCTGTGTCCCCTCTGCCAGAGCTCTGAGCCTGTCTGCCATCCAATGCCTATGTCTATCCCACAGCCAGGCCGGAAGTCCCTGGAAGCCCAGCCATCGCTGAGACCACTCCCTCTGCCAGCTACACACATTTGCCCAGAGGGTACTCTTTGTTGATTGACATGACACTGTCCTGAGTGACAGGCAGATGAGTTTGAGGCTGTCCATAGCTGGTGGACACAAGGGAGTGTGCAGTCCACGTATTCCAGTGACTTTGGCCAAAGTGCGACCCAGAACACGCTTGGGTTACAGAGGGCAGAGTGGACACCTGCAAGAAAACCAGGAGTTTTGGAGAAGGTATAAGTGGGAGGGACAGATGCTGAGAAGCTGCACCTGATAAATGAAACCACAAGTTGAAGGCACTTGGAACTGGGCCAGGCTCAGAGCAGATGCTCACATATCAGCTAGCACTTTTATTCCACTTGAACAAATACTTTGGCTAATAATGAGCCCCTCGTCTTGGTGCTAATCGTTTGGAGGGTGGGGAAACAATCTCTTTTATAAGCCCTTAGATGCTCCACCAATTATTGGCCACATCAATATAAGCAAGACCCCACCTTAGATTCTCTGCCTGTAAAATGAAGGTTAAAGTATCTTTCCACCTAACACACAGGAGAGACTGTGCTTTATAAACTGCAGAGATGTTGGCTGTTGCACTTCAGATCTTGCCTGCGTGTTTTGTATCTTTATCGTGAGTATCGATTGGCAAAGGGATGTTTCTGGGAACAGAGTCCTTTGGCAAATAGTAGGCCAGACAGAGCTGCTTAGATGGAGTTAAAAGTTTTTGTGTTTGTTTTTTTGTTTTTTTTTTTAAAAAGTTGTGTGTGCCTTTATATCCATTTGGCTGAATTGCTGATTCAAAAAGCAAATACTGAACAGACAGAGAATTTGGTGTGAGCTCCAAGACAACAAAGAGGGTTGTGACCTTCCAGGATGTTTATGGAGAAGTAGCTGACACCAGCTTTGCGAAGGGGGAACTCGCACCAGGTAACAAAAAAGCTACAGCACTGGAAGCCAGGCAGCATTGATGATGTTAATTAAGTTCATCCGATTCTCACTCCCTGTATCACCTGCTCAGCTGCCTGGAGCTACAAATGAGGTGTTGTCCACATCCACGTCTAAACTGCCAAGCTTTCCAGCACTGAGCTGCACATCCAGAGGGCCATGGCCCACCTCAGCACCCTCTGGGGTGTTTCACGTATGTTCGGACAAGCCTACACCTGTCTTCCCTGGCCTTGCACTGTCCATGCTTCTATTGACCCGCTCTCTAGGGAAACAGGCCCCCACTCCCACCCCTCACCTCCCAACCCCCACATCATCCTTTGACATCAGGGCTGCCCCTGGTGTCCCCAGACTGCTGGTCCTAAACAATCGGGGTCAGGCTGGGATTGGGGCAGAAATGCAAGGTTCCGTGCCTACCCCATAGCTATGCTGTCCTTTGTCACCCAGGCCTGGAAGGAACACTGCCTGATCCCACCTTTCACAGAAACAGTTCTGCAGGTCTCTAAACCCAAACCCTCTCTCTCCGTTCCACCATTCTTGCCTCCCTTCCTCTCCATGGGCACTTCTCCACCAAAAGCTTTCATTCTCCTCGTGTGTATCCACTCCTGCAAATCGGACCAGGCCAACACATGGCCTCAGGCCTGCAAACAGCAGATCTGCCTCCTGGTCTGGCCACCTCAGAGACACCCTGCTACATCAAATTCCCCTTTATTCACGAATACAGGTGGAAAAAGCTGTGCTCAAAAGCTTTGGTATCAGTGAAGAATTTCACCTACAAGTAACAGAAAACTGAAATAATAGTGGCTAGAATAAAATAAAGGTTAACTTTTTGTCTCATGTTAAAAGAAGTCTAGAGGCATCCGGTCCAGGGTTAATATAGCAGCTCCATAACCATCAGTGCCCAGATTCCTCTATCCTACCTTCTGCCATCATTAACATGAGGGTTCCATGCTTGAGGTCACCTCATGATCCCAAAATAGTTACTATAGCTCCTGACATCACGTCCACGTTCCAGTCGGTAGGGGGCAAAAAGGGACAAGGACAAAATGGCATGCCTTCCAGCTGAGTCAGCCTCATTCCAAGAGCTTTCCCAATAACCCCACCCAATAACTTTTGCTTACATCTTATAGGCCTCTTTCTGAAAGGCTAAGAAACGTGGTCTTATAAAAAGCCCATTGACACACCCAACACTATAGGCTTTCTGTTGCTAAGGGAGATAAGGGTGTGGATATTGGGTAAGAAAATAGCAGCCTCAGACATATTTTCTTGAGAGCTAAACAAAAGTAAGGGAAGAGAGCCTCACATTAATTTCTCACCTAGTTTCTTGGAGGGGATCACAAGATGAGAATGATACAAGGACTGAAACAAATGATTATGGCATCGTAAAAAGGGGCAGAGTGCCAGATATTCTCAGCTCATTCTACACCTGAGATGCAACACTGATCTGTGGTGTTCACCTTAACCAGCCCACTGCCATATTCCAGTGCTAAGGAGTTATTTAAAACAGTAGCTGACTGACTAATGTTCAGCTGGTGGTCTACTGGGACCTCAGGGTCTTTGTCTCCTGAGTTTTCAGAGTGTGTTCCTCCTCATCCATCTTTTGTTTGTGACGTTTGCTTTTCTCCTTGAAACGATTTACTCTAAAACCCTGTTTCTAGTGTTTCTGGACCAGAGTCTTCACATTGTGGCACCAAGTTGTTGATCAGAATGGAAACCCGATCTCAGATGAGGGACACCGCAATGTCACATGATGACTGGCGTGATTTATTTCCACAAAGGCCACTGGCAGGTTTGCCTTTTTGAGCTGGCATGTCTGCCTCTAATAGAGAAAGCCTAGGGAAAGAAAAAAAAAGAAAGCCTAGAGCTGGCATTTATGGTGCTTCAGGCTCTACAAGCTGAGGCGAGAACCAGACCCTAGGTGCAAAGAAAGCTATAACATATACGTAGCAGAGGAAAGCAGATAACCACAGATCTGCTGGGGACAGAGGTCTTAAAGGTAAGAGATAACTCTGAGGGACAGAATAACATTGTGATTATGAGCTTACGGTCGGAATAGAGAAACCTGGGTTCCAGAACCAACATCCCTGGGTGTCTTATGTGACCTTGAACAATTAACCTCTCTGAGCTCATTTTCCCATCCATAAAATGGAACACTAATAAATATTAATACTGTAGAACCTATTCATGAAATGAAATCATCTGTGGACAGCGCTTGGCCCTGTACCTGGCTTCTGGCACAGGGCAAGTGCCCAATAATATTAGCAATTACTATTATTTGTCTAGTGACAATAATGGTTTGACTTATGTCTGGATGGCACAGAAGGGGGTTAGCACACAGCCTGGCACATAATAAGGCTCCATAACTAACTTCAACGTTATTATTATCCTTGTTGTTGGGGAAGGAAATACCCAGAAAGTGTTTCCTCTTTCCGTAGGCAACAAACACTTCCTCTGGGTCAGGCTCCCTCGGCCTTCCAATGTGAGCCACCAAGCCTCAGGCAGGAGAGAAGCAAGACATGAAAGACCCTAAAGAAGCTCAAAGAGCACTGAGCTGCAGAGTCTGCGCGGCATCTGTGACCCCTTCAGGAAAGAAATGCCTCCCCCGCTGACCCGTCAGTGCCCACCTGGGTTCAGTGGCTCAGAGGCAGCGTCTCCCGCTCCCTCTGTGTCCAGTGTCCTTCCAGCAGTGCTCCTGGTGACAGGTTTGTGGGGACAGCTGCCAGTTAGCAGGCCCTGCCAGGCACCTGTTGGCTAGCTAGGCAGGAAAATTACACATAGAGCAGCTGGGTATGGGGGAGGAGCATGGCAGATACCCCTTATTCCACAGAATACCCCCCTTCAGTCAAGTGGCGATGGCCTGAATTTCTGGCTGAGATGCTGGTTTCTGAGAGCTCCTACGAGAAAATTGGATCTGTGTCCCTGTGGAAAATTCCACATTGCATAAAGCATGGCCCGAGCAGGAAAGGATGAGCGGGGCATCAGGAGACCTGGTTTTGCCATTCTGCAGCCCTGGGACTATGGGTAAGTCTCCTTTCCTCTGTGGGCCTTGGTCTCCCTGTTAGGAAAGTCCAGGGGGTGGGTGAGATACGTGTCTCTAAACTGTGAATCAGGGAAGCTTGTTACAAAGGCAGATACCCAGACCCCACCCCCAAAAATTCGGGTTCAGGTGGACACAGTGGCTCAGGAACCCACTGCGCCTCTTCCCAGGCTGGCATTTATGGTGGTTTCAGGCATCCGTAGTCCTACAGCTCACTCTGAACATGACTGTCTCCCAGGCCCCAGGAGTCACATGGAGTGGGGGATCCCAGAGGGGAACAGGAGGGAGACAGGGACCCCCAAAGGCCCTGGGCTGGTGGCTGCTATGTGCACATCACCCGCAGTAAACCCGCGCAGCCTGGCTGGGAGCCCCCGCCCACCTTCCCCAGCGCCAGCAGGGCAGCTGCCAAATACAGGCGCTGTTGGGAGACGCACCTTATGGAAACTGGTCTCCTTGCTTTCCCTGCTTAGAAGCTCTTACCTGGAAGTTTGCAGAAATCCGAAAGGATTATCTGTCCCAGCTAAGAACTGCAGGAGACGGGCTTTGCACTCGGATCGAGGGGTCCCCAGAGGCTGCGCTCTGACCGCCTGTCTTTCTGCTCACCTGTGCAGCCTTGGGCCATCCCTCCTGGTTCAGGGCTCAGTCCCACAAATCCCTGCGGTCAATAAAGCGCAGCTGGTCGTGGGGAGGGGGAGGATAAACTGGAAGAACAAAGTGTTTGCTGCAAAGCTTCTATCCCGTGCTCTGTGCCTCCCTCCGCGTGCCGGTGAAAGCAGGTCACACACATGCGCACACTCATCCATGCACACTCACATATACTCACACACTCACACAACACACATGCTTTTCTCACGCAAACATGCGCATTCACTCTCACACACAAACTCACACATCCTCATACTCACATTCTCACAAAACACTCTCATACACACCCACACGTTTGTGCCCACACACTTGCACACATTTACACACTTCAGTGCACACGCATCCTCACGCTCACACACGTATTACTCACATGCACACACATTCGTGTACTCACACAGACAAGAATGTCTTCCCACCACCACCCACTCCCAGGTGGTTTGTTCCCAAGCTGCTGAAACAGCATTAGGCCTGGAAAGCTGAGAGACAGATTCACACTGGATGGGGAGCGGCAGGGCAGGGGCGCCCATCTGGTCCTCTGCACCCCAGGGAGGCGGGACACTCAGCTGGGCTTCCAAGCAAGGGGGTTCAGAGGGCTGGAGAGTAGGAAAAGCACCCCTCTCTCTTGTCCAGACATGGGTCGCTGTCACAGTATGCCTGAGTTGATCCAGATTTCCCCAGGTTTTGTTTTTGTTTTTTTAATTTAAGCTGGCATTTGTGGAGGGCTCACAGTGTGGCAGGTACCATGCCAGGGGCCCTGCCTCACTCTCCAGCTCTCCAAGGTGGGTAGTGTTCTATCCCCCTTTCACTCAAGAGGCAGCGGAGACCCAGACCGAGTGGCTCAGTCCCTGTCACCCACTGGGAGGGATAGTGCCAGAGTTTGGACCCCACTGCAGCTTGGCTTCCAGGTTCTGCTGGGCTCAGGTGCTCCTGGCCACGCCCTGCCTGCCCTCACCACACCCCTCTCTGGGAACTCCATGGGGTTCACCCTCCACTTTCTCTACACAGACACCCCAGCCCAGCCCAGCACAGAGAAGAGAGAGAGAGGCTTCCTCCCCATCACCCTGTTCATTGGCCCACACACACACCCTCCGTTACGCCCAGCCAGACTCCAGGCAGGAGGAAGAAGGCCCGCTAGTGACCTCCAGGAGTTCTGCCAAGAAAAACGCAGGCAGGAGGAGGGTGAGCAAGGACACACTCGGCTGGTGAGACGCGTCATTTCATTTTCAAGGAGACAGCATGTCTTGGATCTTGCCCATGCTGCTGCAAGTCATAAAATAATAAGATCGTTCTGAAGGACAATTTGATCATATATATCAAGCCTTTAAAATGTGCATGCATGGGCATATCCTGTAGTCCATTAATTCCACTTCTAGGAAATGTATCCTAAGGAAATATTTAGACAGGTGAGCAAAGATGTAGGTACAAGGATGTTCACTGGCAGTGCTATTTAAAATAGCAAAGAATTGAAAACAGCCCAAGTAACCAAACATAGAGAACAATCTAAATATATCCTATTGAAAGCCGTACAATGAAATCACTATGCAGCTACAAATAATTTTTAGTGTCATCAATGACATACATATTCACAATCCATTTCTGAGTTTAAGACAGGCTATATGACGCTAGTATTGACAAGTTGAGGCCATTTCCATTACAATTCTCTATCAAAAAGAAAAATCTGGAAGTGAATGTTAACTAACACAGGTCACCTATGGAGAGTAATGCCACAGAAGATTTTTCCTTGTTTCCTCTTTATTTTCTGATTTTTCCTAAAATTAACATTCAATGAAGGTGAATTTTTCCAGTTATATATACATTTTATTATATTGGTTTGACTACACATAAAATATGCCCGAGAGGGTACCCAAGAACTAGTGCCTCTGCTAACAGAAAATGGGTAGCTAAGGGTCAGGGCACATGGAAGGAAATTTTTCACCACGTACTCTTTTGTATCCTTCGAATTTTGAATCATATGAGTTTATATCTTTTTATAAATATAAACTAAATTTAAATTTTGAAACAAAACAAATAGATTTAAGGAGCATCTTCGACATTTGACAAACTCCATTTTTATGCAGCAGTAAATGTGGAAGGAAACGGTTTACATCAGAGTTGTAAACTCAAATACCTAGAAGGGCCTAGGAAATAAATGAGGAACACACCTGGTGTGAGAGATAGGGAGTGGTGAGGACTGTGGCAAACTGGAAAGCCGAGGCCCTGTCTCTGTGCCAACGTGATTCTGCTCCAGCTGATTAGGCCACGCAGGAAGACAGCCCCAGGGCTGCCAGCCCTTCTGATTTATCAGTAAAAGTCAAACATTCAGAATTTCATATACATTTTCTCATTTTCAAATATTTGCTGCCTCCCAAAAACAAGTCTCTGTGGCCAGGTAGAGGCAGCTAGTTTTTAAATCCCACTGCATTACTATGAAATATTCTCATTGAGAGTCCCAGGGAATGTTACGGAGGGGCAAGTTGCCCAGAGTCGAGCGGTGGTTGCACAAGGCAAAGGCTAAGAGCCAGCACCCCAACTTCAGTTCTAACAGAAGTTGGTTAACAGTGACTTGAAGGGAAGTGAACATTTACAGGGTTATCAGGCCCTCTCAGGGGCCACGGTATTTTAACAGAGCCAAGAGTCCCAGCCTGCTCGCCAAAGTTTTTTTAAGAGTAGAATTAGAGGCCCTGTGCAGAAGGATGAGCCCTCCCAGCTCCCCTGAAAGAGACAGCCCCATGTAAGGCTGGGCTGGTCAAAAGCCAAAGTCAAGATGGAGAACCAGGCTGCCAGACTACAGATCCTCACCACTTCCTCCAGCCTCCCCACCTCCCTGCCTGTGGCCCTCCCCCTGCCCACTCTGCTGGGAGCCATCAGCCCAAGTCTCATCTGTCTCTCCCTCCATGCTCCCTGACTACACGAGGCAGAGGTGGGATTCAACCCAGAGCTGGCTCATTCCTCTGAGCCCCAGCCCTTCCCACCCCAACAGGCTCCCTCCTCGAGGTAACTCCCATCCTTTGAGCCCCAGTTCCTTAACCCATGAAATGAAGCCAAAAACACCTTTCTCCGGGTGGCTGTGACTTATAGGATGAAGGGTGAGGAAATTAAAGATGAAACCACTTTTCCTGCATCAAATTAGCAAAGGTTTTAAAATGGTAAGACTCGGTGCTTGTGAGCATATGATGAAACAGGACGTTTTCATATCCTGCTTCTGAGACTGTATGTCAGTGCAATATTTATGAGGGGTTATTTGAAAGTATATTCCAAAGTGTATGTCAAAGTCTCAAGGCAAATCTATAGAGACAGAACTTAGATGAATGGTTGCCCAGGGCTGGAGGGTTGAGGGGAAATGGAGAGTTACTGCCAAAAGTACAGTTTCTTTTGGGGGTGAAAAAAGTGTTCTAAAATTAGATCGTGGTGATGGTTGTACAACACTGAATATACTAAAAACCATTGAAAAATAAAAAAACAAAAATAAAAATCATTGACTTGTGCTCTTAAATGGGTGAATAATATGGTATATGAATTATATCTCAATAGAGCTTTTTTAAATGCATAGATTTATGTACAAACGTGTTTGTTTCTGCATCATTTATGATAAAGTTTTAAACAACTCATCCTACTAGCTCATGGAACACCTGGCGCCCATCTTGGGGCCAAATGGAGAGTCCTCCAGACTGCAGCACCAAGAAAACAGAATAAAAAGCTGACTGGGAAGCTGAGTCCTGATCATATGTTTGCGCCTAGATCGGGCCTTGCCAGGAGCTACTTCTGGAATCTGCAGTTACAAGAACCTAAAGTTCCTGTTCTGCTGAAACAAGTTTAGGTTGGGTTTTCTATTGCTTACAACCAAAAGGGTTGTAAATGAGACATGGCAGAGCTGTCCACATACATACCCAAGATGATTGGCACTCCTACTGTTCATGTCAAAAGCCAAGGACAAAGGGTACCGTTTTACCCAGAAGCGTCAGCCCATCCCTCCTCTCTGAGGCCCCAGGCCCCACTGGCTGTCAGCTTGCCTGCCCCAAGACCCCCAGCCCCATCCCCACCCCTACCCCCACACACGCAGATGCCACAGACAGCACTGGGTGGATTTTTATTAATGTCAGCCCACGTGGGCCAAGGCAGTGAGGGGGTGCCCAGCCCAGACCCCCAAGACCCCGCCCCCAAGGCAGGGGCAGCTGTGCCAAAGGGGAGGGGTGAATGAGAAGGGGACCTCCTCTTTTAAGGGGTCGCCTACCTCCTTCCTTAGCCCCAATAGGGGAGAAGCAGGTGACATAAAGTGAAGCAGAAATGCTTCACGGAGTCCCCCAGGGCCTTTCCCTGAACCCCCAACACAAGTCTTTGGTGGACACAATTGCACAGACAGTTCATAAAGTGACAGCTTGAGGGGTGCCACTTCCCAAGAGCAGGGCCTCAGGGGAGGGCAGGGGAGAGATCTCAGTTTCTCCCCGTGGCAACTCAGTGCTTAGAAATGGGGGAGGAGCCCTTCCCTGCTGGGGCAGCCCCCTGGGGGAGCAGCACCTTCTGCCAGATAAGGTCTTGGCAGAGGGGCCCTCACACCCCACTCCCCAGCAGGCTCTCTCCCTCCCTGCATCTCTAACTCTATCTGGTAAGACATAAAAAATTCTCTTATAAAAATACCTCTGCTCTGTCTGGGAGTGGGGAGGGGAAGGCAATCTCTGGGGAAGGAGAGAGCGGATGATGCCGGAGGCCAGGTCACACACAGCCTCTAAGGGGGAAGGGAGGGTCACAGTGGCGAGGGAGGGGGCTAGGAGGGGGGCAGGGGACCGTTGGCTCGACGAGGGGCTCCCTTGGCGGCAGGGGCCCGGCCTGGGGCAGCGGGCACAGGGGAGACTCGGCGGGAGGTGGCAGCGCTCCGCAGCTTCTGTTTCCGCCGCTTGGCCAGTGGCGCGTTCTCCACGCTCTTCAGAAAGAAGCCTTCGCGCTTGCCCCGGTTGAACGCCTGGCGGAAAAGAAGGAGTGACTCCCCACACAACACAAGCCGGGCCTCGACTTCCAGACCTTAGCTTTGGCTCCCTGAGGTCCCGAAAGATCAGGTCCCGACTGGCCAGAGGCCAGGACTCGGGTCACTTCACCTTTCTAGACTCTGAGGACCTCGCTTCTGGGAGACCCCGCCTCTCCAGGCTGTGTGTGTGTACACGTGTACACACACACACACACACACACACACACACACCGCCCACGGGCCCCGCCCCTCACCATGAAGGTGGCGTTGAGTCCTGAGCGCACAGCGGGCCCTGAGGACTCCAGCACATCAGGCGTCCGGAGCGGGGGCGAGGAGCGCGCGCTGCCGTCCTGCAGCCACGAGCTGCCTCGCAGCCCCTCAAGCTTCAGCCGCTTGGCGGGATCCACAGTTAGGAGCCCTAGAGGCAGGACAGGAAAGTATTAGTGTGGGGTCGTGTGTAGCGGCTGCCCCCCGAGAAATTCTAACAGCCCCACTCTCCTCCCACACCAGCCCCTGCACCAGGACACCTTACCCAGTGACGGTCCCTGTCCCATCATGATCCCATGGCCTCCTCCTCCCCCACCAGGATCTGTGACACCAGCTCCGCACCTCGGACCAGCTCCTTTGCTTCCTCAGAAACGCCCTGCCAGGCCTCCCCGTCTAGGGAGAAGCGCCCCTCGCGGATCTTGCACATGATCTCCGCCGCCTGGCTCTGCCCGCCCTGGCCTGAGGCCCCCTGGAAGGGGACCTGCCCCGACAGCATCATGTACTAGGGGGTGGGAGGAAAAGTGAGCCGGGCTCAGGCTTCGGGCCAAGAGAGGCCAGGAGGTTGAATTCTCAGCTCACTCCCAGGACCATTCAACCTCTCCACGAGGGTAACTCCTGAGGAACACACGCGATGCCCCCGACCTCCAACCCGGAATGCCCAGATACCCCTACGATAGCCTCAGACCAAACCCTGCCATGCCCACCATGACCCCTGTTCTCTGCCTCTGGTTCCCCTGTTGCCCCTCATCAGGAAGACCTCTGACCCCGGCTCAAGCGTCCCATACCAGAATGACGCCGAGGCTCCAGAGATCGCAGGACTCATCGTAGCCCTGCTGCGCTAGCAGCTCAGGGGCTGCGTACTGAAGGGTGAAGCAGGGCGTCTGCATGGGTCCTGCCGGGCGCAGCCGCGCGAACCCAAAGTCGATGATCTTCACCGGGGCTCCAGGCGTGTCATCGGCATACAGAATGTTCTGTGAGGGTGGGCAGGCGGCCATCAGAGACTGGCCCTCCGGACCACAACCCTCCCCCACCGCCGAGGCCCTGTGCCCACCTCAGGCTTGAGGTCACGGTGCACCACGCCCGCCTCCTCGTGCATGAAGCTCACGGCCGACACGAGGCTGCGCAGGATCTGGCTCGCCTCAGACTCGCTGAAGTGCCGCTTCTTACGGATGTGCTCCAGCAGCTCCCCGCCCCGCAGCAGCTCCAGGACCACGTAAGTGTGCAGCTGCGGGCAGCGCAGCCGGCCACGGTCACCACGACCCGCACCAGCCAGGCCCCGCCCCTCCATCACTGACAAGCCCTGCCTCCAGCCTTAGGCCCCGCCCATATTCTGTGCCCCGACCCAAGAAAAACCCTTAGCCCCACCCCCAGCCTTACAGGCCCCGCCCCTTTGTCCACCTTAAATCCTACCCCTCTCCATACTCTCCTCAAACTCCAGTCCCTTGGACATCTTCAGCTCCGCCTTCCGGTCCTCTGGCCTTACTCCCCTCAAATCCCACCTTCCTGGCCTCCCAGGTCCCCTCAGGACCCTCCCATGGCGCCTTCAGACTCCGCCACCGGTCCGCCTCCCAGCCCTCCACCAGCTGCCCTTGTGGCCCAGGGTTCGGCCCGTCACCTGGTCATGATGCACCTCGTGCAGTTTCACCACGTTGGGGTGCGACTGGCACAGACGCAAGGCAGCCACTTCGCGCTGCGTATTCGCCTCCAGCCTGGGGGCCGGGCAGACGGGGGTCAGGATGGCCGATCTCTGGCACTGCCCTCCCTAACCCTCTGCCAGGCCCAGCCCACCCCGGGCCCACCCACCTACGGCTGAGGATCTTGACGGCGAACTCCAGGCCTCCCTGGCGCTGGCGGCAGCGTCGACACACAGAGAAGCTGCCCTGGCCCAATGCGGGCTCCCGCAGGTCCAGCTCATACTGCTGGAAGAAGGGGGAGTCCTGGGGACAAAAGGAATGCATCAGACGTCCTACCTGGGAGCCTTGTGGCCATGCTATGCCCCACCTCAGAGAGTCTCCAGACTTCACCAAGGTCACACTGTGGGTGCCTGGTGGAGCCAGGTCCAGGCCCAGAACCCCCAAGTCAACTTCTCCCCACCCTGGCCCAACCCACCTGCATCATGGCACTCCTGGCCACCGCTGCCCGACCGGGCCGGTCTCCAGCACCAGGCACTTCCAGCACATCAGTCATCACCGCATTGTTGTGGTCAAACAGGATGGATGGGGCCACAAAAGAGTATCCCTGCAGAGGGCAGGGGTGGTGGGTCAGGGGCAGATGGGTATCTGGGGGCTGGAGTGTAAGTGAAGTCCCTAGAAGGCCCAGACCTGGCGAGGAGGAGAACAGGCAGAGGGAAGACCCCAGACCAGGGGGCAGTGGGGGATGTGGCCTTTGCACCCTGGTAGACACAGAATGTGTAGACACTTTATTCCACCTTGTTCTATGCTCACTTGGGGCACTGTCTGTCCCCCACCAGTCTGTGACCCCTCCTTTCTCACCACAGTGACACCCCCAAGTGCCAAGGGCATCACCTGGCACCGCCTGGCACAATATAGTGGCCCAAAAAGTGATGGGCAAATGCATGAAAGGACTGTACCCCTAGCATCACACCTGCTTCGCTTATGAGAATTCAACTGTACTGTACCCACTGAGGACAAATAAAATCCTTATTCCTTCCTTTCAAATCAAACTTGAGCCTCCTCTGCAAGGGGGGGCTACTGAGGAAATGTAAAGAGAAACCAAAGGTGATTCTTTGCCTTTCCTAAGGATCCACGTCCTGTCAATTCAAGGGATTCTCAGGTAATTTTAACAATGTGTTTTCTCCTAAAAATGTAGCCTCGCTGTGCACTAGCATGCAAGCTCCGCTGGGTGGGATTTTTGTCTGTTAGGTTTGTTCATACATCCCCAGTGCCCAGCTCTCTGCCTGGCACATTATGGGCACTCAATACAAAGTTTCGTATCATGAAATGAATTAATGAGTATAACCAGCAATTCATAAGAAAGAACTTTCTCGAGACTATGAGACAATGGATTAAGAGATGTGCAAGCACAGAGCTGTCACTTGTGAGAGCTTCACAGAAGGGACTGATTCATTCATACTTGATCTTGGTCTATTCTTATTTAATGCTTATGGACTATATCCTACAGGTCAGGCCCCCACATTGGGCATAGGAACACAGAAATTAAACATTGTCTCTGCCCTCTGGGAGCTTTGGACCAGGGAAGGCGGTCTCAGTGGGGATCTCAGGAAAAACCTGACAAACTGCTCAAAAGGAGATGCTGTCTGCAGAGGGTTAGTGCATGAAGGAAACGGCAGCCCAGGGCCATAGGAGTGGGGAAGACTTCACACGGGGGCAGCCAGCCCTGGACAACAAGGCTTGAAAGATGACAGAACCAGCCAGGTGGGCAACTGTGGGGAGGGCTCTCCAGGTGGCATGTGCAAAAGCACAGAGATGTGTTCTGAAACCTGTAAGCAGTTCGTTGCTGCTGGAGCACCAAGTGTGATAAAAGCACTGCGGCTAGGGTGCTGAGCAAGGACCACACCATGCAGGGACTTGGACGCTGAGCAAGAGAGTTGGACTTCTCCAACAGGCTTAAGCTTCGAAAACAAGTGGAGGGGATCTGTGCCCGCAGGAATCTGATATGGTGTGCCAAAGGGCATGCAAAGCCATAGTATAAACATGGTATCTCTTCCTAAGTGTCCACATAAGTAAGTGAATAATTTAAAACAGTATTTTTACATAACAATAAGGAGATATGATGGAATAGAAGGGACCTTAACATGAAATTTACAGATAAACCATGAAGTTCAAAGACACGCCCTGCCATGGCGGTCTCTGACTGACAGCTCCAGATACCCCATGAGTGGAGAGGTCTGGAGCGAAATACTGAGTCCTACCAGATCAGTGCCCATGTGTCAGCCAGGACTGAGGCTGGCAGAAGCATGCTGCCTCTCTCACATCTGGAGTTCTATGAGCTCTCACTCACCTGGAAGACGCGAGGGTCCCCAGATGGGGGGCTGCCAGGGGGTGAGTAGACAGGCTCTAGCCGAGTAAACTCCTCTGCAAAGTTGCCCACATCCAGCTCTGAGCGGATCTGGGGTCGGAATGGAGCTGGAATCTTCCTGGCAGCCAGAGCAGCCCAGTCCAGGCCCTGGAAAAAAGGAATGAGACTGGGGGTCAAAGGGCAAAATGTAGAAACCCCTCTCTACTCAGGCCACCCTCACTGGGCAGCTCCTTAGGGAGGCAAGGGTCTATCTTGCATTTAGGAGGGAGGTGTTCTTCTTGCTTCCCCAGCCTCTACTTCCCTCCCTGGGATAACACAATCCCTATTTCCCTTGGAGAATCACCCTTCACCACATTCAGTCAATTCTGGAACGTTTAATAGAATTCACTTGCAAAACAAACAAATATCTTCCTCCTACTAGACTTAAATCTTGGAGAATGTGGGCCTGTGACTGCTGGGGACCCCCTTGGTGTCTAATGATGAGGTCTGTACAGAAAAGCAGAACCAAGTGGCAAAGAGATTCTTTTTTTTCTTTTTTTAATTTATTGGGGTGATAATTGTTAGTAAAGTTACATAGATTTCAGGTGTACAATTCTGTATTACATCATCTATAAATCCCATTGTGTGTTCACCACCCAGAGTCAGTTCTCCTTCCATCACCATATATTTGATAAAGAGATTCTTAATGACATCAGTTCAACACCTGGATGCAGGCTTGCCTGAAGTCAGAAAACTTTTCCTTGGACTTTTCGCTTATGGGAACTAAACATGCCCCTTTACGTTTAAGCTAGAGTGCCGGGGCCTGATCATTGCCTGCCCAACATCCACTTTCCCTGTCTTCCTCAGTTCTATTGCCCCAATTTTATTCCAGGAAGCAATGGGCACCATTAAGACAATATTTTACAACTTCCTTGTAGTTAGAGGTGACCAATAATCTGTAAGCAAATGTTGTGAGGTAGGAATCCAGGAAAAGATCCTCAAGAGGGTAGACAGTTAGCAAATGCCCTTTTTGCCCTTCCTCTCCTGCTACCTGCCTGGACATCAGCCTAGATGGCAAGTGCTCCAGCAGTTATCTTGGACCATGAGGCAACCCTGGGGATGGAGGCTAAATGTTAAGAATGGAGGAGCATTTAAAAAAAAAAAAAAAAAGTTGCCGGGATTCATAGCAGCCCTGGCCTGTCAAACTCTGGACTTCTTTTTTGTAAAAAATAAATAACCCTCTCATTTGCTTGGACTATTGTTTATTCCAATCTCTGTTAGCAGCCAAGTGCTGTTCCATGGATATCACCATTTTAAGTCGGACTTTTTGTCACTTGCAGCTAAGAAGCCTGACTAGACTTGAAGGTCCCACTTCTGCCACAGAGACCTCAGAATTGCTATCACCAAAGAGGCTGTCTCCAGAGAACGGGAAATGAGGGGAACATCCCTTCTGAGCTCGAGGCCTTGAAGACCTTGGGGCCTGTCCGGTCTGACTATTGGCCAACAACTCCCAGCAGGCATGGCCCAGTTTGAGTTCAGCGTGGGCTTGAGGAATTCACTTAAGGAAACCAACACTGTTCAGCCACTTCCCCGACAAAGGGACATCTTCACCACAGAGACTTAGGTTCATGTCTGAGAAAGGAGCTCTGAGGGCCCTTCTAGACAGGTACTTGCAGGGAAGATTCAAGGAGATGGCACTTGTAACAAGGTAACTGAGTGCCTGGCCCACAATAAATGCCCATAAGTGGGTGTTTTTGCTACAATGTCAGACAAGTGGCACATCTGATACCCACATGTAAACAGAACACGCAGTGAAGAGCATGAGCCTTCAAGTCTCCCAGACCAGGGTTTGAATCTGAACTCTACTATTTCCAGGCTGGGTGATCTTGGGCAAATTACGTAACTTCTCTGAACCTCAGTTTCCTCCTCTGTAAAGATGGGGATAATCAAGATGATTCCCAAGGTTACATGAAATAATGCAAGCAAAGGGCCAACACACGGTAGGTATTCACTGTCACAGGTCCTACTAGGTAATGACACACCCAAGTCAGCGAGGTCTTACAAGGAAATAGAATTCACTCTGCACTGCACTCTAACCTATATGAGCTCTTAGCAAGCAAACAAAACTCACATGGCTGACTGACCCTCCATCTGAATGACATGCACACCGACTGTACAGAAACAAAGAACAAAATGCCTAGATGGACACTGAGAGCCACAAAGGGGACATTTAGTACTGATCTGGAATAACAGAGGACCTGGGGTCTGTTTCCAGCGCTATACATTTACTGTGTGACCTTGAATAGGTCACCTCCCTTCTCTGAACCTGTCCAATGACAGAACTGACAAATGCAGCCTCAAGTCCCTGCCAGCCCTGACAATCAGCGAACCTAGAATTCTTTGCCCCAGGAACACATCTTCTGAGATTCAATAGAGATGGATGAGAAGATAAGTCTGCTTTCTTTATCTGGGGACTTTTCTAAATCAAGTGAAACTGGCCTGTCTTCGACCATCCCTCCAGTGTCCCCAAACCCAGAGCAGCAGCCCAGCTTAGATATGTTCAGAAAGGTGTAGGGGCGGCTCAGGAGCCTCACCTGGAAGAAGGGGTGATTCTTGACTTCCTGTGCCCCCTGGGGCCCCGCACCCAGCCGCTTCTTGGGGTCCTTGCAAAGTAACCGCTGAAGCAGATCCTGCGCCACAGGCCCGATCCGAGGGGGGAAGGGAGGGGAGCACTTCAGGATCCGTCTGGGAGGATTGGGGGGGGCGTCAGGGGCAGCGAGCCCCCCCTCCCTGCCCAGGCCCCTCAGCTGCCCTCCACATCCAGCCCCACTCACCGAGACACCTCTGCCTGCGTGTTCCTCTCACCCTCCAGCGTGAAGGGTGAGGCCCCTGTCAGCAACTCAAAGAGCAGGATTCCCAGGCTCCACCAGTCCACAGCCTGCCAGGGTCGAGCCAAAGTGAGGGCCTGCAGCCACCCGGCCTCACCCCACCACCACCCCCACTCCCCTGCCAACCCACCTTGCCATGCCCCGACTTGCTGCGGATGATTTCTGGGGCCATGTACTCGATAGTGCCACAAAAGGAGAAGGTTCGCTCTTTCTGGAAGGGCAAGAAGACCCACTTTGGACACCCAGCAACCCCCAAAGTTGAGAGAAGAACTCACTGGACTTGTGAGGGTTGGAGCAGTGAGAACTTCCTGAAGGCAGGGCCTAGGGCTATTCACCTCTGTACCTCCAAGAAACAAGCAGTGCCAAGAATGGAGCAGGAGACAGAAAGGAGATGGCTTCCACTGGGGTAGGCGGAGAGATTGTTTTCACTCACCTCCTCTGTCAGGAACTCCTTGCTTAGCCCAAAGTCCGTCAGGACGATGTGGCCCTCGGAGTCAAGCAGCACATTCTCCAGCTTCAGGTCGCGGTAGATGATGCCCAGCTGGCGAGAGCAAGAAGGATACTGAGGACCCCTCCCCTAACAGCCCCAGCTCCTACAGCTCATGTCCCTGCACCAAGTCACTGCCCAGAAGAAGGGGACCCCCTGGAGAAGGGGATCTTCAGTGCAGGAGTGGACCTGGGGTAGGACTGAGCCACGGCAGAGGAAAGGCCATGTAAGATGCAAAAGCTAGTAAGGAGGACCGCCCCATGGCAGGGGCCCAGGGAAGCAGGGCCCAAGGTCCCAGAGAGAAGAAAGCCTGTGTGAAGAGCCCCATGGCAAGAAGGCTTTGGGAACCAAGGCATGAGGTCTCCGTTTGAGGAAGTTCTGTAAACATGGCCCCAAGAGTCAGTCCCGAGTTCCCTGTGAGAGGAAAGCACCTTCGAGGGGATGTCAGGGGAAGAGACCCCACCAGGCAGTGCAGAGGCCTTCCTTCCAGGAGGCCTGAGGAAGCAGCTCTGGTCTCCACCGCCCCCCCAGCCCCAGGAAGAGAGCGAGAGATCGGAGGCTGCCATGTTTGGAAGCCCCTAATAAGGCCCAGACCCAGTGTCCATGGCAACAGGCATGTGGCCAGGTCCTCACCCACCTTGTGGAGGTGTTCGAGAGCCAGCACAATCTCGCCCCCATACACGCGCACCTCAGCCTCCTTGAAGTGCTGGCGCTGGTAGAGGTGGGTGAACATCTCACCACCATTCACATAGTCTGGGGGATGGATTAGATGTTGGGAAGCAGTCCCCATGGGTGGCCCCACCTGCCTCCATCGCCCCCAGAGTTGGCAGGTGCCTGCCTTTACCCAGGATGAGGTGCAGCTTGGCATCGGTCTGGAAGGCGTAGTGCAGCGTGACCAGGAAGGGCGCCTGGCGCACCAGCTCCAACACGGACCGCTCGGTGCGCGTGTGCTCCTGCGTCTTGGCGCGCTGCACCAGCGCAGCCTTTCGCAGCACCTTCATGGCATACAGCTTCCCTGCGTCGTGCCCACCCGCCTTCCGCACCAGGAACACCTTCCCGTAGGCTGTGGGAGCAGCGAGTAGGCAGAGGGTAGGTGGTGAGCAGGAGGGTGGTGCAGACTGGTGGGGGTAGGAGTGATGCCAACCCAGGAGGGTGTGCAATTGGGGGAAGGAACTGGGGTGAGAGGCAGGTGTGCAAAAAGCTGGCAGAGGCTTCTAAGGGAAAGGTGTGCACAGCACTGGGAGGGTGCTCAGCAAAAGCCAGGAGGGGTGCGCAAACCAGCTGGGGGCTATGCAACTCCAGGAGGCCTGCAGGGCAAGGTGGGGGCGGGGCCTGTGCAAACCTGGGGAAGATCAGACAGATTTGAGAACATGTAAATCCAAGCAAGGGAGGCAGAGGTACGTGCAGATTTGGGAGGGATGTGCAAACCCAAGCTGGGGAGTTTGCAAAGTGGGGGAGAGGACTCTAATATCAGCGCAAGGAGAGGAGCTGTGCAAATCACTTGGGAAGGCTGCAAGCCCCCAAAGGTGTTGGCAAATCCAGGAGGCCCTTGCAAAGGGCATGCAAACCCTGGCAGGGCAGGGCAGGCAAAGCGGGCTGTTCCAGGAAAGGGTGGGGGGCATTGCTGGTGGCCTGGCCCAGGCCCAGGCGGGTGTGCCGGCAGGAGGCAGGAGGCCCAGGGCACCTGGCCTGGGACATCTGCCTGGTGGGTAGGGGTCCTCACCTCCCGTGCCCAGCACCTTGAGCAGCTCGAAGTTCTCCACGCTCACCTTCTCCTTATGCCCAGTCAGGTTGGCTGTGGGCATAGGGGGCGAATGAGCCCAGCCAGTACATGACCCCTCCCTGCGGCCCAGGCAGTCATCACCCGGCCCCGCAGCCCCTGGCCGCCCCTGCCCCACCTTCCGTGATCCGCAGCTCCACAGCGCAGCCCTCCTCTTCGTCCTCGTCCCCCATGGCGGGCCGGTCGCTGGGGCCCGCACAGCTCGGCTCCGGGCGGCGCCGGTTACATGGCGGCTCAGGCTGGGGCGGGCGCTTCCTGGTGCCGCCTCCAGGCCGAGTTGGGCGCCGGCACCGCCTCCCATCTCCCCGCCCCGAGCGGCCTGAGTCAGGCGCAGGAACGTGACAGCTCTGGGCTGTGGGTGGGCGGGCGGGAGCAGCCAGTCTTCTGCGGGCGCACGGGGAGGGCATCAGGGCTGTGCGCACCCGGACCGCTTGCGACCCTCCTGGTGACCTCGGAACAACCCCTTGGGAACCATGCCTGGGATCTGCGGATAACCTGGAGCTCCAATTGCGCAAACACTCCCAAGCCAGGTGTCTGCCCTGGGGTGCCTGGTGAAGCCAGTGGTGCTGAGACTCTGGAGCCTGTGCCGCAGAGTCCACACTGGCACTTCAGAGCTTTCCCCTCCAGGGTAAAAGCCCTAGTGGCAGCCCAACATCTCTAATTCTTAGCCACCAGTGAAAGTGAGGAATTTCATAAAATTCACAACCCACCACCTTGTTTGTGATCATTCCTCGAAGTCAGCAAATAGGGAAGGAGTCTACAGGTCCCCTTGACAGATGAGCAGCCTGAAGCCACACAGCTGCCTTTATCCAGCTGCTGCCAGCACAGGGCTGATCCAGCATCTCTCACTCAGTGTGGCCCACTGCTCTTGGTGCTGGGCAGCCTTAAGGTGTTTGGGTCCCGGAAGCCACTCAGCTCAGCTCAGTTCGGGGTCCACAAGCCAGCGGCCAGCTGAGATCCTCTCCCCTGTGGACTTGCCTTTGCAGGGGAGGGTCTGGGGACTCGGCTGCCCTGAGGACCAAAGCCCTGTCTCTGGGCTCCCCCTACCCGGGGAGCACCTACAGGGGACACTGGGAGGGTGCTGGAGCCAAGCCCCACCCCATGACAGGGAGGGGTGACCGAATCTCTTTCGACCAACCTGTAAAAGCACCTCAGGCCTCAGCCACCTTCCACATCCCACCCAGTGCCACGCACCCTCCCGTGGTTCTGCCCTGTCATCCCCAAGCCTGGCATGGTGCCCATGCAGAGCCCAGAGTAGGCCTCAAAAAGGAACATAGAGGAACACGATCCTCACAGGGATGGCCTCCTCTCCATCAATCCTGGAGCCCTGACTGGTCTGTCCTCCAGAGCCTCGTTCCCCTCCCTGACAACTGACAGGGGTCACCAACAGAGTAGGGCAGCCATCAAAGCTCCCACCCTGAGGCCTACGGGTGAGGCTTCCAGCTCAAGGCCTGGGGTTCCACTCCCACAGAGGCTATCAGCCTGTGAAGCTGGGGCTAAGAGGAGGCAGGCAGAGCAGTGGATTATTTCTAAGGGGGTTGTGGAAGCCCCATGAGTCGGGCTGCTATAGGTCACCCTGGGGAGGCTGGTCTGGCCACCCCTCCCAGCTCTGCCTACCCCCAGATTCAGGCTGCCTCACCTCAGCCCGGGGCAGCCCCTCCCTATCTTGGGAGGCCCCAGTGCCTTGAGTCACATCCTGCCACGCAGCCTAATTGCCCCCTCCCTGAGTGTCATCCTAGGGGCCCTGGTCAGAGACCGTCCTGTCCCTCCCACTTCTTGTGTTCCTCCATGACAGCCCCTGGCACTAGGTGACAGCCACCAGGCTGTGACCTCCCAGGGGAGGGGCTCAACCCCAAAGGGGTGGGGAAGAAATGATGAGGAGATAGGAAGAAGTGAAAGGAGAGAAGAGGGTGCCAGAGAGGGGAGGGCAGGGCCTCTGAGATTCACTGCCCCCACTCCAGAGCCCAAAGCCCACCTTTTAAGCAAAGGCTGAACCCAGACTAAGGCCCAAACCACTGCTGGCTACCCAGAACCCCCCACCCCTCTGGGACACCCGGGGAAGCCCGACAGGCCCCTCCCCTGAAGAAACCCCTTCGTTGCCCTGTGCCAGGTGAGGAAGCCAGTAGCCATAGACCCCACTGGCAGAGAAAGAGTCCAGGCTGCAGGTGTCCCTGGTGGCTTGTAGCTCTGGATGCATCCAGTACACAGAAAGCGCAGATTCAGGTGATTGTATCCCAGCTTTATTTTCATGTCCCTCATGTCCCAGCTAAGGCTCAGAAATAGGCCCAGGCCACTGCCCCCAGGGAATGCTCCTTGGCTCCCCTCCTGGACCAGGCAGGGATCTCTCTTGTCCACTCCTGCCTGCCTTCTTCATCTTGGGGGTCCCCCAGAAACTGCCTCCTCAGCGAGGGCCGCATGGCAGAACCAGAGGCCTGGCAAGGAGCTCCTCCTGGGGACCCGCCATCCCCCCTGCCCACAAGCTTGTCCCAGCTCCATCTCAGGGCCCGAGTGCCAGCCATGGAGGACCTGGGGGCCCAAGCCTCCTCGTCCAAGGACTTGCCCCAGGTGCCCTGGCTCCCAGAATTCTTGGGCTGTCTGGGGCCCCCACTGAGACTCCAGTGGCGAGGTGCCTGCACTCCCAAGCTCCCCATCCACACGGTGTCACTGGCTGAGGGAAGGGGCGAGAGGACGCTTCTCCGGTTCCTGCACCTCGAGGCCTGGAGGGAAAGGCTCAGCTCAAGCCAGCTCCCTTGGGGGACTCCCAGCATTGGTGGTGGCCCATAGGGCCCTACACCTTGTACTCACCCTCCACCCCTCTATCCTCTTCTCAGCTTTCCTGCCTCACCCCAGCTGCACTGGCTGCCTGGACGCCTCCAACATGGCACACGTTGCCTCAGCTGCTCCCTCTGCCTGCATTGCTGTTCCCCAGATATGTCACACGACAAACACCTCTTAGTCTCTGCTCCAACTTCCCGTCCCCGCTGAGGCCTACCTCGAGCACCCTAATTAAAACTACAACCCACCCACCCAGAGCTCCTGACCCCCCTCACCCTGCTCTCTTTTTCCCCAGAACATTATCACCTCCCAGCATTCTAGGGCTCAGCTGCCCAGTACGTGACTGAGCGAATGAGAGGTGGGTGCTCTGAACCGTCATGTGCTTGAGTGTAAAATACCTCTAGACCTGAAAGACTTAGTATGAAAAAATAATAATAATGTAACATATCTCACTAATGATTTTTCACACTTATTACATATTGACATGGTAATAGTTCAGGCCTATTGAGTTATAGAAAATATGTTATTACAATTAATTTTACCTGTCTCTTTTTACTTTGTCTGATGAGGCCACTAGAAAATTTTAAATTATACACGTAGCTCGTATCTTATTTCCATGGAACAGGGCTGTTACAGACGATTGTCATTTTTATGCGTATTGTTTACTGTCTGCCTCCCACACCAGAATGTTCCCTGCTGTGTATCCCTACAAGCACGTCACCTGGCACTTA
Source organism: Rhinolophus hipposideros (assembly GCF_964194185.1). Classification (NCBI taxonomy): domain Eukaryota; kingdom Metazoa; phylum Chordata; class Mammalia; order Chiroptera; family Rhinolophidae; genus Rhinolophus; species Rhinolophus hipposideros. The sequence goes on from NC_138056.1 coordinate 7,017,102, forward strand.
GTAAAGGCTCATTGTCAATGAATGAATGAATGGATGGATGAGGGCTGCCAGGGCCCCACGCAGGGCAAGTACCCTACTCACCCTCTCGGCTGGCATCTGCTTCATGCTCCTCCAGGGTCTCAACGGAGCCATCCCATCCCACGCCAGATCCTAGGGGGCCACAAGGCAGCTGCTGGGCCACAGAGACCAGGGCAGAGGCAGGCAGGGCTTGTGGAGAGACACAGGGGACAGGAGGGAAGCTCCCTCCCCCAGGAGTTGGCAGGTCCACAGGAAGTTGGAGGCTCATAGAGGCAGGGACCTTTGCCCCTCACCTTTGCCATGGGAACTTGCCATGGGGCCTGGACGGCGCTGTCGGAATCGCTGCCGGGGGGTGTCCCCGGGGCTGAATGACTCAGAGCTTCGCCCCACTGGGAATCGGGAGCTGAGTCTCCGCCGCTGCCCACCCGCCAGGGTCTCATCTCGTAGGCAGAGAGAGCTCTGGGCCCGGCGCATAGGTGCCGGTGAGGGGGACCCTGCAAGACGCATAGGCATTGGGGAGTATCCGAGCAGTACAGGAGGAGCAGGGCAGAGTAGAGGGGTAGAAGGATGAAGCAAGGGCAGAGAAAGGAGGCTGCAGAGGTGGGGGAGAGTCTGGATGAATGAGGGTGGCAATAGGAGGCTGGACCTTGTGCGGGTTCTGACACTAACTCACTGTGTGACCTTGGGCAAGGCACTTCCCCTCCCTGGGCCTCAGTTTCCTCATCTGCTGACTGGAATAAATGACCTCTCACTAAAGGCCCCTGCTGCTCCGAGGTCCTAGGCACTGCTGTGGATGGGTAGGACTGGGTAGGTGGCAGCGCAGACAGGAGGAAGGTGGCAGAAGAAAGGGACGCAGCAGGGACGCAGAGCAAAGCGCCACTGGAACCATCTTGTGGGGGAGGGTGCAGCAAGGAAGGCCAGCGGGGGCATTTGTGTCAGCCATGCGGGAAGGTAGAGACCAGAGCGTTGGTAGGTGCCAGAGCAGGAATAGAGGACATGGGGCAGGGACCATCCTTGTCACCTGGCCCCCAGACCCACCTGTCCCATCCGCCTCCCTGCCCTCGGAGAACTCCATCTCTGGGGGGCCCCCCAGGCTCTCGGGGCTGCCAGCCCCACCGGCCCACAGGCGCGGCCCCCCATGGAGGCCTCCCTCCCGCCGGGGCCGCATCAGCCTCTTCACCTTGTCTGCCAGCCAGCTGCCCTTCCTGGGGGCAAGAGAACGGGTCAGGCCAGAAAGGAAGGAGGGGCAGGAGGCCATTGTTGGGATGCAAAGGCCAGGCAAACCCTCATTGATCCTGCACCGGAGCGAGGCCAGGGTCAGAGGGCAGGCGGGGGCCAGGGCGGAAGGACCCCAGCCCAGAGGTGGAGGAGCCACTCACTTGAGCCGGGGCAGGGGCCCAGGCTCCAATACACGGTACTGGTCCATGATCTTCTCTACCAGCTTCTGTTTCTCTCGACGCAGGGCATTGAGCTGGTCGCTGGGGGGGATGGGAGGGAGGAGGTGGCATGAGGCCCCGGCAAGAGCAAGGCTCAGGTTCTAGCAGGTATAGCGCTGCTGGTTGATAGCACACTGACACACTCCTGTATGGGGTAATACACTGCCACTGCCCCAACGCCTGGGGTCAACCCCAGCCTTTTACCCAGGACCTCCCCAGGCATCTCGCCCTGAGCCACCAAAGGGGTCTCCAGGACCCGCTCCAGCTCCCTGCAGCATGCTGTGCCCACCCCCCCACCACCACCCCCGCCGCCAGCCTGCTCACAGGTACTCGCGCTGTTCACGGTGCAGATGGTCCCGGCTCTCCAGGCTGCGCTCCAGGAGCTCACGGTTCTCCCGGCTCAGGGCCTGCACCTCGGCCAGCAACTGCCGGTTCTCCTCTTCCTGGGCGCTCCGCAGCTCTGTTAACAGCTGTCAGGGTAGGCGGTGGGACAGGTAGGAGTTTAGTGGGGCTCGAGGCGGCCACCTTGCACCCCCCACCCTGGCTGCCGCCCACCCCTCACCACACCTCGCACTGCGTGGTCAGCCGGCAGGCGCTCAGGTCCAGCTGCTGGTTGGACTCGCGCAGTCGCTGGCTCTGCACCTCCAGCTGTGCCCGCTCCAGTTCTAGCCGTGCCAACCGGCCTCGCAACTCCCCACGCTCACCCTGCAGCTCGCCTCGCTCCCGGGACACCTCTGCCAGCAGCATCTGAGCCCTGCAGAGGCAAGGAGAGCTGCTCTCTAAGGGGGCTCACCACCCCCCAGGGCCCTCAGGGGCCAGAGGAGCCGCACTGGGGAGAGGAGGCTAAGCAGGACACCCACACACACACGGACAGAGACTGACTCGCCACTAACCCACTTCACAGAGGGAAACACTGAGAACTGACCCAAGAGGGAACAGGCTGCGCCACAGATGGTACCTGTCATGCTCGCTCTGCAGCCTCCGAAGCTCCTCCTCCAGGCCCCGCTGCCGATGGCCATCCTGCATCAGGCGTTCGCGCTCTGCCAGCAGGGCCAGCTCCTGCGCCTCCACACCGGCCTTCTGGGCCTGCAGCTGATCGTGCCTGGGATGAACAGGGGCTGAGAGGGCTGCAGGGGCCTGGGGCGGGGACAAGCAGGCCGCTGTATTGTCTGGACCTGGGGATCTGCCATCTCCTAAGCATAGGTCCCCAGCAAAGCCACGGGGCAGAACACCATGCCAGGTGCCCACCACTTTTGACAAGGATACAGCAACGGAGGTGGGGCTTTAGGTTTAGGTGGTGGCTTCCCTGGTGGGGAGAGAAGCTTGTTTGGGGGAGACTCACCGGCCCTGCAGCTCCCTGTGGGCCAGCTCCAGTGCCCGCATGTTGGCCTTGAGGTCACGGTGCCGGGCCAGCAGTCCCTCTAGCTCGGCCTCCTGCCGCCGCTGCAGCTGAGCCAGGGCCTCATGGTCCCGCAGCAAGGCCTGCTGCTGCCCTCTGGTCTCCTCCTGGGACCGCCGAGCTGCCAGCACCTCCTCCTCCAACTCCTCCAGCTTCCTGTGCAGCTCCTGGCCTTGCCGCTCCAGTACAGACTTTTCGGCCTAGGGCAGAGGAGGGGGCAGGGGCCACGGGGGTGGGACCCCAGGCCAGAAACGGGGTAAGGGAGAGGGGGCAGGGCAGAGGAGGAGCGAAAACTGTGGAGGAAGCAGAGAGCTGGGTGGAGGCAGCCTGGAGCCAGAGGCAGAGGCAGAGGTAAATAGACAAGGAGAGGGGAGTGGTGTCACAGAGACAAGTGCTGGTGCCAGGCCATGGAGGCAAGGGCAGGAGACAGAAGGCAGAGATGGGACAGATGGGGCTGGGGAGGCAGGGAAAGCAGTAGGAACTAACGGCTACCTGTGGAGAAGAGGGCTGGAGACTGGGCAACATGGGCACAGATGTGGGGGCTGGAGGCAGGTAGATGGGGGTAAAAACAAGGGAAGGAGGAAGGGTCAGGGGAAGGGGCAAGTGGAAGTGGGCAGGGGTGGGAAAGAGGGGTGCAGAATGGGGTGGCTGGGGTCAGGGGGCACGGACCTGAGACTAGGGCAGGGGGCAGTGGTAAGCGGGCAGGGTGGGATGGGGGACAAGGTACCCGGCTGCCACACACCTGCAGACGGCTGCTGTGCTCTTGTGCCCGCTGGCTCTGTAGCAGCAGCTCCTGGGCACGCCCCTGCAGGCTTCCCAGCTGCCCCTCCAGGAGCTGCAGCTGCCCCTGCAGAGCCGCCTTCTCAGCCACCAGTGTCGCATTCTGCCCAGCAGGGAGGGGGGTTAGGAAGGGCCAGGCCACTGCCTCCCTCACCCCCCCTACCCCATGCCCACCACGGTCTGCCACTCACACTGCGCTCCACCTCAATGAGCCGCCCACTCTGGGCCTCCATGATCCTCGGCTCAGCATGCTCCTTGGGCCCTAGCCCCACAGGGCCCTGGCGCAGCTGCAAAGAGAGGCCGTGGGGGGTCACGCAGGGGAGTAGTAGCACTTGGGGATGGCACAGGAACCTGAACCTGCAGACCCTTACCCCACAACATTGCACTCCTGGCTCCCGCAATTCTGTCACTCTCCATCCTGCCCATGTTACCTCCTCTTCATTCGGCAACAGGCTCCTTTGCCCATGCTGCTTCTCCTGCACACCCTACTCTTCCTCTGGGACCCAGTTTCGACACCGCTTTCTCCAGAAAACCTCCCCTGCCCAACACCACACATGCCAGCAAGGAGGTCTGCTGGGTGCCCACTGGCCCCTGGCGCCGTGTGATGGTTACCTGTTTTCTTGCCTCTGTCCCAGGTGGACTGTGAGCTCCCTGAGGGTGGAGGTCCGATATTGGGCCTCACCACACCCCAGTGCTGAGCACTGAGCCCACACATTGCAGGGGTGTCAGAAACAACAACAGTAATTGAGCACACTATTGTATTTCCCTGAAAATAAGACCTAGCTGGACCATCAGCTCTAATGCGTCTTTTGGAGCAAAAATTTATATAAGACCGGATTAATATAATATAATATAATATAATATAATATAATATAATATAACATAACATAACATAACATAACATAATATAATATAATATAATATAATATAATATAATACCAGGTATAATACAATATAATATAGTACCAGGTATAATACAATACAATACAATACAATACAATATAATACCAGATCTTATATTAATTTTTGCTCCAAAAGACGCATTAGAGCTGATGGTCCGGCTAGGTCTGATTTTCGGGGAAGCACGGTAGGAAGTGGTGGGTTCTAAGCGAGAGACACAGCAGTCACCTCAGAGCAAAGCTGGGTTCTGTCCATTTGAGGAGTGGGGAGACAAGGCCCCCAGAAGACCACCTGGCCTGGGCAGAGTCAGCCTGACTCTCAGCACAGTGCTCCCTCCAACAGGCCCCATAAGGGGGCACACAGTGAGCAACTGGCCAAGAATCAAGAGATAAGACCAGAGAAGGCACTGGAGGAACCGGAGCCCATGCGGTCCTGGACATCTGCACGCAAGATGGAGGGTGGGGTGGGGCAAGGCCCCCAGTTCCCGGGGCTGCAGCGTCACCTGGAACAGCTCCTCTTCCAGCCGCAGGGCCCTCGTCTTGAGCTCCATCAGTGCTTCCTCCTTGCTGGTGGCTGCCGCCTGCAGCTCAGCTTCCAGCAGCTGCTCCAGGCTCTGGTACCTGCCAGAAGAAGCTTTGGCATATACCTCTCCCTAAGCCCTTGCCTGGCCCTCTCTGACCCTCGGCCAACGTCCCCACCTCTGGTGCTGGAACTCTTGTTCCTGGATAAATTCTTGGCGCTCCAGAGCCGCCTGCTCCAGCTCCCTCTGCAGATGCTCCAGCCGGGCCCCCAGCTCTTGGCCCTGTACCACAGCCTTCTCTAGTTCCTAAGGGCAGGCAGAGCAGGCTCAGGGCCAGAAGAACAAACCACCACCCTCACCCGGAGGCAGGGGAGGGCCGGATACAGAGGTCTAAGAGTCAGGAAACCTGGCTTTCTGTCCTTACTCTGTCACACTAGACAAACATCTTTAACCTTTTGGGCCTCTATTCCCCCATCTGTAAAATGGTCACCTTGCAGAGTGGGTATGAAAGAACTGGGGATTATAAGCCTGGCAGGGTGTGAGGGAGGCCCCTGGCTTAGGGGTGAGAGACATTTGCTGGGCAAGTGTCTTCACCTTTCTAAGACCATGGTTCCTCAGGTGCCCAGTGACAGCTGAAAGCGGCCTATGTGCTGAGGCCACACTGGCCATGTGAGGGAAAGAGGGGCTCAGTGGAGGCAGTCTGGAAAGCACCCTTGTCCACAGGGGATGATAGAAGACAGGAACTTGGTGAACACCAGGCCTGACCACAGCGGGGCCTGGGAGGGAGAAGGTAGAGATGCTGGGCCCAGGCGGCCTCTGGCAGTTGGGTCACACCATGTGGAAAGGGGGCCCACTTTGACCTGTGGGCCCTGGAGGGAGGTAGGCCAAACCACTGTGAAGTGTGGGGGCCCTGGCAGGATGAAACCACAGGGAAGGGCCAATTCTGACCAGCTCCCTGCCAAATCCTGCCTCTGGAAACCAAGTCTACAGCCTTTTCTCTGATCTTCCTGGCTTAGCAACCCCACCAAGGCCTCCTCCCAGGGACAATGCACTTCTAGACACCCTTGGCCACTGCCTGTCACTGAAAAAACTACAAGTCCCATGATGCCCTGCTGCCAGCAGCCACTAGAGCCCATGGGCTGAGGGTATGAAGAATAGTAGTACAATGAAGGAGACTTGAAGCTCAGGCCAGATCCCTGCCCTGCCCTCCTCCAGGCCCTGGCCACAACTGTCAGTGCCCCCTCCACTGCACCTCCTGCCCAACTAACCCAGAAGGCCCATGTGGACAACGCCCTCAGCCCTTGGTTCTCTGACCTCCCCCTGGATGGCCACCACCTCCTGTGTCACACCCAATTATCACCAGGAACTGCTCCCACCAGGAAATCTCTCAAAATTCCCCACTCTGTCCTCAGCCTCTTCCACCCTCTCAGTCCTCAGAGCCGGCTTTTCCAGCTGGCCAGCCCCACCCTCACCTTCACTGCCCACCTGTTGGCATTGCCTCTCCATACTGCCCCAATCTCTCCACATTCATTATCTTACAGCATCCTGTGGGGCAGATAGTTTTATTCCGGTTTTACAGGTGAACTGACTCAGAGAGGTTAAGTAACTTTCCCCAAGCCACACAGCTGATTAATAGGGGATCCAGGATATAACCCAGGTCTGCCCAACAACATCAAAGTTACAGCCTACAGAGACAGCCTCTCAACCTTGCCCTCTCACCCGCACCCCCAAACTTCACATTCCCCAGGCCTGCTGTGCACAATGCCTAACCCTGGGTCAACCCAACAGTGTGCTCCCCACTTCACTCCGTTGGTAGGAGTCTTGGAGCCAATTCCTCCTCCTTTCTGAACCTCAGTAATCTGGTCAGTACAACAGGGATGTAAACTGGAAACTGCTCAGCAGGAAGATTCGATTCCTGTGCAGCACATGCTCCACTCCCTGAAGCCCTGGGCCCCGCTGGCCCAAACACCCTTCCCATTGCCTCATCATCTCCTCCACTTCCCCTGAGAAGCCTCTCAACACGTGGCTCTGACCTCTCTGCTCACTTTAAACCCTCCAGTGGCTCCCACTGCCCTCATGAAAAAAGCCACAACTCCTTCCTTCACTTCAAAGACAGGTAAAGCCCTGCCCAATAGAAACACTGCTTAATGAATTCTCACCTCCCTCCACTCCCCACCTCACACTCCACCCCTACAAACTCATCCCTGCACCTCCTCCTGGCTCACTGCCAGTCTCTCCCCTCCTCCAGGAAAACTTCCCTGACATGCCCCAGCCTGAGTCCAGTGGGCTTTCTGGACCCCCGTGGCTCTTTGCATGGTCCTGTCTCCACCCCAAACTGGGAACGCTTCCCTGCCTGATACAGGGCCTGGAGCCAAGGAGATGCCCGTGAACATGCTTAAATGAATGAATAACGGGGTTTCCAGGCCTTCTCTCTCCTCCATCCCTGGTTCCAATCCAGCCAGCTTCATCTGCCACCTAGACCGTGGACACTGCCTCCTAATGGCCCCAGGCCCCTGCACACCAAGGTAACCCTCCTGAAACCCAGATTCACAAAGGTCTGCCACACCCTTGGGTGGCTCTCCCTGCCTGGGAATGGAGTATTAACACCTAAAAAGCTGGCCTAACACACCTCCCTGGCCCCCATCCCTCTACTCCTCCTGAGGCCCTGAGTATCTTTAATGCCTTCAGTCTTTGCACAGACTGTTCCCTCAGGATGAAAAATCCTTCCTCATCTAGTGAAATCTTGACCATTCCTCAGAACGCTCCCTCAAAACTCCTTGTCCCCTCCCTGGCATCAGCTCCCTCTCCTGCAGGCTCCCACAGCACTTTGTTCTTCATAACCAGTGTGGCTTGAGCCTTTGCCCAGTACGAAGTAGGCTCTTACACCAGTATCTCACTTGGTCTTCTGGAAGACCTGCCGAGCCAGCTAAGAAGAATACTCCCATTTTACAGAAGGAAGCATTGGGGTGCAGGTGAGTAAACTGCTATGGTCAGAGAGTCAGGATTTATACCCCAGCACTCTGGCTCCATGTCCACACCTTGTTCCTTCCTACAGGTACCCCATCAGAGGCAGAGGACATCTGTCTGTCCCAAACCAGGTGTGCCTTTGGCAGACAGGAATGGACTTTGCCTTTTTATCTCCAGTCCCAGCTCGGTGCTGGGCACTCAGGAGCTGCCGATGGAATTAATAACCCCAAACTCCAGCCACTAGCCTCGAGCCCCGCTTTCTGCCCCTGGCTGTGAGCACCCACATACCTCCTTGAGGGTCTGCCTCTCCCGGCGCTCCCTCGCGGCCTCCTCCAGGTGCTGGCGGCCCTCGCTCTCCAGCACTTGCAGACGCTCCTCAGCTGCCTCCGCTCGGGCTCGCAGCCTGAGTCCCTCACGCTCCCACTGTCTCCGCTCTCGGCCTGTGGCTGCCAGTGCCTCTGCCAGTGCCTCCCGCTCCCGCGACACAGCCTCCAGCTCGCGTCCAGCTGCCTCCACTGCCTCCTGCAGCCGGGCCTGCTCCTGGACCTGGGCCTCCACCTCCTGGTGGGCCTCAGCCTCTGCCCTCTGAGCCTGAGCCAGCTCCTCGGAGAGGCGAGCAACCTCCAGGCCTCGGGCCTCCAGCCTCCGGGCCTGGGCCTCCAGCTCAGCTCGAAGGGCCTCAGCCTCTCTCCTCAGTCGCACTACCTCCTCCCTGAGGGCCTCCTGCTCTGGGGCACCACTGGCCAGGATCTCCCCTGGGCTTGTCCCCTCCAAGACCTGGGCCTTGGGAGTCCCTTCAGGCTTCTGCTGTGGTTTTTGCTGGGCTGGGTCCCCAACCATCCCCTCCAGCCTTTGTTCATGCTCTCCGGACTCTGTTTGCCCCTTGGGTAGGTCCAGCCTCTGGCCTAGGGTCTCTTGCTCCTTCAACTGCACACAGAGGCTGGGCTCCAAGGGTCCAGGCTTGTTCTCAGGTACCTCCTGTCTTAGCCCCTGGGCCTCGGCCTCTGACTCCCCAGTCTCTCCTTCTAGCAACAGCTGGGCCTGAATTTTGATCTCTGGACACTGAACTGGGGTCACAGAGGCCGAGGTCTGGAGAGGGGCTCCATGCACAGCCTTCTCCGGGGACTCCTGTGTCTCTACAGTGAGGCCTGACACCTGGGACATCAAGTCTGAAGTGTGAGGAACCATGGCAGCTGTCTGGACGGGCCTCTCCATCACCTGAGGGCCTGAATCAGGTGTCTGGGAACACTCAGCTAACCCCTCGAGAGCCGAGACTGGTGCCGAGGAAGCCAGGTCCAAGGCCTGGGGCCCTTCATCCCCTGCTTGGCCAACCAAGCCCTGGGGACCATGGTCTGATACCAGACAAGTCTGAAGAGCCACAGCCAGCTCTGGAACCATGGAGTCCTCGTTCTGCTCCTCCAGCAGGGGGTGCTAACAGCACATGAGAAGGAAGGTCAAGCCCAGAGAAAGCCACCAGGAAAGACCCGCTAGGACTGTTGGGGGAGGGGCCTCACCTGACCATCTGGCTGTCTGTGCAACGCGTGTAGTAGGGCTCGGAGCTCCTGGTTCTCCCGCTCCAGGGTCCACAGCCGCCCAGCCTCTGCCTCTCTCACTTCATCATGTAGTGAGGGAGCCGCTCCTGGTGGGGGTGCTGGAGGGTGTGAGATGAGGTCAGGACTCCTTCCCACCCTTAGGCCTGCATGTTCCCTGGCTCCTCACCTATCTCCCTACACCCCCAGAGACCTGGAAGAAGGGGATGAAGTCAGAAGCCATCCCTACCACGGCTGCAGGAAGACACAGGCAGGCCCCCAGCCCCTCCACTGGGGCCCACTCACCCTCCCCAGGAGAGCCCGGGGATGGCTCCAGGCTCCGCTGAAGCTCCATTTCCAGCTCCACGTTCTCCTCTGCCAGCTGGTCCACCTGATGCCGCAGAGAGTCCAGTTCCTGGGGGGAGGGCAGGGTCAGACAAGCCCTCTCCACCATGGCCAGACCACGTATGTGGGAGAGAAGGTCATTAGTGGAAACCAGGAGTAGGGGTCACAGGGATCACTAGGGAATCCTAAGGACCAATGGGTTCACCAGGGGGCAGTCTGGCAAGCTCACAGCATGGGCCTCGCCCAACCGGGTCCGCAGCAGCAGGTTCTCGCGCTGGGTCTCATGAAGCCGAGCACAACGCTCTCGAGCGGCCTCCAGCTGCTCCTCCAGCAGTGCCTTCGAAGCCTCCAGAGTCCCTGAGAGTGCCCGCTCCTCCTGGGGGCAGGCGTGGGGGGCGTGGAACAGAGAGCCAGTGTTGCGATGCTGACCCCAGCACTCCAGGGCCACAGACCCTGCCTCCTTCCCCCATCTGATCCCACCTCTCCCCTCCATCTGCCCTGCCAGTCTCCAGGGTCTCTCCAGGTACTACTTCCCTAGAACCTGACCACACGCTTCTATGTAGACCTTGCCCCTTCTCCCCAGGAACTGCCTTCTAAGGTGGCATCCTTCTAGACCCACTTATCAGCCCCCACTGTTAGGAGCTCTCTCCAGACACCCCCTCCACTACACTTGGCCCCACCCTCCTACCCAGGATTTACCTTACCTACAACCCCCACCTTGCCCTTCCATCTGCCCCATCCTTCAGAGGGCCTTTCCCCGGACACTATCGCACCCATTTCTCCTAGCCATGACTGCTCCCTGCATAAGGCCTGACTCTCCTTTCTCGCTCCTCAGGGACCACCCCATTCCCTGTAGGCCCGCCTCCGGACCCCGCCCCTCCACAAGCCCCACCTCTCACAGCCCCGCCTGCCCGCTCACCTCCAGCTGGCCCTTGCAGCTCTCCACCGCCTGCAACCGTTCGCGGCACCGTCGCAGCTCCTCTTGCAAGCGGGGCAGGCGGCCGGCCCGCTCCCTCAGCATCTCTGCCTCCTCACGATACAGCTCGGCCCGCTTGGCTTGTCCCGACAGCGCTTGAGCCTGGGCCAGATGTTGCGAAGCTGGGAACGGCCAAGCGCAGGCCGCAGGGATTGGGGACGCGAAGGAGCCGGTTCAGGGAGTTGCGGGGAGAGGGTTAGGGAATAGGGCACTGGTGGGGAGCATCTGAGCGCACCTCCTGGCGGATTTTTCGAATTTCAGCCTCTAAGCCCTGCATCTCCACCTGAGAGTCTAACAGCAGTTCAGCCTTCTCCTCCCTGGAAGAAAGTCACTGGAGGGGCCTGGGGACTGGCAAACACCAGCCCTTCCCAGGCCTCATCCCACCCATTTCCATGGGGCTAGGTCCCCCATCCAGGCCTAATCTGGCCCTCTCCCCCAGGTCCCCTTCCCTCCTGCCCTACTCACAGCTCCTGCCGCAGGCACCGCAGCTGGGCCTTGGTGTTGGCCAGCTGCAGGGCCAAGTGGTGCGAGGGGCCCTCCAGAGGGGTTCTAGCAGGAACCTCAGGCAACAAGGGGACTGGCTGTCGCTCTAGCAGCAGTTCCGCCAGCCGCTGGGGGAGGTCAAGGGTGAGAGGTCAGAAGTACCCCATCCTATGCCCCACACATCTGCCCCCAGGCACCACAAGCTGAATCTGGTTCTTGTAGCCCTGCTGGCCCAAGACCTCCAATTCCAACCCCACACCTGGGCTCCAACCCCCATCTCCCACACACATCTGGGGTGGTCCTTCCATTCCTCCACCTGGGCCTCGATGCCCCTGCTGCCTCCTACCTGGGCCGCCACATCACGCTCCCGTGCCAGTCTCAGTAGTGTCCCCATCAGGTTCTGGGACAACATCTCCAGCTCTGGAGGTGCCAGCTCCCCAGGCTCAGGCCCAGCCAACGATAGCACCATGCCTGCCCCGGGCTGAGTCACCTGGGTGAGTAGGGAGAGCAGATCAGCCTAAGAAGTTGGGGAAACACAGTGTCCCCAGGTGGTGACGCCAGTCCAAAGCCGCACCTCCTGGATGGCAGCAGCCAACTCACTCTGGAGCTCCAGGTTGAGGCCCTGGATGTGCCGGATGAAGAGTTCCCGGTGCTCACACTGCAGGGAGACAAGGAAGGAAAAGGCTGGCGCAGGAGTCTCCTACGTCTGCAGCCAAAGCTGGACCCTGTCCTTCCCGCCCCTGCTCACCTGCACTGATGCCCCAAGCAACAGCCGAAGGATGCCTTCCAGCTCCTCCACTGCCTCCTCTGCAGGGCACAAGCCACATGGGGTTAATGGGGAGGGAGAGGGGGTAGACGCAGGCAGGGGTGGTGGGAGAAAGCACCTGAAAAGGGAGCAAACCCCAAAGTCTGGAGGTCTGGGGCTGGCGACAGGATCAGCAGCTGCAGCTCCTCCTGGGGGCAGAGGGGTTGAAAGCTATGAGAGGGGCCTTTCTGCGGGGGGGCTCGCAGGTTCAGCCTCCCCCTCCTGACTCCTCACCTGGTAGAAGTCCCTCAGTCGGCCCCACAGGTGGTTCAGGTTACGCACCCGCCAGGCTTCGGGACCATCATGGCCCCTGATCACCCGAGGGCCCCCTCGGGAGCTGGGGGCACTGTGAACACAGGGGTTGATGGGTAGGAGGGGTAATGAGGATCTGCCTCCCCTCAGCCAGGCTCTGCCTATCACCTTGTCCCGGCCCCCTCCCCTCAGACCACTAGTCCGGCCTCTTACATGATTCCCAGCACCCGGAGGAGCAGGGCCCCATCGCTGAGACGCAAGAACCTCTTCTCGGGACCAAGAGGCCCCTCTCCTTCCTCCTCCTCTTCCCCTTCTGGCTCCTCCGCCTCTCCCACCAGCCCAGCCAGTCCCAGTGCCTGTGGGGAGCAGAGACAGGTCAACTGGCCCAGATGGGAGCCCCCCAACAACAGAGTGAATTCAAAACCCCTTTGACATGCCCCCTGAGCCCACACAGCGCCCCTCACCAAATTCCTGAATGTCTTTGGCCCTTGAGGGCTGCACCCCTTTTCCTGCCCCAAAGCTGCCTGGACTTCAGCGTCACATTTGAGTCCACCCCCCTCAGACCGCACCTCTGCCCCACCCTCCCCCCACCCCAACACCAGCCCTTCACTACTGTTCACTTCCCTTCCCCAGCCCCTTTCCACCTGCTACCTCACCCAGGTGGCCAGGCTCCCACTCAGAAAGTCTCTGAGTCTGGGCCCCTTGCCCCCATCCATGCTGGGTCAGAGTGTCGGCCCCACTGCGGCAGCAATACCTGCCCTGAAAGGAAGAGGAAGTCCCCGAGGGGGAGATCCCGGGGCCCAGCCACAGACACCCCTGCAGCTTCCTCCTTCCGGGTGCGTGCTGGCCTGTGCACTTAGCCCCCACTTTGCCACACTGCATCCTCCCATCATCTCTGGCAGGGCTGGAGATTAACTGGGGATGGGGGAGCTGGGGGCCCCCCAGGAGCAATGCCCACAGCTCTCCGGACTCGATGGACAATGGCAGGTGAGTCCTCCGTCTCTCTGGAGAGATGCCTCCATTTCCCAACTTGAAACCCAAAAGAGTGACCTTGGCTTTGCACCTTCCGGGGCCTCTGAGCAAGCTCCAAGCTTTGCAGGGTAAGTCTGAGGGTCCACACCTGCATCTTCTCATTTGCCAGCTTTCTTTCTCCTTTATATTTCTCTACCTTACCCAAACTGCTGCCCAACCTGTGAAGCCTGGCTCAGATGCCACCTCCCCCAGCAAGCTGCCTCAGAATGCCACCCTCCCCCATACTCTATGCACACTGGACTGAGACAGGACATCTGGCCTCAGTTTCCTGTCTGTAAAAGAAGTGGGTAGAACTCCGGCCTCTGAGGAAAGCGGTTCAATGCAGAGAGACCAGCAGCATGTGTCTCTTAGACAAACAGGCCAAAACCTCCCTGTTCCCCCACTGCTGACTGTGGGTCCTCTGTTCATTCTTTCATTCACCAGCTCACTCCAGGGATGGGTACTGGGATATAATAATAAGCCACATAGTCCCTGTCCCTGTGGGACGCACAGTACACCAGGGAGACAGCTACTAAAAAAATCACGCTCACACTCCAAGTGTAACGTTACAATGGTACTACGTGCATGGGTGGGGCAGGGATTTGACTTGAGGGGAGGAAAGGCATCTGGAGGGGGCTAGATGACGGAGCTGAGATCAGGGATGACTGGGTTAATTAGGCAAAGTGAGAAGGAAGGAAGGGCATTCCAGGCAGCAGGAACAGAATGTGCAAGGGCTCTTTGGCAGCTGGAAGCATGGCCAGTGTAAAGTTCAGAAATTATTTGCGCTTCATTGATTCTAAGACACTCCATTTCTCACATTTAAATCTCTGAAGTCAGGTTACATGGTAGAGTAACTACCGGCTGGCTGCAGTGCTGACATAGTTGTCATTGCCAGCACGTGCCCACACTTCAAAAGCATCAAACCCTGCAGAAAGGGCGTCAGCAGCCTAGAAGAAAACCCCAGAGGCAACAATGGAGCACTCTTTTTTTTTTAAATTAGTTTCAGGTGTACAAAGGCCTTTCTTTTTTTCTTTTTTAATAAACTTTTTTTACTTATTTGTGTTTTTCCAGGACCCATCCACTCCAAGTCAAGTAGTTATTTCAATCTAGTTGTGGAGGGCGCAGCTCACAGTGGCCCTGTGGTAATCGAACCAGCAACCTTGTTAAGAGCTCCACGCAGTAACCAACTGACCTAACCGGCTGTTCCCCCACCCCCGCCACTGCCCAGCAAAGCACTCTTTAACCCCTAAATAGTAGGAGCCCCCTTGTTTAACCCTCCTGAGATGCATCTGAAATGAATATTATCCTCTTAGAAAGTTGTCATGAGGATTCCAGGAGCATTCATTGAATGGTCCCTGGGGTTGTTATTACGTTTAGTATTAATGATGTCAAGGATTCCTCCTGATTCGACCATCTGTGAATCTTCTGTTTGCATTCCCTGGGGATTCCAGCCCAGGAAGTCCTCCAGAGCACCCGCTGGGGTTCTCAGAGCCTGATGACTGGGCTTTATCTCCTGGCCACCGACGGCCCCTGCCTTGCTCAACGTCTCCGAGTCTTGCACACCCTTCCGCAGAGGCAGGGCCCGTGTCGCCAATTGCTCTCACATCCGTCACTCCAGACACGCCTGGCTGCACATCAACCTGGTTCTCTGACTTGGTTCAGCTGAGTCGGGCGGTTGGGGCGGTTGGGGGCATGGGGGCGGGGAGGAGGCTTCTGAGGGGTTCCCTCATCCACTGACACAGAGATCCTGGGATTTTGATGCTCAATTAGCTGTGGAGGGTGTTCATCAGAGGCTGGCAGTGGTCCCTCTCCTTTGGACAGATTTTTCCTTCGTAAGATTTTTCAGATACTTGATCAAAAATATCAAGAGTGGGGTGGGCGGTTAGCTCAGTTGGTTAGAGTGTGGTGCCAATACCACCAAGGTTGCCGGTTCGATCCCCGCATGGGCCACTGTGAGCTGCTCACTCCTTTAAAAAATGAAGAAAGAAAAAAGAAATGTCAAGAGTGCCTCAGGGTGGGAAGGGGGGCTCTAGAAGAGGGTAAACGGGGTCTAATATATGGTGATGGAAAGAGAAGTGACTCTGGGTGGTGAACACACAATGTGAGATATAGATAATGTATTACAGAATTGTACACCTGAAATCTATGTAACTTTACTAACAATTGTCACCCCAATAAACTTTAATTTTTTTAAAAAAAGAGTGCATAAGGGTATAGAGAAAAAAAAATCAAGTCTCCCTGTCATCACTCTTATCCCCCAGGCCCTGATCCCCCCCTTAGCATTTGGTGTCCTTCAGAGATTCAGCTGCCTGTGCCCATCTAGAATGGGTGGTTGCAACCACACCCACAGCTCTGCACCTCCTTGCTTCTCAATGTATTTTGCAATTTGTTTCATTTCTGTTCAGAACCATTGGCCTTGGCCTTTTTAATGGCTGTGTAGTATATTCTACCATGTTGCTATCCCATCATCATTTAAACTGTCTTGTTGACAAATATTTAAAATATTTACATCTTTTGCTATTACTAACAGTGCCATAATGATTGCCCTGCTCAGATGGCTTTTTCTGGCAGTTTTTTAAGGGAGTTCAGTGCCCACTGAGGCTGGCATGGGGACCCACAAGGTGAGCAAGAAGCAGAGAAAGACAACAAACAAACAGACAATGAAGTCAATTGCCGCTGTCTTCCCGCAGTGTCCTCCCTCTGCGGCTCAGCTTCCCATCTGCACAGCGCAGGGGTAAAAGGACTCCACCTCCCAGTTCCCTTCTGGTTGTGAGTTCTGGAGAGCCCTGGTCTGACCCCAAAGGCCAGAGCAGGAGGGCACTGGGGCTCAGGGAATCCAGGGTAGGTGGTGGTCAGGTCCAGCCAGAGACCGGGACCAACCAGGGCTGAGTCAGAGAACAGCTTTTTCTCCCCATCTGTGATGGGCCCAGAACCCTGACTGGCACCCCAGCAGCCTGGCTGGGGCCCAGCTCCCTAACCAGTTGGTACAGGGCCCTAAGCTCAAGAACTGAAAACAAAAGCAGGCTCCAAGGCCTTCTGAGCTCCTGGCCCTCTGGTGTTGGGTCTGAGGGACTCTGTCCTCCCCACCCAAGTGTTTGAGATGGGGTGGGTTGTCCCACCCACCATTTGGGGGTAGAAATAGTGGAGCCAGAGTTGGAAAAGAGCAAAAATGCCTGGCAGTGGCCCAAATGAGCTGCACAGGTAAGAGGAGGTAGTGGGAAGCCAGGGCCTAGGAGGGCGGGGACCAGGACCATCTGCCCAGTGCCAGGCCAGGTGCCCAGGGACGCACGGTGCAACCTGCAAGGCCGGGGCTCCAGCAGTTGATGAGAGCCCAACCCCCACTACCTGACTCTTGGCCAGCTCTCCCTTCCTACTCTCCCCAGGGTGTCCCCACCCTGCCTCACCCTAAGCCTCTTACCAAAGCTGAGATGCTGGCACCAGTCCTCCTCCAGGCAGCCTCCACCCAGCACCCAAGGAGTCATTTAAAAATATTAACTGGCTTATGACCCTTCCCTCCTTAAACCCTCCCGTGGCTTCTCCCTGTACTTTGAATCAAGTTCCAGCCTCTCACTATGACCTTCGATATAAACTTCAGAGAAATCACCACAAGAGCCCATATATTGACAATCTTCACTCCTGTGGCAGAAAAGTCACCAGAGACATTCAAACAGCAAACCGGAAGAATCTATCAAATTGTCACTATCAAAATGTCTCCAGGGGACATGGTAGACCCAAGAAAGGCATTGCCACCTTGGCAATGAGGAACTTTAAAATGTTTTGTTTAATCTATGATGTTTTCTGAGGGAGAAAATTTTGATCAAAAGGGAAACACTGAAGAAATAAAATGGTGTCACTATAGTCAAGCTGCTAAATTACTAAACGCAAGTAGGTTGAGGCACAAGGAAACGATTCTGTTTTTGCTTTAACTAGCCTGGGAGCTTAAACTTTTGAACTTTTCAGTCCTGAGTCAATGCCTGGATGTACATCAGACCTTCAGATAACCCTCTGATTACCCCCGAAGGGCTAAGGAAAAAGTGTTCACTATCCAGACCACCTGACACCCAGTATCCAGACCACCGGTCATCTAGAGGAACCATCTCAGACCAATCCAGAGGCTAAGAAGGCAGGACTGATTCTTCTCAAGAATGTACTTTTTATTCTAAGAATTCAGCTCTTCTCTCTTCTTTGAAACAGTCTGGATATTGCCTAGTTGTGTTTCTGGTTTATAAATCCTAAGACCCTTGAATAAATCTTTATCATTTATTTCTAGCCAAAGCCTCCCAACTTTTTGAGTTTATTCAACGCCGCCTTATTCCACTCTGTATCTTCCCTTGTTTGCTTCATCTGTTCCCCACTGGAATGGAAGCTCCCTGAGGGCTGGGATGTTGTCGGGTCATCCACGGCTATAGTCTGGACAGAAACCATGAGAGTGCCAACATTGACTGACCACTTACCCGTGCCAGCTCTGTTCTGGGCATGTATTAATCACGTAATCCCCTCCACAGCTATAAAATACAGGTACCATTATTATCATCCCCCTTTTATGATGAAGAAACTGACACACAGAGAGGTTAAGTCTCTTACGTAAGACCCTACAACCAGGAAGTGGTGGAGCCAAGATACAGAAAGCAGCCAAATTATTGGTTTTGGTTTTGAACAAATGAATTCCTATTTCAGAGACAAGGAAAGTGAGGCTCAAAGGGGGCTGGGGTAAGTAGGGTGTGTGAGAATAAACCGAAGTCCTCAGACTCTGAAAGCTGCGTCGTCTTCCCTCCCACTGCCTTGTTGCTGTCTGGCAGGAGTGCAAGGCTGGAACCGAGCACCCAGTTAGCAAGCCTAGGGAGACCCAGCTCCAAGACCTGGGGTTGCCGGCCTCCCTCGGCATTAAAGACACACATTAAAGACAGCTCCAAGGTACCATTAAACACCCATTAAGCTAGCAAAAACAAATCCAGACAGTAAAACTCGTGTTGGAGGTGGAGAGAGAAGAATATGCACTCATCGTCGACAGTCCTCAAAATGGCCTCAGAGTTTCCAGAGACCAATAAAACTGCCACAGCCCTTTGACCCAGAACACTGGCATTTGGGAACATGCACTGAGGAAGGAGCCCAAGAGGAAACAAAAATAGAAATGTGTCTGAAGCTGCCCCTTGCCAAATACTGGAGACACCCAGACGTCCACCAAGAAAACCCAACTGAGCCACAGCTTGTGGACAAAATCCCAGTCCAGACTTCGATACTTTTTTTACATTTAGGACTTAGCTGTTCTTGCCACCTGGAACACCCTCCCCACCTCTGTTTCCCTGGCTATCGCCTATTCATTTTTCAGTCACACGGCTAGAAGGCATTTTGTCCCTCCCTTACTTCCAAGGAGGGTAGAGTTGTGGGCAGGGTCCTTTCTCTGTAATGCCCCAAGCTCCCTGACCTGGGCCACAGCTCCACTGTGCTGACTGCAAACACTCATCCAGGGGCTGGCACCCCCACTAACGGTGAGCACACTGAGGTGGGCAGCAGAGCTTCATGGCATTGCAGCTCCATTAGAACACATGCTGGGGACCTGGAGTTGGTCCTTCAGTGATGCCAGTGGGGCCCATGCCTGACCTGTTCTTACCACGTTGTCCCCTGATAACTCTCAGCAAATAGCCCCTGGATGCCAGACACCTGATGAGACTGTGGGGGTATGCAGGTCAAGTGGAACCCCCAAAGGTCTGAACGTGCCTTTCGTAACTACATAATCGCAACGCGCAGAAGAGACAAGCAGCTTCACGTTAGGAGAAATCACTGAGATTATAAATCCATCTTTGTAGTGGTGGTGGTTACACAACTTGGTGCATAGACTGGAAACCACTGAACTGTATGCTTTTAAAGGGTGAGTTTTATGATACGTGCGTCATATGTCAAAAAACTCCATCTTTAATCAAGCTGAGGGTGTGGGCCATATGGACCAGTTCGGGGAAAAGACGAGGAACAGGCCGTCATCCTCCGCAAACAGGACAGACCTGAGGCTTTGAAGATTAGAGCGATTTGGGCAGAAGAAGGAAAGGGAGGGGCATCCCGGGTGATAAACATTGCCAGGGAGATGCTGAAGAGGCAGGAGCTTGGAGGACCCCGAATTAAGAAACTGGGGTGACTATGGACACCAAGGTTGCAGGGACAGAGGCTTGGAGATATAAGGCCAATGAGAGATAAGTAGAAATGATAGGTGGCAGCTTCCAGAAACCCTTTTTAAAAGACAGTCTTTTATCTCCTGTTCCCCATTTCCCCCTTCCTGCTGGCTGGACTATGGCTGTAATGATGGCTGGAACTCAAGTAGCCACAACGGACTGTGAAGCAGAAGCCATATGAGAGAGCAGCAAGATGGAAGGAACGTGGGTCCCTAATAATTACGGAGCTGCCATACTGGCCCTAGATTATCAACCTTCCTATTCCATATCTGTGAGCTAAGCAGGGAAAAGGATAGCTTTCTCTCTCCCTCCTTCCATCACTTTTTTACTCTTTCCCAAAACATGTGTTGAGTATTTCCTGTGTTCTCCATCCTGAGCAGGGTAACTTACCTGTATTAAGTAAAAAGATATGATTGCCAGATCAAGCAGAGAGTTGATGTAAATATAAACAACATGGCAGATTGATATGCACGCTCATTACCACCACGGACGTGCATTCACACAGTGTTTCCCTAAGTTACATAAACACAGACTCACATTTTTCTCTCTCCACTATTACTTCTCAGTGCCTGTGTGGCCAACCCCAACCTCCACCAGCAGGGTGTGTTCTCTTGGGGCCAGTAGCCTCCAGGGCTCCCGGTCATGGTGCCTGTGTGGCTGTACCCAAGCCTGGTCTAGGCCGGAACCCCTCCGACCCTTTCCAACCCTCTTTTTCTCTCGGAAGCTCAGATTTGATTCTCTAGGGCCTGGCAGAGATGCCCCTGGAGGCATCCTCCCAGCTTCTTAGGGTGAGACTTCAGACACCAGATAACATCTGGAGGGTCCTGGGGGCCCAGAAACAATGGACAAAAAGAGAGTCACTAGCCCCCTGATACTGATGAGGAGACTGAGACTGAGGAAGCCATAGCGCAGGAAGCCTCAGGGACAGGACTGGGTTTGGACCTCTCTCCACACTCCTAGCTTTTCCCTATGGCCATGCATGCTTTTCCCTATGGCAGGCTGCATGGTGGAGAGCAGGGCTTTTTATTTTCCTTTCTATAACCATTTAGTGGGCATTTACTGTGTGCTAGGCACTGTGCCAAATGCTCTATGTAAATTGTCTCATTTATTCCCCCACATCACCCTCACTTTAAAGATGAGGGAAGTGGTGTCGGAAAAACTAAATCACCTGCCCAAGGTCACCAGCTTCTCAGTAGCAGGTCAAATTCACAGTCTGGTGGTCTCAGCCCAAAGCCCAGTGACCCTGGTCTGTTATGAGGCCTCCAGGCAGGGATAGGAGGCCCCCCTAGAACTTCTGAAGGACTTCAGGGGTTCCTTGAAACCGTTGACACATTAGGTGTCCATGTGTGCATATGTGCACATGTGTACAAACATGCATTTCTAAGGAAGAGGGCACTGCTCTTAGTGCTTCAAAGGAACTCTGGCCCAGAAAAGGCCCAGAACCACGGATGCTGAGTAAAACCCTTGGCCTTCTGGGTGGGGTTGCTGTGGCCTTGGGCAGGTCAGGACAGGCAGGTGTTTTATTTGGGGATGTGGTGGTAGGCTGTTTCAGGGTGCGTGGGTGGGTGGGCTGGTTGGTTGGTTTTAACATTGGCCCTTTGGCCACCAAGCAGCCCATGAAGGTCATGCCCACTGCTCTGCCAGTCACAGCCGCAGCCTCCAGAATCCACTGGTCCAGGCCACCATGGCCGGACATCCCTTATTTATAGGCTTGAAACCTGGCCTGTCCGCCAGGAGCTCTGCCACGTTCTTTTGCCATTTGATCTGGGGCCTTCCAGCACCCGGAGCAGCTCACAGGGCACCCCCACACCTACCCCATCAAGCTGAGCCATATGGACAGCAGCCAGGGCCACCGAGGCCGAAGCCCCACCTCCACTCACACCCAACTCTCATGCTGGCTGAGGGGGCCACCCGAGCCCTGGAAGCCCCCTCATCCTGGCCTAAAGGCCCAGCCAGTGGCAACAGGAGCCTGGAGGGGACACTTCCTCTCAGAGGCCTTGCTGGGCCTCAGCCAGCCAGGTAAGAGGCCGGGAGGAGAGGAAACAGAGGCAGCTGAGTGGCAGTATAGACACGGGACTTGCTCTGATAGTGAAGATCTGCCCGAGTGGCGTGAGGTCTGCCGCAGGGAAGAGGAAAAAGGGGGCAGGGGTGCAGCCGCCCACTCGGCTGCTCTCTCCACCCTGGGCTTTCAGGTGCTCGAGACCACTCACTGGTGTGCACACAGTGACTGTAGGGGAAACGCTATGCCTCAGTTTCCTCATTTGTGTGACAGGAGGATTAAGAGACACGGTGTCGTGCTCGCTTCGGCAGCACATATACTAAAAGAGACATGGTGTCCACAAAAGAGAGGGTCTTTCCACCATCAAGCCGAGGACAGTGCTGTGACCCAAAGGAGTGGTCAGCCCCCTGTCCTGCCCCAGCCCAGGACGCCGAGGGATGGCAGGTTGCAGGAGAGAACTAAAGGTGGGTGGGTGGTCCCCCCTGCTGAGTGCCCCATCCACATGGACACCAGCCCAACACCCAGCCCTTTCACCTCCAGCCAGTGGCCCCCAGACTCCCTACCTCCCAACATCCAACAGGTACCCAGGTATGAGTCCCCACCTGTGGGACGTCACTCAGTCATCAGTTCTTCCCTGCACTGCCCACCTGGTGTCTCACTTCCTCGCCCCCACTCCAGCTCTACCTCCACACAGAAGCCCAGGTACGAATCTAACCCAACACTGCCCTGCAGATATCCTTCCCTGGCCTGAGGTGCCCACAGGAGGAAAGGTAAGTGGCTTACTAGGTCTTAAAAGTCCCCCTCCCTCCCAGGACCCTCTCTCCCTTAGCTGTTCTGTGTGCAGCAGCAACGTGGAGCTGTTCCACCCTCTGTACCTATGGCTACACTGTTCCCTCTGCCGGGGGCACCAATCACACTGCCTCAGGGCTGTGTCCTCCGAAAGACCTTTCCTTGACCTTCTCCCTGACCTCACAGTGAGTGCTGCCTGCCCTAGACATCTCTGGGTGCTGAGCCCCCGCAGACAGCCAGGCAGGGCAGGGAGCCTGGTGCTGACAGGACCACAGCAGGGCAGCACCACCGTGAATAAAGCTCCCTGGAAGCTGGCTGACTGGCTCAAATCCGAACTCCTCTTCAGTGGCTGAATGAGCCATGCCCTTCCTTAACCTCTCTGTGCTATAACAGGGTGGCACGAGTTCACACCTGAGGAATAGAGTGAAGAACTAAAATGAAGTCACTATAGTCAAGTGGCTAAATTCCTCAAATCAAGTAGGTTGAAGTACCAGGAGTACTATTCTTGTTCTAACTAACCTGGGAAAATGAACTTTCCAGAACTGCCTCCGTGCCTGGATATACACGCATACCTCATTTTATTACACTTCGCTTCACAGGTGTTGCATTTTTTACAAGTTGACGATAAGACCTTCCACCAGCAAAAAGATTAGGACTCACTTTGTTGCGGTTCTGGTTTGGAACCAAACCCACCATATCTCCCACCATCTCTCCGAGGCATGCCTACACATCAAACCTCCAGAAAACCCCTCTGATTACCCCCTAAAGGACTAAGGAAAGAATGTTCACTATCCAGACCACCTGATATCCATTATCTAGACACCAGTCACACAGATTACTATCTCAGACAAACCAGAAGCTAAGAATGCAGGATCCATTCTCCTCAAGAATGTACTTTTTACTCTCAGAACCCTCAGCTTTTCTTTCTTTTTCGGAACACTCTGGGTATTGCCTAGTTGTGTTTCCGGTCTATAAACCCTAAGACCCTTGAATAAATCTTTATTATTTATTTCTAGCCAAAGCCACCTGATTTCATTTGCGCTCCATTTGACACATCCCACAGGATAGTCAGTGAGGATTTTTACTACACCTGATGCACTTGCCCCTTTAGGCTGTGAGCTCTAAACACAGCAGGGTCCTGATAATCGCTGCTTACTGCCAAGCACATGGCTTCCCAGGGACAAAAGGCAAAGGCCCAAAAGCAGGGCCTGCAGAAAGCAATGTCCCCCAGCCCCTCACGGTACACCAACCACTACTTAGGGCCTCACCATCTTCTCCTGTCCACAGCTCACCTTGTCTCTTCTTCCAGGGAGTTCTCCTGGACTTAACCAGCTCTGCCTCTATTAATGAAGCATTTTCTGCCAGTCAGATGGTCCCAAGGACCAAAGATCCTTCCTGGGATGTGGGTGCTCCGGGGAAGGGTTAATAGTCTGAAAAAATGTTGGGGCTGGGGCTTGGCCAAGGGAGAGGGGGGTGGTGTTTAGAGTCAAAATTCCTACCCTAGGGTTTATGGTCTAAGTGAGATCAACCAGCACCCAGAGATCAAATGCAAAAGTTCTGGGTGTGAGCCAAGCTCTTGTCTGCCTAGGGCCGTTCCCAATATGCTCCCTCTGCATGGATGCTCCTTCCCTTGCTCTTCAGACCGCTAGCCCTTTCTCCATTTGTACACTGATGCTTCATAACACCTCTTTCAAGAGGCCTTCCTGGGGCGGCCGGATGGCTCAGTTGGTTAGAGCACGAGCCCTGAGCAGCGGGGCTGCCGGTTCGGTTCCCGCATGGGTCGGTGAGTTGCACCCTTCGCAACTAGACTGAAGACAATGACTTTGAGCTGAGCTCCCGGTGGGCGGCTGGATGGCTCAGTTGGTTAGAACACGAGCTCTTAACAACAAGGTTGCTGGTTCAGTTCCCACATGCGCCCTCCACAACTAAGATTGAAGGACAACTTGACTTGGAGCTGATGGGCCCTGGGAAAAACACACTGTTTCCCAATAAAGTCCCTGTTCCCCTTCCCCAATAAAAATCTTAAAAAAAAAAAAAAAGATGCCTTACCTGATTACCTCCTAAATTAAATCAAGGTCTCCTATATTAATCCCCCTTTCAGCCCCTGCCTGCCCGTTACCCCCACAGCCCCACAACCCCCACAGCTATGAGTGTCATTAGGCCTTGGACTTAGCAAATCAACAATTCAAAATCAAGGAGACAGACGTGAACCAGAAGTGTTTATTGCAGAAATCTGGCCAAGGTTCCAATTGGGTGGCCCAGCTGAGGTTGAGCTTGGGCCCTCTGCCCTTCACTGGGCAGATGAAAATAGGAAAGGGTTTCGGGAGTATGTTGGCCCAGGGCCTCAGAGCTGTGACAGGATGTTGGGGGCCAGGCTGCAGGTGAGGCCTGTGCCATCAGGCTCCACATTCAGGGACTTCACTACACCATCATCTATCACCATGGAGAATCTGCCAGAAGAAGGGCAGGGCCAGTTACAACAACCTGAGGCTGGGAATGGAGATGGGGGTGTGGCAGGGGAACCCCACAGAGAACCCTTTCACTTTTACCTTTTGAGCCGTCTATTCCCAAAGAGGGACACCAACGAGTCATCTAGTAACAAATCTGTCTCCTAAGAGGAGAGGCAGAGAAAAGGGTCAGAAACCCCCAGAACAGGCCAAGCTGCCCAGCTCCCTACATTGGCCATGTCCCTCCAAGTCCCTGTTTCTAAGGCCTGGCACAGGGACTGCCTGGTAGGGAGGGGGTTGGGGGTACACTTACCTTCCCAAAGGCCCCTGTGGGGTCAGCCAGGAGCCGAACCTAATGAGAAAGTAGAGGTCACAAGAAAACTCTCCTGCCTGGCCCCTGAGCCAAGCAGGACCCATACCTCACCTTGCCTTCTGCGTTGTGGGCTTTTCCCCACTCTTCAGTCACGAAGACATCGTTCACACTCAAACATGCCACCACCTGGGCCCCCTTGGCTTTCAGAGCCCCGGCCTGCTCCACAAACCCCGGCAAGTGGGTCTGGGGAGGGGAAACAAAGGTTCAGGAAAGGGGAAACTGCCTCTCTGATACCTTTCATCAGACAATGAGAACTGTGTAAACCACAGTTCCTTTTTGCCTTGGCCAGTAGGAAGCTCAGATCCACACGTAAGCGTTCTGTGGTCAAGACCATGAACTTGCCATAGGCATAATTATGTCTTATTTACCCGCGTCCCAAGTACCTTCTATAGTGCCCGCCACCCAGCAGGGTTGATAAGAGCTGTTGGATTTCACAGCAGGTCCCTTTCTCCTGTATTCCTGGTACTACTATCTTTTCAGAGCCTCCACTTATTTTCTGAACACTCTTGGTAGCTTTTTAACTGTCATATCTTCTACATACTATTGTTGCCAGCTGCCTCAGGATGAAGTGGAAAACGTATGAACAATACAAACAGGTATACAAGATCCCAACTGCTGAGCCCCAGAAGGGCAGGATCTCACCTTGGAACAACCGGGGGTAAAGGCCCCAGGGACTCCAAACAGCACCCCTTTCTTGCCCTTGAACAGCTCTGCCAGGTTCACCTTGTTCCCAGGCTGCCCTTCAAAAACCACCACGGATGGGATGGCATCTCCCACCTAGAGGGAAGGACTCCAAGATAAGGGTCAGAGAGTGGGGGGCAGGGAGGGAGGGAGGGGAAGGGCAGCAAATCAGAGCCAGGGGGACAGAGGGCCTGGTAGGAGGACCTGGTAGCAGTGCCTGGAGGAGCCAGGGTTGACAAAAGTCAGGAACATCCTGTCAGAGTTTCCAGAAGCCCCTCCCTGGTACCCTCCCCTCTCCCCTGACTGCCTGGTTACCCCACATCCTCCAGATTTCAAGGTGGCCCAATTCCTTTTGAGGACCTGTTGGTGACAACAATAAAAGGGAAAGAAGGCCTCCAGGGTGTCGCAAGAAGTTGAGTAAACAAGCTGTGTTACTGGAAAGAAGTGGGATAATTGAGCAGATGGAGGAGGGGCAGGTATTTTGGAGGAGAGGAGGAGACCTGGAATGGAGGGAGAGGACCCTGGCCAGGTCTGAGTGTCCCACTCTCAAGAAGAGAAAAAGGGAGGGGGCAGCAGAAGGCGGGGAAGGGATGGTGGTGCAGGTCCCTACATCCAGGGGGTATAGAATGAAAGAAAGAATCTCTTGCAGGGGGAAGCACCGGTCTACCTGGGAGTATGTAAGGGCTTCTAGGCAGGAGGGAGACAAAAGGGAAAGTCAGGGGTTAGGGAGAGTCCCTGAGAAGCCCAAAGGTTGAGAGTAGAACGAAACAGAGGTAGGAGGGGGTCTCAGAAGAGTGAGGTGGTGGAGAAGGCAATGCTAAGGACCTGGGAATGGTTCAAGATGAGGAGTGAAGGACTAAGCAGAAGGGTGGGAATTAGCTGTGGGTGGAGTGGAATGGCGGAGATACAGTGGGGGCTCTATGAGACACTTGTTTCAGAAAATGGGGTCAGAGTGATTCCCAATAACCTGACAAAAGCATGCAGGAGGGTATGGCTGGGAGGGGGGTTATGCATTGGGGCAGAAAAGGGACCCTGGGGGCAAAGAAGAAGGTTCCAGAAGGTGGGGGAAGCCATGGTATTCAAGCGCTTGAAAATGGTGGAGACCCATCACAGGATGTCGCAAACAGATGTGGAAGAGAAGCCTGGAGAGCCTCGGGGACCGTCCCAAAAGATGGTGCACGAGGCCCTTAAAATTAGCGAGAACGGTCGGGCAGCCACGCGGTCTTGTTGAGGGGATAAGGGGGACAGGTGGCAGGAGACTCTAGGACGGCAGGGAGAGGTGCGTAGGGCAAGAAAGAGAAAGGCCAGCAGGGTCTGGGGGCCACTGCATTCAGTGGCACAAAGGGCCTTGGAGGGATGGGCGGGGGCAGGGGATCAGGCCAGTCCCGCGGTCACCTTGATCGGGGCCATAGCTGCAGCGGCGCCTCTGAAACCGCGGACCCTGCCAAGTGTCCACTCTAGGCCTCCTTCCAGGTACGCTCTAGCTCCCGCCGCTCCCGCACACTGGACGGCGGCTGCCCGGGCGAGTAGCGAGCCGGTTCGGTGGCCCAGGACGTACATCCCCGTCTACCACACGCCCAGCTCCGTGGCCGCAAGTGCCCCGCCCCCACCAAGTGACAACGACGGGAGGCGGGGCCTGGAGCTCCAAACCGCAGCAGAACCCTGCAAAAGGCGGGGCCTCAGCCAACTACCGGGGCAGGCCGCCTCCACTGCGGTGGGGGGCGCGTCAGGGGCGGAGCTTCCAGGACGTTGGGCTTATTTGCATTTGGGGCTGGGCCACTGGCGCAGTTATAAATGGGCGGAGCTTTCGGCAGCTTTGCAGCTTATTTGCATGCAAGGATGGGGTGATGGGCCTAATTGACAGACTGGGGCAGTGCTTCCGTTCCTTAACCGAAAGCGGGGGCGGGAAACGACGGTGTCAGGCGCCTGTGTAAAACACATTTATTTTGCATTCAACGAAAGCCCCTGCAATGCGGCTTACATATGATTTGCATTGTGCATGATTTGTAGCGAGTGGAGGTTTGCCTCAGCCAAACCCCCTGGGCCTGCGCCCTAGCAACCTGCTGCAGGGATGCTTCCGGTAGCTACCCCTGGCCCGACCAGGCCTTTACGCTGTATCCTGGCTCGGGCGCGCACCAGAAGTTCCAGCAGGTTCGCGGCTTCCGCTCCTCCCAGCCGTCTCATAGGATAGAGAGCGGAGCGGCCCCGGAAGTGACGAATAGGAGTGTCGACTTTCTTCCGCTTCCGTCCTGGCGAGAGCGCTGCGGCGACATGAAGCTGCTTACCCACAACTTGCTGAGCTCGCATGTGCGAGGGGTGGGACCCCGTGGCTTACCCCTGCGCCTCCAGGTACCCGGCCGGGACGGTCTCGCGCCCCCCTTCTGGAACGGAGAGGGAAACCAGGCTCTGGTTCCTGCCTCACTAAACCCCTCCGCCCCGCAGGCCACCGAGGTCCGCATCAACAATGTGGAGTTCAACCCGGACTTCGTGGCGCGCATGATACCCAAGGTTGAGTGGGAGGTGCTTCTGGAAGCGGCCGATCACGTGAGGTCCCTCCGCCTGCCCGTGCACACTCTGGCGTGGGGTGGGGGGTAGGGAGGTCACACCGCAGCCCCCTGCGCCAGGCCGGGGTCGGGGATCCCCAGGGATGATTTGGGCTTCTTGCCGACAGTTGCGCCTGATCGAGGTGCCCAAAGGGCCGATTCAGGGGTATGAGCAAGATGAGACGTTTCTGAGGAAAATGCACCACGTGCTGCTGGAGGTGAGAACTGGCCCATCACTTGCTTCCCCTTCACGCAGCCAGCCACCCCCACAGGCTCCGGTGCTCAGCTCTGTTCCCCCCTTCCCCGAAGGTGGAAGTGTTGGAGGGCACCCTGCAGTGCCCGGAGTCTGGTCGTATGTTCCCCATCAGCCGCGGGATCCCCAACATGCTGCTGAGTTCCGAGGAAACAGAGACTTAATCGAGCCAGGCACCATTTTTCCCTTCTGTGTCCGTGTGTAGCTTTGTTTGTGTATTTTCTGTTAGTTTTGTCACGTGTATCCCCAATTCTTGACCCAGTGACACACCACACACAGTGTTCTTGAGCTCGATATATTTTTTTCTCATTAAAGGTTCAAAACCAAAAGCGGTTTCTTTTTGCAACAAATATACATTAAAATAGAGTCTCTGTACAGCCAAGGGCTCTGGGCCCTGGCTCGCCCCATGTCCCTGCGCCTCTCTGGCCAAACCCAAAAATAAATATAGTGTTATTGCTCTGCAGGGCATAGAGGCAGTGCTCTCCCTACCCCCTGAGGAGGCTGGGTGGGAGCTGATGGGGGGCCCTGGCCACCCCAGGGGTCCAGGGGCTGGAGCCTGCTTGGAGTTATTGCTTCAAGGGGTGGGCAGTAATGCCCAATGCAAATGATGAGAGGAGCGAAGGGGGCAGGGGCCTTTGCTCTCCAAATACCCCTCTGCTCTAGAGAGGAGGTCGGATTAAGCAGCAGCAAAAGCATCACCCACTGGGAGACTGTGGCCTCCACTCCCTTCCCTCCCTGAGATCAGGCTTCTGCCCCCTCCCCACATCCCCTGCAGCCCCCTATGGCTTCCGCAAGGCCCCCTACACTCTGGGGGCATGTTATGGCTTGCAAGGGGCAGCACTATGCCCAGAGCCTGGGCGCACACATTCCCAGCTTCTAACACCCCCGAGGAAGGGGGAGGGGAGGGCGTAGGGCCTGCTCCCAGGGGCTGATGGTATTGCCCTGGCCCTACCAGCAGGCTGTGGCACTGCCCAAACCCCAGCTCTGCCCCCTTGGGGCTGACCCCATGCTGGGTGGGTCCTGCCAGCGCCCCCACCCATGCCCACCCCTTGCCTCAGTCCATCATGGCCTCGAGCATCTCCAAGAACAGCTTGTGCATGGGCACCTTGCCTTCCAGCTTCACCCCATAGAAATGGGCCAGCACTTTGCCAGCTGTCTGGCGAAGGAGCGGTAGCGTGAGCAGCAGCCTGCCTGCCCGCCGACGCTCAGCACCCCCTCCGGGGCCCGCCCGGCCAGCTTCATACTCCAGCAGGGCCTCATGGAGAGCTTCTCGCAGCTGTTCCACTGCCTCAGCATCTTCAATGTGCACGGAGTCTGCAAAGAGAGGGGAGAGAGCTGTTGGCATAGGCCAGCTCCAGGAAGGGCAGAGCCCACATCTGCTTGGGTACTGCTGGATGGGCCTACAGAGGAGCCAGACACGTCCTTGCTGATTGGCTGACTGAGGCCCCACTCATGGCTCCTGCCCCTGAGCCAGGGCCCACCTTTTCTCTCAACTATGGCTCCCTTTTGTCCTCCCTACCTTCTTTCCCACTAAATCATTCACCTTTCCATGTAAGTATGGTGGCACTAGGGCTCAAAATCCTATGTGCAGTTCCTAGGCCTGCCTTTGCCTTGCTTTGTGGCTTTCAGCAAGGCATTGTTCCCTATGCCTCAGTTTTCCTTGTCCACAAAATGGGGCTGTGCCACCATCAGAGTATGGAGGGCCTAAAGGAGACCTGTCAGTGCCTACCCAGACTCACCTGAATTGGCAAGGGCCAGGGCCTTCAGCAGAACGTACTCCTCCCGCTCCAGCCGCAGAGCCTGTAGTCGCCGCACCAACTGCAGCAGGGCAGCCCCAAGTTCCCCCAGGCCAGCTGCTCGCGCCCCCTCTTCATCCAAGACTAGGTCCTCAGCGAAGGCCAGCTCATCCTGCAGCGGCAGTGAGCGCTGGGCCACACCCAACACCAGTACCTCCATCCATACACTCTGCAGTACTGACATCTGGTCAGACAGCGACAGTGACGAGAAGCCTGGAGGGCAGTGGGGAGCAGACCTGGCTGAGCAGGTGCACCACGGCCAAGCATGGCCTGGCCCACTGGGGGAAACCTCGCATCACCTGGCCTTTTACCTGGGATACTTTTGGCCCAGCTGATGGTAACCACAATCTCTCGGTCAAAGAGGTCACAGAGGGTAGCCACAGCTGGGAGGTGTCCATCAGGGCCCGCTGGGTCAGGCATGGCATACAGCTTCTCAGGCTCCACCACCAGCAGATGGGACACCAGTGCATTCACCGGGGCTACAGTGACAGTTGGAAGAGGAACTGGAATTCATCAACCAGCAGGCTCTTTGGGGTCAAGCATCTTCCCAGAGTCAGTCCCCCTGTGGCCTTCCTCAACAGCCACTGCCCTGCAGGGTCAGACACCTTGGGGAAGGGCTCTCCCTATCTCCCAGGGGAAGCCAGTCTGTTTGTGGACAGGTTCAGAGTGTTAGAAAACCTGTCCCCATCCCCAGTGGTACTACTCAGGGACTGACACAGAAAAAGGTATTTTCAAAAATACTTCTTGGAGGAAATGAAAAAGTGAATAGATGAAGGGAAAATTTGGGTTCCAGTGCCCAAGATTACTACCCTAGATGAATGACACCAGATAGGTCTCTTGTGTCCTAGGCCCACCCGACCCTAGAGCTCCAAGGACCCACAGCACTCACCTGTCTTCCGAGGGCCTCCACCTACTGCCAGGGGTCCAGCAGGGAAGGGGCCTGGGAACGGCAGTGGGTCCACCTCTGGCCGCCGCTTGTACTTCTGTCGCCCACCCCGGACACGGTCCAGACGTACCCCTTAAATTGTAGGACAAGGCTATGTCCATGAAGCTGGGGGTGGCTTGCTCTGCGGAGCCTCCTGCCCAGTCCATTCCACCCGAACTTCTCAGGCCTTGCCCTCTCGGGCCCCCTGCGCCCAACTCGCCCAGCCCTCGCCAAGGCCCCTGCCCAGTGCTCACCCTCCTTGAGCATGCCCACCCGCAGGCACTTGGTGAAGCGACAGGCCTGGCAGGCCTTGCGTCTCCGCTTGGTGATCTCACACTCGTTGGAGGCCGGACAGCTGTACTCGATGCTCCCTGCCAGGAAGAGGCAGGGCTCCAGTGGCGGCCTCCCAGGGCCTGGAGGGGGCCCAGCAGACAGGAGAGCCCTGACTCGCCCCGGGCAAGCACAGGTCTGGGGAGAGCAGGAGTGCCGTGAGTGGGGCAGGGAAGCCCGGGGCAGTGAGGGGAATGGCTGCTGTGCTGGGGGCCCCTGTCTGGGCAAGAGAAAGGTTGGGACCAGGGGAATCAGGCTGCATCTGTCCCAAGCCTCTTGTCAAACCATGTCTCCCGGCTCTACTACCTTCATCTACCCTCATCTGTTCTCCTCAAGGGCACAATGACCTCTCCGTTGCTACACGAGATGGTCAATTCTCATCCTCATCTTAAATGGACTAAAGGAGCATCTGACATGTTGGTCACATCCTACTAGAAACACTTCTTTTGCTTCTAGGACACACTGCTGGTTTTCTTCCCACCTCACTGGCCACCTTGCAGTTTCTACATTTCGCTGGCTCCTTCCATTGAAGAACGCCAGGGCTGCCCTCGGACTTTATTTCCAGACTCACTCCCATGGTGATCGTTCATAGTCGTGGGCTTTCAAATTTATCTCTTGCCTAGACCTACCTGAACTCAAGACTCATATCCCACTGCTTCCTTGACATGTTGCATGTCTATAAGGGCTTCAAAAACCTAACCTGTCCTATATGGAGTCCCCGATCTAAGCCCAAAACCTGTAACTGCATCTGTCCTGGTGTCCAAGCAGAAATCTAGGATACTCCTTTGATTTTCTCTCACACCTCAAATCCAACCCATCAACTGATCCTGGTGGGCTTTACCTCCTACTATGTCCAAAAGCCAACCTCTTCTGCCCCTGGCAACTGCTTCTGCCCTTGACCCGTGTCAGTCACTTCACCTCCTCTCTGGCCTTCTGCCGTCCTTGCCTCCCTCAGTTACTCTCCACACAGCAGCCAGAGGCATTGTATTGAACCTAAGTCAGATCCTGTCCGTCCCCTGCTCAAAACCCTCCACTGAGCTCCCTTCTCAGAGTAAAAGCCCACGTAAACCCCGCAGCCTGAGGCCTATACCCCTGGTGCTCACCCCCTTTCTGACCTCACCCCTCTTGCACTCTGCTCTGGCTCCAGTCCCCTGGCCTCAGAGCCTGCAGCCCCCTTCCCTTCTTCAGATCTCTGCCCGTGGTCACCTCAGGGACGCCTTCCGGGATCACTTTGTGAGAATGCCAAATGCCCTCTGCAGACACCTCCAGCCACTTGTCCCTGCTTTATAGTTTCCCATCAGCTCTCAGCACCACCTAATATGCTACATATTTACATATTTATCTTCTATATTATCTGTCTCCCCCCTTTGCTATCAGCTTCACAAGGGCTAGGACTGGCCCGAGCGCTAGAAACGGCCTGGCACATAGTGGGCCCTCATAACAACCGGATGAATGAATATACGGCAGCCCTCCCAACCTCACGAGGCTCCCACCAAGACTGAATGACACAACCAGCCAGCACGCCCTTGATGCCTTTCTCCTCATAGCACACTTTCTCTTACACCCTACCCAGGCTTCCACACTCAGTTCAAGACGCCTCCTCAAGGAAGCCCTCCAGAGCCCCAGATCCAGCCAGGTTCCTCGCACACACCCTGTTCCTAGCCCTCCAGCATTTACTATACTATAACGGCTATACTATACTACAGCTATACTATAACAGCTATACATACTATAACAATTGTGTGCAATTCATTTTTTCTATGTCGCCTCTATTAGAATATCAACTGTTTGAAGGCGGGGCAGTCCTGCCTTAGTCCCAGCTATGTCCCCATGCCTGGAACAGTGGCCAGGGCAACAAAGCACAGGTTTGTGAAGGCTCTGGAAGCTGGCAGGGGCCCATCCTGACACTTCCACTAACCAAATGTGTGACCTTGAGCAAGTGCCATACCTAAGCCCTCAAACCTTCAGTTTTGCCATCTATGAAACTGGAGTGATAAAAACAGTACTTACAAAGGTGGGTTGTGAGAATTCAAGGGGGTAATTGAGGTTAACACATTTGGCTTGGTTCACAACACCTAAATATTCAATAAGTGATTACTATTTATAGCTAGCACTCAATAAATATTTGTCAACTGAATCAACAAGAGAATGAACGGTTCCAAGGTGCGTAGGAGACACCTGGACGTGGACCTGCTGGCTCACTGGTCTTCAGAGCCAGAAGAGAGCACAGAAGTTTTAGACTAGTGAGTCTAGGCCAAGTCAAAACTCGCTGGAATGTCACAATCATTCATGAGGCACCTGTCCAAAGTTCGGTTATTAGTAATAAGCAGAGGCAGCAGTCTGGCGTTTAAGAGCTCAGCTCTGGACCTAAATTGACCCAAGTTCAAATCCTGGTTCTGCCACTTTCTACCTTTTGGGACTTGAACAAAGTTTTAAAAACCTCCCTGGGCCTCAGTTATGATAACAGTGCTGGCACCTTATAGGTTGCTATGAGGATAACTGAGATCATGAACATAAAGGGGCACAGTGCCTGGTAAGCACTCAAGAACTGTTCTCAAAAATTACACGTTATGACCCCAAAGTAACCCAAAGTAACGTAAAAATATAAGTAACAGGCACATCCCAAGTAATGCCTATTACATCACCATCTTGCTCACTCATATTTTGATATGCTCTCCTGAGTGAGAAAAATCCAAGTACTATTAGCAGGGGTGCCTACGAGTCTTTTTAAAGTTAGATACTGAACTAGGATGCAGCTTCTCTGTTAGCCAAACAAACCTGCCGTGTGCTGGTGCTGCTTTGGGGAAATCAACACAAAGGGGGTCACGTTCTATGCAGGTGAGAGGCCAGCAGCTGCCAGAAACAAGAGCAAAGCTTAGGAGGAGGCAGAGGCTGTCTCAAATTTTTCAGAGCCACTGTGGAAAGTGCTGGGCCTATTGTACCCAGAAACCTAGGAGGCGTCACGAGTCCCCTCTCACATCCCATATCCAAACCATCAACACACGTCGGTGGCTTTATTTAACTTTTAGGAAAGAGCATTCCTGGGAGATAAGAGGGCCTAGGAACAGCAGGCTGCCAACCCACAGTGGTACCACGGCAGTCTGGGGGTCTATTGCATTGCACCAATTGGGTAGCAGCAGGCCCAGAAGGCAAAGGGCACAGGGGTGGGTTGGGGGCTCACCCTGGATGGTCCTCTTGAAGAAGGCTTTGCAGGCCTCACAGGATGCCACTCCATAGTGGTAGCCGGAGGCCACATCCCCACAGACCAGGCAGAGGCGTTTGGGCAGGGAGCTGAGCACCAGCTTCCCACCACCCTGCTCACCAGGCCCAGCCCCCTCCCCATCTTCCTCTTCCTTGTGGCCTGGGAGGTGGCGAGTGGGAGCTGGGCCAGGGGCCAGGGCCACAGGGGGCTCGGTCTCAGTCTCCGAGGAGCCCTTTGGGCTGTCAGGGCTGGCTGGCTCTGCCTTGATGTAGAGAGGCTCAATGCCCACCACCTGGCTGGACATGGCGCTGGTCACCTGTGGGGAGAGACCTGTCAGGACACAGGGAGGTGCTGGGATAGGGGCTGAAAAGACACTTTGCCACCTTGGTTGTCCAACCCCAGGCTTGGGGCCAGGCTTCCAGGCTCAGCCAGGGGGAGGAAGTGGGGGACAGAGTCCAAGGAAGGGCTGCCCATGAAGAGAGCCCCCCCCCCAGCTGTTGCTATGGGAACAGAGTCTCCAGAGCCCCCAGGGCCAGTAACTGACAGCAAGTCTGCCACTTGGGAACCTGCAGGAAGCTTGGAAACACCCTACTCCCACCCAGGCCAGGGAGCAGGGTAACCTTGGCCCCAGGCGACCTTCAACCCCATCTGGAACACCCAGCCAGAAGCAGGATATCTCTCAATTTTCTCCAGATATTGGGGACCTCAGTGATCTCCCCATCACCTGGGTATCCTCCATTCAAGAGTGTAAACAGAGGCACACAAACCCAAGGGCAGTTGATGTGTTCACACCCTCATACATTCCCACTCACCTGGATTCTCAGGTGTCCTCACATGTTCACACATGCTCACTCTCACACTTGGCCTTTCCCAAGCCCAGTTCTCACCCAGGCTCAGATTTGTCTTCCCACAATCCTCCCCAAGTGCATACCCATAAACAAAGTCACACTCAAGACTCATAATCACACTCACTCACAAATACACTTACACTCTCACTATGCTCCCACACTCACAGGCAGCGACCCTTGTGGAAACACATTCAGAGCTTCACACCTGACACAATGCCCCCTCCTGTCCCAGGCACACCGACAGGAGTGGCTCCACCTCCTTGCACACCCCCTCACCCCACCCACCAGCACATTCACTCTTACACTCCTGCTGCCGCAGTCCTCTACCTCCGGGGCGCCCCGCCCCCACAACCTGCGTACACCTACGGAAGTTGCCTAAAGTTGCCGCGCCTTCCCTCCCCCTCCGCCCGCGGGGGACCTCTATCAGGTTATCAGGAAGTAAAAGGGGAGTGCCAAGAAGGAGGAAGTTCTCCCCTGGCGGTGAGATGACCTTTGACCCAGAGAGGAGGGTGGCCCAAGGCCCCTTCGAGCGCCCCCACGTGGTCTTCAACGCCCCTTCCCCGACAGGGACCCTCCCCATGTTCCACCCCGGCCCGCCCCTGGGACTTCAGCGTGCTCCAGGTGCTGGCCTGAACCTTGCCCTAGGACTGGATCCGAGGCCCAAGCTCGACCCAGGCCGGGACTTGCAGCCCAAGTCAAAGCCGGCCCCTGCCCCTGACCGGCGCACCAGAACCTGGACGCCGGATCCTCCCCAGACCCTGACCTCGTCCGGCTCTCAACCGGGTCCCGACCGTGACCCTGTCGGGTCCCGGAGCCGGATCCCGCCTGGAGCCCGCCCCCGCCTGCCTCCCTGCCGCGCTCGCACATGGCCCCCGCGCCCCGCCCGCCCACTCCCCCAGCGGCGCTCCCCTCCGCCCCCAGACCTGGGGCTCCGACTGGGCGGGCGGGCAGGCATGGGGGCCGAGCGGCCCGGAGCGCCGGGGTGAGCCAGGGGCCGCTGGCAGCCCCTCCTCCGCCGCCTCCTCGGGCCGTGCCGCCCCGCCGCGCCGCGTCCCCTCACTCCGCGGCGCCGCTGGCGGCTTGTAGGACACAAAAGGACATCGCGGCCGCTTCCTACTCGGCTTCCTCCAGCTGACAGCGGGGGCGGGGCCGGCCGTGCGCATGCAAAGCAGGGGGCGGGGCCTGACGCCCTATGCTAATCAGACACTTGGGGCTGGCAGCGCCTGCGTGACGGGACGAGTAGGGGCGGAGCCGGCGAAGCCAGCGGGCGCGCCTTCAGGAAGGTCCAGCCCCGCCGCTGCGAACCACAGCAGCGCACTTGCGTCTGCGGCCGCCGAGGGGGCGTGATCAGAGGAGACGCGGAAAGGCTCCGGGAGGGGCTGAGGCCAAGAACGCTCTTACGTAACGAAGGAGGCGGGGCGCACTGTGCGAGAGAGGAGTGGGCGAAATCGCTCGGGACTGGGAAACGACATACATATGTAAATGAGAGGGCCGGACGAGCAGAGAGGCTAGTGTATCTGCATATGCATGAGAGGCGGAGCCTAGCCTGCCCAAGCTGGAGGGCATGCGCTGCCCCTTTCCCTTTTCCCCCTTCTACCAAGATAACACCATCGGGTCTGTTAGACCGCAGACCCAATATTCCCACAAAGCTGCGGAATCCTGGATGGGAGAAGCAGACCTAACACATGCAACAACTCCTAGATTTCGAGTCCCGGGAAGGCGGAGTCGATAGGGCCCGAACGGAGAAAGCTCAAGGTCACTGCGGTGACCGAGTGAAGGTCATGGGGAAAGGCGGGGCCATGTGCGTCGGCCTCCCACGGGCAGCCACGGCACTGACTCACGGACCGTGCACAGACTTTTATTTCTCTAGGGTTCACACTCCACGTGGACAGGGTCGTGCTTGGGTCTGGGGGCTGGACAGGGACCGGGGCTAGAGTAGGGCAGCAGTCACTTGAGCCTGAAGCGGTGTTCTCAATACACAGAGACGTTCAGCCGCTTGTTCCGGCGCCTCTTGAGCCCCTCGATGTACCTCTGCAGCTGCTTGGTGAGGAAGTGATTTCCGCCGATCCCTGACCGGTAACCTGGGGGGCAGAGCTCCACTCAGGGCAGTTAGCAGCAGATGCCGCATGTGTGATTTGATGAACAACGAGTGACTTGGGTTGGCAGGAGCACTGGGCGCTCTGTTCTGTGTTAGTTTGGGGAACTTTGGATCTCCACGGTGCTGGGCCCTGCCGGGCTTTTTTTGTTTCAAGTCATAGATCTGTGCTCCAAATAGATAGGGGTGCAGAGTAGGATGGGGTGCTGAGGTGCAGGATGAATGAAGGCAAGGTTAGAGAAGATGTTGCAGGCCTGAACTAGGGCAGGGGCAGCAGGCAGCTTTTCCGGAGAATTCCTGGACCTCCCACCCTAAACCGTTAGCCAGCCCTCCCCCCCTTCATATCATAAGCAGGGCAAACCAGGGGAAGTTTACCCAAATAATCTGTCCAAAGGCTCTTCACCTTACCCAGGGAAGGAGCCAAGGCCACACAAAGGCTGTCATCCCCATTGGGAAGGTGGAGAAACAGCCTTTAAAAAGCCACATCAGCTAGAAGGGTTGAAGTCCAAGCCCCTGGCAGTCACCCCATGACCTCCCCACTTGGTGTTTCTGTGCCCAGTCCCCCAACTTTTTATTTTTTGTGGGGCTTCTGGAATATTTGTGAGTGGAATCTGACAAGGCAGACACATCTTGAAACCCCACTCCCAGGGGGCCAAGCCCTGCAAAATTCCTCAAGGTGTCTTATGGGAGCTGGGGAGAGGCTCACTCTGGAGGGCTTTGGTGAGGATTTCCAGAGCTTCATTTTCCATGAGTTCCATCAGGGGCAGCGGCAGCTGGAGAGGCAGCAAGAGGCACAGATGTCCAAGGGACCCCAGCTCTGCCCACAGCTGAAATGGCCCACCTGCTGCCTCCAGCCCCAAGACCCCCAACCAACCTGCCTGCCCCTCCACCCACAAACCACCCCCACCCCTGCAACCTCCAACTTGCCCATCCCCCACCCCACTAAAATCCCGTCTCCCTGGGTGCCTCCAACCCTGGTCTGCTGCTCCACCCAGTAGGCTCGATGGGGTGTGTACTTCAAGATACTGAGTGATGGCATTGAGGAAGATATTTCTGGGAGAAGAGAAAAGAGAGGTCAGTTATCTACAGACTGCTAGGTCTTCCCTGGAGCAGAAAAGATGTATGAGGTGGCATCTGGCAGGGGGAGTGGCCCTCAGAGAACAGCTCCAGGTGCTGCCTTCGTGGGGAACAGTATGAGACAGTGGTTTACAACTCTGGGCTTTATTGTCCCACTCTCCAAGGTTCCAGTTCTGACTGCCACACTGTGTGAGACTTAAGGCCAGTGACTGACACTTTCTGACCTTCAAATTCTTCATCTGTAAAATGGAGTAATAAGAATGGCTCTTTATGGAGC
Organism: Rhinolophus hipposideros; assembly: GCF_964194185.1. Taxonomy (NCBI): domain Eukaryota; kingdom Metazoa; phylum Chordata; class Mammalia; order Chiroptera; family Rhinolophidae; genus Rhinolophus; species Rhinolophus hipposideros. The sequence continues at coordinate 7,056,322 of NC_138056.1, forward strand.
TTGTGAAGTTTAAAGGTGATCATGCAAGAGAAGCCCAGTGCCTGGCATACAGTAAGCACCCAATAAGTGGCAGTTATTATACTGTTATCGGTTCCAATTCCCCGATGAAGGGCTGGGGGAAGGGGAAGGAGGAGGAGGAAAGGCCCAAACAGTGTCCAGCATGAAGTAGGTACTTAAAAATTGTAACCAATGACTGAATGAATGACAGATAGGCACCTCCTCATCCAGCGCAAATCCACCGACAAAAAATTAACTCCCTCCTCTCAACTATCCTGATGATTCCATTCAAAGCACGGTCCTACCCCCGCGGCCTTTGCCCGTTTTCGTGCGTGACTCTCCCAGAACTGGAGTGTTCGGGCCACGGGACTTTGTAAGACGCCTTCCCGGTAGGGGGCGCTCCAAGAATGTCTGGTCGATTTAAAGCTTGGTAGATTAGCGCTGGCCTCCCCTCCCAGGGAATCCTGGAAACTTGGATCCTACAGCTTCTCCCGGTTTTACACCAACAGAAACTGAGACCCTGGCCAGCCCCTTGCCCTGGGGGTGCCCACAGGCGGTGAATCCACACTGACCCATCTCAGTACTGGAATCGTCCTCCTCTTCTGAATGGCTTCCAAAGGAGCTGCCGGGGTGCAGCTCCAACAAGGTGTGGTCGTCCAGCTCCTCTTGCCTGAAGCTGACGTTGTCATCTCTATTATCCCATTCTTCCGAGTCGTGGCTGGCATCCTGGTTGTACCACCCGCGAGTCTTGCTGCCTACGCTGCTGCCCTCCAGTTCGGATTCCCCGTAGACATTGGACCGCTGCACGTTCAGCTTCGGTTGCGACAGTGTGGCTGTGGTCCAGAGATTCCGGATGTCGCTATGCGGGTTCGACTTCACTGAAGACTTGGCCAACGCCTGTGGGCCACAAACGAGGAGGAAAACCAAGGGTCGCGGAGAGTTGGGGAGGGGAGGAAGAGCAGGCTGGGGCTGGGATCCTGGGCTCCCCCAGAGCCAGCACTCCACTCTGGAGGGCATGGGGCCTGTTGGGAGCGGTCCCGAGCCAAGGGTGAGTGAGAGGATAGCCAGGGGCCCAATTAGATGAGTCTGGGGACCGACTGGGTGAGGGGCCCAGGAAGAGTTCTTACTTTGAAAGGCTTTTCCTCCATGGTTCTGTCCCAACGGACCCAGTTGCCACAGGCCTCGGCGAGGAAGAGGGGGTCACGCTCCAGCATGGGGGAGGGGCAGTGTCCGGTTTCGGAATGGCGATGGGGGTCTCGCGCTGGAAGAGTTCAAGCCACAGCCCTCCACACTAGATTAACGTTATTTCTCCCCCATCTCCCGCCTAATAGGTGTGTTGGGCTTGGAGACGCGCACAGCCCATCTTGGCAGATTCCTCTCCTGGAACCTACCCGGTAGCCTCCAAGCAGATACGTGGGCCGGATCACAGGCAAAAGGGCGCGCTTTGACCGACATGTATGCAGGAGGGGTCACGGAAGGCCTGACACGCCCGGAGGTGGCCCAACGCAAGCACCCCCACCTCACTAGCGTCCCCGGAGCGCGCACGTCCGTAGCGATACAGACTTTTTCGTTTATTGATGCAGGCTTTGAGGCACAGTTGTGAGGTGTTGTGAAGGACGGGCCCCGCCGGGACGAGACAGAAAGGCTTGGGGGTCTGGAAAATGGATGAAGGGAGGAGAGGGCCAGGGGCCGGGGTGGCAGGCAAGCACCCCCGTAGCCTGCTCCCCAGGCTCCCGTCGGGTCAAAAGAGGGCTCTTTGGTTAACTAAGCAAAGCATGCTGGGGAGAGAGCGAGAACCAAGCCATTTGAGAGGCCGGGGTCCGGAGTCTTGCCCCTACACGGGCACGTCTTTATCCCGGGGGCGCCCCGGGCGCCGTGGCCTCTCAGGCTTCTTGGAAGGGTGGGCGGGGCGGCGGCGACCCCGTGGCGCGCGGGGCAGCGCGCAGCCGCGCTCGCTCTGCGTGTCCGAAGACTCGTCGATGAAGGCCAGATTCTCGCTGGGGTAATCCAGCGCGGAAGCCGTGGGCGGGGAGGGCGGCTCGGCCTTCTCAGGGGGTGCAGGGGATGGGGGCCTGCCCGCGGGCTGCGCTGCACAGGGCGGCGGAGGCAGGAGAGGCCGCTCCTTCTCCGGCGGCGCTGGTGCCGTGGGCCCGCTTCGCTGGGTCACCCGCGCCGTCACCGTGCCCGTCCAGCTGGCGGCCTGCGCCGTGAAGCCGCCCATCTGCGCGAGGAGGAAAGGCAGCCCTCGACCGGGGGTTCTCGAACCCCTCGGCAACCCCGGGAGCCCGCCCTTCGCCAATCAGGCATTGCCCTACTTTTCCCCTGGTCCTCCTGCCTCAGCCTCCTAAGGAGGGCAAGGCTCATCGCCCGGGTCCCACGCGGTCCCCTCCATCGCACGGAAGCGCCCTCTTCTCCGGGAACTTTCCTAGAAAACCCATTTCATTTCAGTTCTCCCTCCCGCGGCCCCAGAGTCCTTTGCGCCTCCGCAGCGCACGAGGAGAGGGGCGACAAAATACAGGTCGCCCAATTAAATTTGAATTTCAGATAAACAGCAAATAAATTTCAGTGTAACTATGTCCCACGCAATATTTGGGACATAACTTATGCTAAAGTGTTATTTGCTATTTATCTGAAATTCACATTTAACTGGGCTTCCTGTTTTTTTGTTTGGTAAACCTGGCAACCCTATCCATAGGAGCAGAGATGGAGTCACCTGTCTCCAGACTGAAAACCTGTCTGAGTTTATCCCTTTGTCCCCAGGCTGGTGCACACAGGGACTCACTCAGTCTCTGCCTGGAGGAGCCCCCACGCTGGAAGGGAGGCAGGCTGGCCAAACAACCGCCGGCCCTGCCCGGGCCCAGCGCGTCAGCGCCACGGCGCAGGCGCGGCGCCTACCTCTGCCCGAGTGCGGCGGGACACTACTCGCAGCCAGTTCCCGATGGTGGTGAGCACTGAGGCGAAGTAGGCCAGGCCCAGCAGGATCCAGAACCACACCAGCGGCTGGTAGGCTGCAGATTTCTGGTTGAGGCTGGCGCCTGGGATACCACCGGGGAAGGCAGAAAGAAGTTGATTGTGGGACAAGCAGTGAGCCTGTGAGCCTCTGTCTCACTGCCCCTCTTCCCAGCTCTTTAAGAGGATCCGCCTTTCCCAGGGCAATGGGTAAGTGCCAGAGTGTTTGAATGCATGCAAGAAGATGAGTGTGCACGACTTGAAGGTCTGCAAAATAAGACCATGTGAGTGGGGGTGCTCATGTGCAAGAATGTGAGCGTGTGTGAGAGGTGCACCTTATATGTGTGAACATGCACGGAGGCGCAGGCATGCAAGAATGTAAGTGTGCATGAGGTGTTGCCTCCGTGTAAAAATGTGAGAGCGCGTTCAGTGAGCAGATGTAGGGGTTGGAGTGATCCCGTGTGAGCGCACAAACGCCACGTGGAATTTGGAGGGAGAAGCAAGAATGCAGAGCCCCTGGGCAGAGATAAAGTGACTAGGGAAGGACAGCACAAGAAAGGTGGCCTCACCGGCCACATAGTCCCCGAACCCCACCGTGGTGAGTGTCACTACGACGAAGTAGATGGCCTCAAGCTTGCTCCAGTCCTCCACACAGTAGAACACGATTGCAGGGGTGAGGACAAAGAGCAGGCAGCCGATCAGCAGGAAGAGCACCGCCGATAGAATTCGCACCAGCTCCGGGGCCACGTGCCACTTCTGCAGGGAGGGGCAGTAGGCAGGACCCAGGAGCTGCCAAAGCTTCCATCCTCACACCCCATACCCCCTCCTCTGGGAGCCTGGGGGGGGGGAGGCTCCTGTGATCTCAGGGCCCATGCCCCCGTGCCAGGAGGGGACGTAGGGAAGGGTATCCCAAGCCCAACACCAGGGCGAGGAGCAGCTCACCAGGAAGATGGCTTCGATGTGACCGATGCCTCGACGCAGGGAGGAACCCAGCCGGTCCCCGACCCCTGCCAGTAGGATCCCGAACAGCGGAATCCCCACCAGCGCATAAAAGATGCAGAAGAGGCGCCCAGCATCTGTGCGCAGGGCCACATTGCCGTAGCCTGGGTAGAGGGGCCATGCAGGAGGTCTAGGGACTGCCTAGTTCCTCCCTACCTCCCCTTGCACCTTCCCCCATGAGAAAGCCAGCTGCCCCTTGCCACCCCTCTGCATGCTCAGTCCCCTCCCCCACCGATGGTGGTGATGATGGTGCCCGAGAAAAAGAAGGCGCTGCCCAGGTCCCAGGCTGAGTAGTTGCTGTGGCTGGTTGAGTTGGTGTCAGGGTTCGCACCCCCTCCCAGGGCATCAGCCACCTCCTGCAGGACAAGGCGCAGAAGGAGGAACCTCAGTCCTTCCCTCCTGTCCTGGCCAAGCCCCTTGGCTCCAGTCTCCAGAGTGGTTCCCTTCCTACCCCGCCCAGATCTCCCTTTTCCTCTGGTCTCCCTGAGGGCAGTGCCTTAGAGCAGACATTGCAAAATGGGGGGCCCAATTTGGTTTGACCTCCACATTGTTTTAGAAACACTTGAGTTATCTGCCCCCTCATTTCACACAAAGGATTTCCAGTTTTACAGTGGTCAGGAGTACAGACTCTGGGACCTGACTTCCTGAGTTCAAATCTTGGTGCTATGTGACTTCGGGCAAGTTAACTCTCTGTGCCTCAGTTTCTGCATCTACCAACTGGAAATGATACTAGCACCTACTGTACAGGTTGTTCGGAAGAGTTAAAGCACTCACAGCAAAGTAAGCACTCTGTGTTTGTTAAATGAGTCCCCACCCCCATGCTGTGATCATGCCCAGTGATTTCCATCTTCACACAAACCGCACCACTCCCGCTGGCCCTATGGAAGCTGGATTTGAGTCTTTTGCCTTAGAAAATCTGATGAAATTTAGGGACCCTCCCTCCAGGAAGGTTCATATACCATCAAATTTTACATCCAATTTTAGGAGTTTCACGGATACACAAACCCCTGCTGAAGTCCTGTGCTACATAGTTGGTGTTCAATAGATATTGTTAAATTAATGAAATGGCCATGTGCCTGCCCCTCTTGCCAGCCTGCAGGTAGCTTGGGGCAGGGTCTGTGTTTTGAGAGTACCTGCCCTAAGTGATAGAAGTCAGAGCATAATGAGGAGGGGTTGCAGAGAGGCCCTTCCCCACCGAGGAGCAACGCCAAGACACAAAGGCACTGGGCATGGGGGAGATCATAAGCCACATCTCTCTCTGCAGTCCTCATTAGCAAGACCCTTTCCAAATGAATTGTCCTAATGTGACTGCCCCAAATCCTCCATGCCTCCCTTCTGTCTGCAGAATGGAGTCCAACCTCCCCAGTCCAGTGTTTAAGCCCCTTTTCAATGTGGTCCCAACTTCCCCTTCCCCAGTCCTCTCTCCTGAGACTCCCATTTGGGAACCCAAGTTACAGTGACCTTCCCCCCAGATTTATGAGACAATCCCATTTCGTACACTATTTTTGAATAAAGCCAAGAAGTGAAATGTATGATTAAAAGTGATTTAATTTTTATTTTGCAACATCTTTCCGGTAAATTCACTACTTAGGGGGAAAAAATCCTTTGTCATCCTGTGTGTTCTAATTTTTGCTTCAAATGACTAGGCATCTGCTAAATCTGAGTTCTGCAAAACACTCTGAGCTTCCCAGCTTCCACGCCTTTATCTATGCAGTTCCTCTGCCTGCAGTCCTTCGCAACCCAAGCACATGTCTCTAAATACTACCCATCTCACCTACCTCCTTTCAATTATCAGCTCTTTCCAAAAGCCCCGGGTATCTCCCTCCTTGCCTCCAGCAACTAGCCCAAAGCCCAGCACACAACACGCGGTTAACAAAGAAGGAAGTAAGCAAAGCTCCTTTTCCACTGAATTCTACAGTGATCTCTCCATGAATCTGTCCCCTCGTCCAGCTGTGACAACCTCTAGGGTACAGCCTGCATCTGCTCCACCCCAATGTCAATCTCCCTGCTCACTCTCTGGTGTATAGCACAGTTCCTAGCACACAGTAGGTACATGATTGCTGCACGACTAATTGTGGAAGAGAAATAGAGCAGCTGTTGCCCACCCGTCTAGGTTCTGCCCTTCCTTTTCTTCTTTATTTTTATCCAGGAAAAAAGCAATTCCATTGTGGAGATAAAATAGGTCAGATTCCCTCCCTCTGCCCTATGGTCTGGCCAGACATTCTCCTGCCCAGGCCTCTCTGAGCCTTGCTCAGCATTCTAGAAGGGTCAGAGATAATGTCAGGCTGCTTTATGCCCTAGCCCCACCCCACTCTCATCTCTGCTCTGGGTCCTGCCACATTGGGACTCAGCTGGAAGATGGAGGCTTCTATGCCAATGGCTCCTCCTTCCAAAAGCACAGGCAGGGAAAGAGGGGTACTCTTTGCTAAAGTATTAAACATTTATTTATTAAAGTTAAATTTGGGGTGTTGAATATGACAGTGACTCAGAAGTCAGAGAAAGTCACAGAGGTCTTGCCTGACAGTACCCAAGAAGACTGAAGCCCAGCACTTTACTGAAGGGGCCAAAGTTGACCTTGTCCCTGACTTACCCTCCCTCTAGCCTCCATATCACACACTTGTGTCCTGGGGCAAAGGGATGCTCAACCTGGCATCCATGGTGGCATAGTGGCTTAGGGGATCCCGGAATCCCCTGAAATTATCTATACATGTTTCTATGTGCACCTTTCGGGGTGAGGGGGATATTCACACTATTCTTGCGCTTCTCTAAGGCATCTGTGACTCCCAAGAAGTATAGGAACCAGTGTAGGGTTGCCAGATTTAGCAAATACAACTACTGCACGGGACATCCTTATATTTTAAAACTATTCGTTATTAAATAAATTAATATGTGTAGCTGAAATTCACATTTAACTGGTGTCCTGGAGTTTTATCTGGCAACCTGAAACCAGTGAGTTAGACCTGCGAAAATATATCTCATGTGCTACATATCTCATGTGCTACAGCCATTTATTCATTTCTTCCTTCATTCGTTCCTTCATTCAACCACTCTCACACATGGAAGGGCGCCTTCCAGGAGCACAGGCCAATGCCAGGCACAGCAAGGAAAACAAGTGCCCCTATGGCCTCCATATGAAGAACACAGAGACTTGGATCCCAGCCTCTGCCATGCACCCTCCAGCTGCCCCCAGCTCTCAGGGGTGTTGGTCTGAAAGCAGCACTCCAGCACATGGCCCTACTGGCATGCAGCTCATGCCAGGGGGTCATTGGTGACTGCTGAAGGGGCGCTCGCCCACCCACGCACCTTGATGAATATCCTCAGGTCCCAGTCGCTGACACAGGGATGGTTACTCAGGAACTTCTCTCGGACGTCCCCAAGCTCCCTCTGGGCGTGCTGCTCGCTGGGCTGCTCCAGGGCCTGGAACACCAGGGCACCGGACACCAAGTAGAGCAGGACAATCGCCAGCAGTGCCAGTAGTGTGGTGCTGCGCATGGCGCGCCCAGGGGCCTGGCCAATTTCACTGCCCACCACCTGGGGAGGCCGGGCAGGAGGCTCCTGGAGGGCTGCGGTCACTATGGACAGAAGCAGGGATCAATTACCTGACACCCCCACACTCTCCTCCAACCCCAACACACTCAAAGGGTCTTGGAGCCCCCAGCCCTGCTGTCCACACATGTCGTCTCCTCACATCCCTCTGGCTGAACACTTGGTACCAGGACACACCCAGTCCTCCCCCCACTTGGGTCCTCCCCCTTACCTCTACTGCCCGGCCCTCAGCCCCTGTCCGGGGACTCCAGGGTATGAGAAGTGAAGAGGGCACCAGGAAGGGAAAGGAAGGAGAGTGGAAGAAGGAGAGACTGAGCCTGCTGAGGGAGAGGCAGGGCGAGCGAGGAAACGCTGGGGACCGGGCGGAGGCGAGCGGAACCAGCCTCCCAGGAGGAGGAGGCAGAGCGGGCGCCGCGGTTCGAGAAGGGAAGGCGGGAGGCAAGGCCGGACCGCACAGGGTGGGGACGAGGATGGCGGGACCCGGTTCATCCGCTGCTGCTGCGGCAGCGTCTTAGTGACTTCGCCCTCCCCTCCTGCCTCTTCCTGCAACGCTGCTGGCCGCGAAGGGCCGTGCGGGAAGCCTCCAGGGTGCCCCAGCGCCCCGCCGTGCTTTCGAGGAACCCAGGGATGGGTCCCGGTCGCTGCGCAGGGGCGAGGCAGGGCGGGGTGGTGGGGGGAAAAGGGAGGATGCCGGGTTCCGGAAAGGAGCGGGGTGGGGGCGACAAAGGCCGGACCAGTGCAGCATCCCCCAGGGAAGCTGTCAGCCTTGGGGACAGCGGGCGGCGGCGCCCACGCGCATACACGCCGCACAAAGCCCCGCGAGCCCACGCTCCGCCCTGCGGCTCCAGCCGCCCAGCTACCCGGCTGCACGCTCACGCCCCACCAGCACTCCGCCCAGACTCACGGGCATACCTGGACCCTCAGGGGCAGGCGCGCGGGGCCGCGTACCCCGAGGTCCACGCACACGTGTGCACACACTCGCGTACGCACACCCAGACCGCGGGGCCACAGCGCAGCGCCCGCCGCCCAGACTCCCCGTACACCAGCCGCGCGCTCCCACTGCCTCCCGCGTCTTCACGCCGACGCCTCGGAGCGTGACGGGCGGCTGGACACGCGGCGGCACAATTCCCGGAGGCGCCCAGGAGGGGGAGGTGGCGCCCCGCCCGGCCGGTCTCCCGCTGCGCGCCTGCCCCGGAGTCCGGTCCGCACTCCCTCCCGCGGCCGTCCGCCCGCACTTACTGTTGGCCCCGCTGCGGCTGCGGCTGCGGCTGCGGCTGCGGCCCGGGCTCCCGCGCGGCCTCGCCGGTGCCGGCTGGGCCGCGGAGGCGGCAGCGGCAGCAGAGGCGGAGCGGGCGGCCGCCGGGGCTGGGACCCCCTCCCGCCGCCAGAAGCCCCCCTCCTCCCGCGTTTAACCCCTCCAACGCCGCGCCCGCGCTGCAGGCGCCGCCCCCCGCAGCCCCTAACCTGCGGCAGCTCAGTGCCCTAATCCCGGCGGGTCCCGAAAGGTGAGTGGGTGGCAGAGGAGTCCAGAAGGGGTTGCCGCTGGGACCCGCCTCGAGTCTCAGACCAGAGCCCTGGTACTGCCCCTCCGGCCAGCCAGTGTGGCCAGCAGCACCGCCCGGGGCTGGACATCAGCCAGCTCACCTCTCTGGACAGGCGCCACACTAATGTCCCAGCATCTCCTAGACCCACAGTCAGATCTGAATGGCTTTCAACTCCCCGCTCTTGGGGACATCCTGGCTCTTGAGCTCAGCACTTCTGAGGAAGGGGATCCCACTAGACAAAGGGTAGGGGATCCACTGAGGTAAGCTGGAGTTGGCCCAGGTGGGGTGGGGCCCAGTCCTGGAAGGTCATGCTGGGGCACTTCCTGTCCCTGCTCCTGTATCTCCATCCCTTGGGCCTCATCCCATGCCCATCCCAACATGGAGTGCCAGCACTCCCTGCCCCTACTGCCTAAACAGCCAGGGCCTTGGCAGGTCCTGGAACTCCACCTCTCTGCTCTTAGCCACTTTACAACCCCCATCTCTCCAAAGACCTCACTCTTGTTTGGGGTCCCTCAGCCATCAGGGTGAGTGGTGTAAGGGTGGGCTGAAAGGCTGAGCACCTTCTACCAGTAGGGGGCCTAGACAGGTTACTAAACAAGCCTGCCAGTCCCCACTTATGGAAAAGGGATGGTAAATTCTCACTTCAGGGTGCTGTGCGAGCCTTAAAGAGGTCAGTATTTGTAAATGTTCACATCAGAGCCTGGCACACACACAATAAAGTGCCCTACAAATGTTAGCAATTTTCCTTTCAACGAAAAGTGATTGTCCAGCTTCCAGCTGATTTGATTCTCCGTGTCTAAGACGCCCTCTCTGGAAGGCCCTCAAGGCCTGCTGCCCACCACAGTCCCAAGTGAAGGGTTTCAAGACAGGCTCAGTGCTAGGCCCCAGGGACTCCAGGGAGCTGGGAAGGCCGGGCCCACGTGTAGGAAGCAGACCCTCCTTTAAACAACACCCAGCCACACAACAGATCAAGGGCTGCAGAGGGCAGTGACTGTGCTACTAGAGGTGGCCAAAGAAGGGGGCCCCAGGACTACCAGGCAAACTGTGTGGGGCAGCACCCCCTATCACGCAAATCTACACCTAGTAGGGAGATGGGGGCTGCTCAATCATGGACCAACTCCTGCCCCAGGCCCTGGACTAACCGCCAGGTTGGGTGTGATGACAGGGAAGCAGGGTCTCCAGAAATCCCAGTCCACTAGGGGGTGAGAGGCATGATAGCCACATAATCACAGTACCAGGGGACCCAGGAGGGTTCCCTGACCTGGAGAAGGAAGGCTTCAGGTGACATTTGAAGCAGGTCTTGAGGTAGGAGTAGAAACTATTTAAGTAGGGACGGGACTGGAGTAGGAGCAGGGCTCTTCCCCAGACTGAAGGCTCCGCCCTCTTCCTGCCCACCAGCCTGGGGGAGGTAAGTGGTCCCTGCCAGCCCAGCAGCCCCCCTCAAGGGCCAGTGTCTGATCAGCCTTCAGCCAAACAGATGACGGTTCAAAGAGGACAACTGACAGATAGTGGTGAGATGTGGGGCACAGACACTTTTATTGAGTGGCAGGCACAGGACGGGGAGCTGGCTCCAGCCGTAGAAGTGGAGGTGGCAGGTCATGCCAGGGTGCTGTGGGCATCTGGCAGCCAGAGCCATGCTCCCCCATCCTAGGGGACAGCATAAACTCACTACAATAGAAGTAGCAAGGAGCTGGCCAGGGGAGGAGGTAGCCTGCCCTCCTCGCCCCCCCAGGATCCTATTCAAGAAGCAGCAGATGAACTTGGCACAGGGGCCTGGGGTGGGAGGGAATGGGGTCTGGGTGTTCTGGGGAGAGGTGGAGAAAGATCACGTCTGTGGGGTAGAGTAGAGGCTGTGGTGGTGGCTGCTTGGTCCCAGCACCTGGGAGAAGAGCAGAGGAGTGGTCCGCGTCTGGCTGCCCCCGCACCAGCCTGGCTCCCGCCCGATGGCGCCGTACCAGTTGCTGGAGCCTAGGCTACCAGACATGCTATAGGCAGAGAAATAGGGTCAGTCCCAAGGCAGTGACAGGGCCATATTCCTAAGAGTTGGGGGAGAGAGGCTTAGAACAGAACCCAGTGATCCAGACCTCCTGGACCCAGGGCTTTAGCCCTGCAGACCATGACAAACTGCATCCTCAGGGCAAGAGGTGGAAACCAGAGGGGCTCCCCCCAGGACAGATGGAAACAAAGACCACGGCCGGAGCTGGGAGCTGGGTGACAAGACTTAGCTCTAGGTCCCCATGGCTCCATGGAGCAAGCCGGGAGCCCAGGGGTCCTGAGATGGGGTCTGGGCTCCTACCTGGTGCTCTCGCCCCGGCTATGCTCCCAGGAGCAGCCGTCGTCCTCGCAGTGCCCAGCCCGGTCGAAGAAGTAGGAACGGGAGCCAAAGACCTGCCCATTGAGGATGCGGCTGGTGCTCTAGGGAAGGAAACTGCCATTGATATTCTCTCCTATCCACCAGTGACCTCCCACAACCCCCCAACTCCAGGCCCCAGCCCAGGGAGTCCCAGTGCCACTCCTCTCCACTGGCCCTCACCAGGTCCTGTGGAGGCCGGTGCACCCGGAAGAAGCCCACCAGCAGTGTAGTGGGTAGCAGCTCCCACACAAAGAGGATCAGGCCAAACACCAGGTAGCCTTTGTTCCCCAGGTCATTCACCAGGTCCGCCTGTGGGAAAGCAGGGGCTTGTGGCAATCTGCAATTGGGCCGGCGGGGCACCTGGCCAGGGCCCAGGCCAGCTGGGGGCCAGGAGTCATGGCTATTACCGTGTTTCCCCGAAAAAAAGACTGGTCTTATATTAATTTTTGCTCCAAAAGATGCATTGGGGCTTGTGGTCAGGGGATGTCATCCTTAAAAATCATGCGAGGGCTTGTTTTCGGGGAAACATGGTAAGGAGGCAGCAGATGTACCAAACACCCACCTGGTCAGAGACGTTGTACCAGTCATAATCAAAGGCATCCAATCGGCTCCGAGGGGCCAAGGCCAGGGCTGCCAGGTTGTAGCAAGCTCGACTGGCATAGAGCAGGACCATGGCACCACCCATTGCAGCAGCCTGGCACACACTGGTCCCCTGGCACAGATGACAACAGGAACCTCAGGGAGGGGAGACTCCAGCTTCCCCTCTACCCTGAAGATGAATGTCCAAAGACCCCAAAGGACACCAGGCATCAGGGCTTGTGACCCTACCTTGGCCTCCAGGTAGATGCTGGTGGAGGGAGCCCGCCGGGCGACAAGGCAGAGGCAGGCAGCAAGAGAGAGCGCGCAGATAACAAAGAGGGAGTCACTCACTAGGACTCGAACCAGCAGGAGGGCCCAGGGCTGTGCCCGGCGCTGGCGGGACAGCACAGCACACAGCACATTCACCAGCAGAAAGAGCAGCGAGGCCCCCACGAAGGCCCCTCGAACGGCCAGCCTGCAGCCCACAGCACAGTCAGCCCCAGCCTACCACCCCTGATAGTCACCCCCCACCCAACCTCCTCCAGGAGACCCACTGCCAACCAGAATCTCAGGGCATCCAATCTGAACCCTACTCCTTCAGTTTTATAGATGGGGAAACTGAGGCCCAAGGAAGTAAGAAGGGGACTGATACCTGTGGTACAGTGGAAGGAGCAGTAGATGGAAGTCAGAAATCTGAGTTTAAGCCCTGGCTCTGCCTCCAGCCAGGTCTATGACCTTGAACATATTGCTTTATCTTTATGGGCCTCAATTTCTTTATCTCTCAAATGGGGATAATAATAGCCTCACACATAAGTTGTAAAAATTAAAGCTGTTTGTGAAAGCTCTTAATAAACTGTAAGATATTATACAAATGACAGGAGTATTGCCATCCCAGGTCACCCAGAATTGCTTTGGCTTTGGAGCTTTCAAAGGCTGGGGCCTTCAGCACTGCCTCCACCATGGATGACAGTAGTACACATTCCCCTCCCACTATCTATTATTGTTGCCCTTTACATATGCAATGTCTCTGCTGAGCCATCTGTGACAGGTGCTTCACTTTTCAAGCTCTTTCACAAACATTCCCTGGGTTGTCCTCGCCTTAGCCCTGCTACGGGGGAAGGACTGGACACCAGGCTGTCCCCTGCCCCTGGCCTGGAGACTGAGTCACCAGTGTCCCAAGTACTTACAAGCCTCGGCTCATCTCTGGCCGACGCTTCGCCTTGGCCTTGAACACCACCTGGGAGCAGAGATGCCCATCATTCCTTTCGGCCCTTGGGACTTGCCACCCTACAGCCCACCCCCACTCATTACCACAGTTACCTGGGCAAAGTAGAGATTCATAAGCGTCAGTGTGAAGAACTGCAGGCAGACAGGGCAGCAGTAGAGAAGCCAAAAGGGCAGGGGCCCCAGGCGGTTGGCTCGAGGGGTATCTCGGAAGTAGAAGGAAAAGAGGGTGGTACGCAAGGCAGCCCAGAGCAGACAGAGTGCCAGAAACACCGTCTGATAGCTGAGTCGCTTGTGCCCATACAGAAGTACCAGCCAGAGCTGGGCATAGACGGAGAAGAAGAGCAGGGCATACAGAACAGTATAGGCCGCGGTCAGCCCCAGGGTCACGGCCGGTGGCAGCGCAGGCACCAGCCCAGCAGCAGGCACCAGGCCAGACAGGTTACTCTCCATGTCAGGGAGGGAGGCCTGAATCCTGAGACAGAGATGGAGGGGCTGGCAGGAAGCCAGGAAATACAAATAAATAGGGGGTGGGGGTGGGAGTTGCAGGGTGCAGAGACAGGAATGGGGGAGCTCAGGAGGAAAGAAGTTGTGGTGGGCCAGGCTCTCCCCAGCAACAGAGGTACACTCGCCCTTGTGGTGGGGCAGAGGCAGCCTGGCACCTGGCCCTGGGCCCCTCACTCAGCAGGGTGGAAAAGCAGTCTCTTCTCCAGGGCTGAGAGGGAAGGTGGGGAGTGTCCCCTCCCTGGGTCAGTCTTAAGCCAGGAGCTGAGGGGTGCAGAGGCTGAAGGACAGAGGTCCTTGGCCTCTCGCTCTAGCAGTCCTGGCAGGAGGGGGAGAGCCGGCCGATGCCCGTAGCTCAGGACCGCGGCCGCTGCAGGGGGTGTTCAACACCCAGCTCTCCCCCTCCTCAAATTGGGGGGGCTCTCTCTCCTCCAATAATCCGGATAGGGTAGGGGGTCTCTGCCTTCTGTCTTCGGGACTCCGGACGCTGCCCTCAACTCACCCCCCCACTGCGTCCACTCCCCAACCGCGGGGGTCGGGAGGAGGTCGACACCAAGCCCTTAGACCGCCCCTGGGGGAGCCGGAGCCGGCCACTGGGACCCGGGACTCCGGTTCCCCGGCTCCGCCCCCTCCTGCGCCTGCGCGGGTACCGTTCACTACGCAAATTGCGCAGGATCTAGCCCCGGCTCTGAACCCTGCGCCGCGCCCGGCGTGCAATCGTTCGAGAATGGGCGCGAGCTACGCCGCTAGCGGGCGCCAAGGGTTACAAGAGGCGGCGCGCGGTCGAGGAGCCGGGGCGGCAGTACATCCGGCCGGCGCCCGGATAGGCCGTTCCCGGGGGCCGTTCCTTGCTTGTTTGCGGGGCTGCCCGTGGGCCCACCGGCCTTTGCTTATTTGCGGAGCCGCCAATTCCCACGCTTTTCTTCCCCATTCCCAAACCGAGATCGCGCCGTCAGGCGGAGGGCCGCGATGACTTCCCCTCGCCGGGTCTCTGAAGGAAACTTCCGCCCGCAGCCAAGATGGCCCCCGGGCCCCGCCCTCTGGCCCTGAACCCCCAAAGCCCTGCAGCCCCCGGGAGCCGCGGCCGTAGTTCCCGCTCACCTGGCGGGCCGCCTGCCAGGCGCGAAGCCCCGCGAGTCCTACGGCCACCTTCACAGGGGTCCCTATCCCTTCTCCTAAGCCGGGACAGTCATCCTGCCAGAGAGGAGGCTCCCTCTCTCATCTCGAGTGTTCCTCAGATGGCGCGGGCAGTAGTGCCCCTGATGCGGGCAGTGCGAGGTTTCCACAGTGGGGAGGAGGGATTCAGTCACCCAGTCTAGACGGAGCAGTGACAACAACAATGCATCCAACGGCTGAGCTTCAGTTACGGCTTTGCAGAGTGCTTTCACCGACCGTAATCACCACTCGGTTTACAAAGTTCACTTGCCTCCCGAGGGAGGTGTCATTATCTCCATTTTACAGGGGTGGAAACTAAGGTCCAGAGGGGCTGAAGGACTTGTCAGCAGAAGCTAGTCCCCAGGTTCCAAATTCTCTGGCGACCCCAGAGAATCCCTTATCGGCTCCCACACGCGCCCCAGGCACGAGGAAGCCGGTAGAAGAGCATCCGGAGGCGAAGGCACTCAGGAGGAAGGCGTTGGGAGGGGAGCAGGTCCTAAGGCAGGGGCGGGGCCCAGGCCGAGAGTGGCTCCGCCTCCTAGCCAGCCCTAGTGACATTACAGTAGCTGATTGGGCTGGGTCGATGACAGTTCCCGTCGCCCAGGCAACTAGGGCAGGGCTCCCTCAGTGCTGTAGAGGGAGGCGCAGGCCCCGGTCCGGGGCCTCGAGATCGGGCTTGGGGTGAGACTGGCTTGCGGTCACCACCGGCGGGTCGGGCCGGGTCCTGGGGCTCCACAGCACCAGGGCTCCGAAAGGAGATTTAAGTCCTGGGTGGACAGGCTGAGCTCCCTGCCCAGCCAGACTCAGTGTACAGATGGGGGCCTGGGAGGCAGGGCGGACCTGGGGTTCTAAGGTGGGAGAGGGAACCAGGGACGCCGGCTCCCCGGCCGCCGTTGGCCACCGTTTGTTCCAGTTGTGCCCTAACTACCTGCCATCTTGCCCCCACAGCCCAGAGCATGTTCCAGATCCCAGAGTTTGAGCAGAGTGAGCAGGAAGACTCCAGCCCTGCAGATAGGGGCCTGGGCCCCAGCCCCACAGGAGACCAGCCCTCAGGCCCAGGCAAGCACCTGTGTACGGCCCCGGGCCTCCTGGGGGAAGCTGGTCACCAACAGGGACAGCCAGCCAGCAGCAGCCACCATGGAGGTAGGCACCGCCCCCCAACAACCTGCCTGTCCACTTTTGCCCCCAACCCAGGAGCTCCTCAGCATCTCAGCTGTATCCATACTCACTGGGTAGCTTTGAGCGAGTCCCTAACCTTTCTGCGCCTTAGTTTCCTCTTCTGTAAAACAGAGCAATTAGTCACCACCATTGTCGGGCTGTTAGGATGATTAGCAGAACATATAAGAAGTACTTAATTACAGTGTCGGCACTTACAAAATGCTCAAAGAATGTAGTTGTTAGTGTAGGACCAGAACAAATCACTGAAAGGCAGGCAATGAGCCAGAAAAGGGAAGTGACTTGCCTAAGGTCACACTTGTTTGGCGGTTCCTTTGGTAGGAAGCAGGGCTGAAGTCTCTGAGGTACCTGCTGGAGGCTGCCAGCCCCCAGGTCTGTTTTTAATCCACCCTGTGCTCATGCCCACTCCAGGGCTATCCTTGCCAGTTGCCAGGGGCAGCTGACCTCAAGAGGCAGATAGCCCTACCAACAGAGTCTGTGTGGCGGTGAGGAAGCATAGGCTGTCTTCCACACCCACAGAAGGGGGCCCAGCAGCCAGACAGACGGATGGGCACTGGAGGACAGTGGCCATTTCTCAGTAGTCTCCACCCCCCAGGGCCCAGCACAGGCCTTGGCACCTGGAACAACCTCAGAGATCTTCTGAAAACAAAAACCACATCCCTTGCCTGATGCAGCCTAAATGACTTCCTCCCCATTTTTAGGACCAAGAAGGCTTAGTAAGGCATCATCTTGGCCCATTCACACACACTTTGTCAGACTAAACTCCAGACTTTCTTTAACTTCCAGATCTTTGTACTTGCTGTTTTTCTGCTCACAACAGCTTTCCACCCTCACCTGGCTGTTCCTCCTCTATATCAAGTGCTTAATCTGTGCCCCAGCTGTCCCAGCTGCCAGGGGCACATCAGTGAACAGAAGAGATAAAAGTCCTTGCCCTTATGGTGCCTATATTCCAGTCGGTGGGGAGAGATGGGCCATAAACAAACAAACGAGTAAATGATATAATGTGCTAGAAGATGACACACACTGGGCAGCAGTGTGAGAAAGTCTACTTTCTCTGGATCTGATGCACTGGGGGCCAGGGGAGCAATTCAAATGGAGGTGGCCAGGGTCAGCCTTGGTGAGAAGCAACATTTGACCAAAGGCTGGAGGGGATGAGGCGGGAACCACTCAGATATCCGTGGGGAGAGATCCTGACAAGGGAAAGGCTCATGCAAAGGTCCTGAGGCCACTGTGGCCCAAGGGGACGGGGGCAGAGGGTGCAGGAGGGGGAGCTGGAGATGCTGGAGTTAATGGAGGGGGAGGGGTAGCTGAAAAGGGCCTTAGTGGCTTGGGCTCTTCCTTTGAAAACATAGGAGGGCTTTGAGCAGAGTGGAGTGATCTGATTTGGGCATCAAGAGAATCACCAGGGCTTGTGTTGAGACTGGTATGCAATGGGCGAAAGCAGTGGTGGGGCTGCAGGGGAGTCTGCCTCGAGTCCCAAGGGAGGACAGTGGCTTGTGCGAGGGTGGTGACAGTGCAGGTGGTAAGCAGCTGGATTCCGGGTTTATTTTGAAGGTAGAGCTGGCAGGATTTGCTGGCAGATTGCATGTAGTGTTCCAGGGAAAGAGAGGAGTCAAGGATGGCTGCAAGAGGAATCTGGCCGGGGCATCTAGAAGGATGGAAGTTGCTCTTAACTGAGATGGGGACAAGTAAGATCAGGAGCCCAGTGTGGGCGAGGTCCAGTTAGAGGTGTCTTTTGGGCATCCAGGTGGCGATTTCTAGTAGGGAAGGGTCCAGGCAGGATTTCTGCATGTGGGAGTTGTCAGTCACTGATACAGTGTTCTGTGAGGCACAGGGAGCCACCCAAGAGTGAGGGTAGGCGAGGGGTGGGGGTTGAGGGGAGAGAGGAGCGGGTTTGAAGTGGTCATCCTGGAGCATGGAGCTGGGTGTTCCAGGCAATGTCAAGGGGGCCGCTGGGTTTCGTGGCCATGAATTTAAACCGAGGTGGTACATGGCTCCAGCCACAATGGCCTCTCAGGTGCCAGTGGGAGCTGGCAGGGGGTTGATGTTAACCAGAGCTATGTTCATCTCAGCCCAGCGAGAGAGGCAGGGCCTTGAGGCTGTGTGCAAGGGAGGGAATAGTTGGTGTGGGTGTAAGCTGGCTGGGTGGTGAGGAGAGGAGCCAACCCTGGAGTTCTCGCATCATTAGAGTTGGGGTACCAAGGGAGTGAGTGGACAGGGCGGAGGTGGTGGTGAGCCTGTGGGAGGCTTGTGATGGAATTATTGATGGTGACGGGGTCTAAGTTCTTGCCATGGGATGAGAGTGAGGGGAGGGGTGAAGAAGGATGTCAAGGAAAGGAAAGGCTAGGAGGTAGGAAAGGACCACTTCTGTCCTATGAATGAATGAAGACAGGAATGGCAAAGGAGAGAGTGGTAGGGAGCTTGAGTAATCTCCTGTACAAGCTAGGGGTTCGACCTGGGGCTGGGGGTGCCTGAGGTATGGAGGGGAGGGTGGCACAACGTGAAAAACTAGATTTAGGGAGGTGGGCATGACAGTGGTCTGAAGCAGAAATAAGCACCAAGGGGACCCTGGACCCAGCCGTGAAGTGGGGGCAGGGGAAGGGGGACAGAAACCACTGGAGAGGACTACACAGAATTTCTTACATTTTTAACTTAGTTTTCAGTGTCTAAAAAACAAGTGATTTTTCCATAAAAGATCCCCAAATATCAACAACCTGCCAGAGCCACTGCCCTCCTCTAGATGAGCAGGGTCCCTTTGCTCTTCATACTTCTTGCCTCCTGGCCCCTGCTGGACTGTTAGTGTACCCAGGGCAGGAACTGCGGCCACCTTGTATGCTGTGACAGCCAGGCACATAGCCCAGTGCTGGGATGGGCAGTTGTGTGGCGAGCTGTGGGTGTGTAGATGGTGGCAAGGGAAGGAAGGACACCCAGTGGGAGCAGCAGTCCAGCATTGGGCTCTGAGCCAGACTCTAGGGTTAACACAGCTTTATCCTTTATTAGCAAGTTGAGTTTGAGCACGTTTAGTTATCTCACTCTGCCTCAGTCTCCTTATCTGTTAAATGGGAACAGAACCAGTCCCACCTCATAGGGTTATAGTGAGGATCTGATGAGCTAATATAGGATCAGTGCTCAGAACCAGTGCCTAGTGCAGAGGAGCGTTTGGTGTTACTATTACTGTGATCATTGTTATTGTTACTACAAGTTGGCCCAGGCTCTGAACAGACCTAGGGGTTGCCATTCATTCAGCGGAGAGTAATACATGAATAACCAATACCCTCCTGATGGCGGACAAGTGAATTACAGGTTAGAACCAGGATGTAAGGGCCTTGCCGGCCATGCCAAGGAGTTCAGACTTTATCTCATAAGCAATAGGGAGCCATTGTAGATTTCAGGTAGAGGACAGACAGTTGGGTTTAGAGGGCTTGGCAAACCACAACCTCGGGCTAAATCCCCCACCCCCCTTTGTATACAGAGTATGAGCTAAGAATGGTTTTTACATTTTTCAATAGTTGACAATCCAAGAACAATTATTTCATAACATGTGAAAATCATATGAAATTCGAGTTTGCGTGTCCCTAAATAAAATGTTCATGGTATACAGCAATGCAGTCATTTATATAATTTATGGCTCTTTCAAGCCATGACCACAAAGCTGAATACTTGTGACAGAGATCGTGTGGTCTGCCATGCCCCAAATATTTACTTTCTGACTCTTAGAGAAAACACTCGCCAGCTTTCTGATTGCCTCAGCTCTGAGCATGTTCTTTGCAGGCTAGTAAGGGGCTTTTGTACCCCAAATGGCTTTAGGGTACACAGGGAGTCCGGGCTGGGGCCTGCAGGTACCAGAAGCCACACAGGCTGCCTGCTGCTCTGCCTGCTGGGGGCAGGCAGTGTGAGAGCGCCTGCCTGTGGAAGAGCAGGACCCAAACTGTTCTGCCTGGTGACAAAGCGTCACTGCCTCGAAATGTGCGGAACACCACGTTTTAACGAAGTGTGCAAGGATGCTCACGGAAGCACGAGCATGGATGTGTTCAGCCCCATCCACGTGCCCAAAAGCCCAATGGGTAAAGAACAAGCTTTGCTGGGGTGTGGAGCACCTCCAGCCACAGCCACCCCTCCCACTTCCCCACCCCAGCTCTAGGCCTGCTCTCTGGGAAGATGGCATGAGTGGGCAGGCCTGGGCACCCACCCATTCTCACACCCAGAGAGGAGCCACACCCATCCCTCTCCCTTACCTTCCCCAGTGGGGAGAGGCCGCTTCTGCCCTGCCTAGGGGCGTGTAGTGGTGAGAGCTGATTGAGGGTGAGATGGTTCAGTTGGCATGTCTCCTTCCCCCAGGGAGTTCACAAAAATCCCTCAGGTTTTTTCCAGTAAATAGGACACTTTTTAAAAATTCAGTTAACACAAATGGGTTCCATTTTGACAATGGCTGGCTTGGCATTGCTAAATCCATGGCTTTGGTGGAAAACCCACACCCCATAGGCTAGGCTCCAGGTAGAGCTGCACTAGCAGAAAGCCTGGGGCACATTTCCCAACCTGGGCCCACAAGGGGAGCCTGAGGCATGAGAATTAAGGGTGCAGGCCCTGAGGCCAGACTATTTAGGGTTGGATTCCTGCCCTGCTACCTAGTGGCTGAGTGACTTTGGGCAAGTTACTCACCCTCTCTGTGCCTTAGTTTTCTCTCTCCATGGGGACAGTGAGTAAACTCCTCCTAGAGTATAAGGAGGATGTAATGAAGTAATACACATGATGTCCTTTCAAAGTGACATAGCAAGTGCTCTTCTGCTTGTGATTCCTTGGCGAGAGGGTAGTGCCCAGACCAAGTGCCCATCTGCAAGTCACTCACCTTCCAACTCTGTCAAATGTGGTGGTTGTGTGGGTTCTTAGAGCTAGTAAAAGAGTAATAGCTGACATTTCCTGAGCACTTACATGGCCAGCTTGTGTGATCTCAGGCAAGTTCCTAACCTCTAGCTGCCTCTATTTCCTCATCTGTAAAATAGGGAGAACTTGGCGTCCACCTCACTGGGAAGCTGGGAGGCTTTAGGATGTGAAAGCAGTAATGAGGTTGAGTCTGTGGAGATCTCTGAAATCTATTCCATGACCACTGTTTCTGTCTTACCTCAGACTCTCACTGTTTGTTACTTCTGTTGCAGTAGCCTCTGACCAGATTTCCCTGCACATAGGCTTTCCCACCTTTCTTTCTTCTTGAATCTGTATCCTACATTGTTGCTTCTGGTATCTAGAGTTCAAAACTAGTCAGGGCACTTCCCTGGTTAACATCTTTCAATGACTTTTCATCATCTATTTAAAAATTCAGCTCCTTTCCTTGATGAACATAAAAGGCCTCTATAACCTGTCTCCTCTCTGCCCTGTTAATTTGGTCTCCCTACTTTCCTTTATTCACTCCTTATGGTTCTGCCTTATCTGTCTCCTTGCAGTTTCCCAAATATGTCAATATATTTCACATCTCCCAAGTTTTTGGACAGGCTGATGCATTTGCCTGGAATATGCACATAGCACATTCTTCCTTTCTTGTGCACCTAGAAAATTGCTGCTCAATATTTAAAATGAGGTGGGGCCCACCTAGCTACTGAGCACTGCCTCACTGCCCACACCCCACAGAACTGGCAAGTGCTCTGCAGATGGGCCTGATCCTATCAGGGGTCTTTTTTTTCCCCAGCTCCTTCGGCCCCAACCTCCAACCCCCCCTCCTGAATTAGCTACCTGACTCCTCAAAGGCTTTATGGTGTCCCTACCTGACCTCGGGCTTGGGCTTTAGGCGTTCTGACCGCATCCTCTTAGCGTAGGACTTTCTGAATTCAGCCCTCTTCCCTTCTGGGCTTTCTCTGCCAGTATATCTGGAGTTGGGATCCTTGGAGGCCCTGCAGTCCCTGGAGCTGACCTACAGGGCTCTGTGGAAGGTCCTCTGTGGGGAGGACAAGACACCGTTATCACCCTGGCTTCAAAACCTGGCCTAAATCATGCTTCCTCTAAAATGTCTTCCCTGACAGTGGGCCTTGCCATGGACCCTGAGCCCATTCTCAGCACTTGCTCCATGCCTGTCTTCTACTCTATTATGTAGCTCTGGTATTTTGCTCCTGGGAGTGGTTCTAGGTCCTTGAAGGTCTAGATATGGGGGTGGGGGTGGCAGGAGTAAGGGGATGACACACAGAACACAAGTCAGACAAACTCCAATCACGGAAGAGGCGCCTTGCTGAATGATGACCCATTGTGCACTTTCAGCTTACAAAGCACTTTCATGCTCCGTTTTTGTGACCTTTACACAGTCACTGATAGTAAGAGCTAGGTTCATCCCCAGAGGTGAAGACACAGGCTCAGAGAGCTGAAGGGTGCTTGGACAAGGGAAGAGGTGAAGCTCAAGGAATAATCACTGGACTCTGAACACCAACAAACCTCTAGGGACTGCAGAGCTTCACAGCTGTGTGACCCTGGATGATTCTTAACCTCTCTAAGCCTGTCTGTCTTCTCATCTGTAAAATGGAGGCAATGCTAGGGCTCACCTCCCAGGATGGTTAGGAGGATAATGAGGTAATGGCCAGGGCCTAGCACATAGTAAGCGCCCCATAAATATGACCTTAAAAAGTCAACACTCCCCACCGCACATTTTCTCCAAAGCAGGTGCTGTGGGAGGTGCCGACACGTGCTCACAGGTGCTGGCTCTCCAGGGTCTCTTTTAGGCCACCAGAGTGAAACAAAGGAGCACCGGCAGGTCACTTGCAAAGCTGGAGTTCAGCCCTGCCTGGCTGGGGCAGGACACCTCCTCAACCAGGGGACCGGCCTCCCCTGCTGGAGAATGGAGACGATTCAAGAGCTGAAAACCCAGGGGCTTGCGGCGAGGCCCCATGGTCTTGCACTAATAACTATAACTACTATTTATTATGCCCTTATTTTGTGCCAGGCACAGAGGTAGGTCCTTTTATACACTAAGGCCCTGGCCCATTATTGGGGCTCAATTAAGATTTGTGGGGTTAATGAGAAGTTAATTCGAATCTTCACAAAAGCCCCATGAGCTTCCCTTGATTTACATGTGAAGGAACTGGAGCTCTGAACGGTATACTCGGACGAGCACACAAGTACATCAGCGGCCCAGCGCAGCTAAGGCCGGGGGCGCAGAGGAGTCGAGAGTCACGCCGCTCCCCACCCCCACCCCTCTCTCCAGGCGCTGGGTCTGTGGAGCCCCGGAGTCGCCACAGCTCGTACCCCGCGGGGACCGAGGAAGATGAAGAGATGGAGGAGGAGGAGCCCAGCCCCTTCCGGGGCCGCTCGCGCTCAGCGCCCCCCAACCTCTGGGCTGCACAGCGCTATGGCCGGGAGCTCCGGAGGATGAGCGACGAGTTCGAGGGTTCCTTTAAGGTGAGCGCCGGTCCCGGCGAAGAGGACGACTACTCCCAGAGCGGGCCGGGCTCTATACTTCCAGGTCACCTCCCACTGCGCAGTCCCGTTCCGAAACCCAGGGCATGCCGGGATATGTAGTCCAGACACCCCCACACACACCCCCCCAGGCCAAAGCTTCTGGGGTCCCTAAATCCGTGGAGCGCGAAGCTTGCGGACCTCTGTGCTCCCAGTCAGCCCTTTCGGGTGTCCGAGTTTGGGCCTTCCACTTCGGAACCACTTCCTTAATTTCTGAGTTGCGGTACCACCCGTCAGGTGCTGGATCTCCGGCTCTGGCCCTAACATACAGGGTCCTAGGCGTCCTCCCTCCTCGCCCCCGGCACCGAGAGTCTGAGGTCGAACTCCTCCCATTCCTAAGCGCCCAAGCAAGCGACCTCTCGTGTTTATGAAAGTTAGAAGACCCCCTCGGTACAGGGCAAGTACCTTCCCCAGGTTCTCATTTAGATAGAGATGGGATTCCGGAAATGGCGGGCCCTGTCTCGGGTTACACAGGATAAGCCAACTCATTTATCCGTTTCTTCCTCCCACCCCGAAGGGACTTCCTCGCCCGAAGAGCGCGGGCACAGCGACGCAGATGCGGCAAAACTCCAGCTGGACACGGATCTTCCAGTCCTTGTGGCGAGGAGGCTCCGCCTCCTCCCAATGACCTTCGGTCCCACAGCCCGAAGGTCCCCCCCGCCCCGCCGTTGGCGGCCATCTTGGGTATGGGCGGAAGTCGTTTCCACAGGCCTATACAAAAGATCAGGTCTGTCCCTTTCGGAAGGAGGTGGTCTGACCCAGAGCCGATTCTCTTCCGGTGTGTGCGGGGACCGCCGAGGGTTCGGCTCCATCGGAAGTTTTGAAGTTTTTCCGCCCGTAGCCCCCGGAAATAGCCCCTGACCCCGGCTCTGGGCTGACCCAGGCGCCTGCACCAGGTTGCGAATCAGAGTAACTTCTCCAGAACCTTTCCCTCCGCGATGACCCTGCGGGCCGACGCTGGCCACAAAATGTGCTAATAAACCCCGCGTCTGTGCCGCCGCGTCTCCTCTGTCCGTCGCTCGGGGCTTGGCGGGCACGGGGAGCGCTAGAACTTTGTTTTAGAAGATGGCCCCGTTTTACACAGACGGAAAGCAGGCTCTTTCTGAGTGACTTATCCTGGGACCGAGACCAGGAGGCGGCGAGCAGAGCCAGGGCTCCTTGGCTCCCGGGAAGCGGAGCGCGGCCCGGCCCCAGGGCCCTCCAGGGCCTTATCTCTAATCTGGTAATTGGGAACCGCCGGCCGGCCGCCGGAATTCCGCGCTCTGCAAACCGTGCCGCCGTCCTCCAGGGAGGGTCATTTGCTCCTATTTGGGTCAGTCCTTCAGAGCCGCTACTGTGTGGCCGGCCCGGGGCCAGCGCTGCTCGGGGAACTGGCAGGGCGCGCAGGGCGGGGGATGGGCCGGCCGAGGCCTGTGGATAGAGGGATCGCTAGGGAAGCAGAGAAGCTTCGTCGGGACCTGGGAGCAGAGCTGGCTCAATTCCGGAAAGATTTATTGGCGCCCCCTATAGACCAGCCAGTGATTGGCACTGGGGGTACAGCGATGAGTTAACACACAGCTCTTGCCTCCCGAAGCTTCCTGGCAAGACATTCAGCTTCTCAGAGTGAAGTCACTGCCAACTCTCAGAGGGGCTGGAACCAGGGTGAGGGCGGCTCCCTCCGGCAGGGGAAAGTCAGGGAGGTGAGTTAGAGCTGGGACTTGAGGGGGAGAGGGGTGGGGGAGCTGTTCTGGGCAAAGAGTGGACCCATGGAAAAACAGGGGTAGCAGCAGAGGCCAGCCTTCTGAGGGGCTTTAATATCATAGCCAGGAGTTGAGTTTGGTCTTTGAGGACCGGGGGACTGACGTGTAGTGTTCTAATAAGTGGAGGCCAGCCAAGGAGATAGGGAGTTGGATGCTGAGCGCCCTGGACACGCAATGCAGTGGGCAGATTTGGGGATAGGACAAGGCCTGACCGCAGAAGCAGGGAAGGCCTGGGCGACGGTACTGACCCTACGGGAGCAGGGCCCAGGGTAAAGGTTGCCTTCCTTGGGAGAACCCCACTCTGGAAGTCCAGTTTCTGACTATCCCGCCTCATCTGTTTGCCTGAGGCTGCAGCAAAAACAAAGAAAGAAAACACTCAATTGGCAGGAGATAAGCCCAGATAAGAGGCTGCCTTCCTCTGGAGGAGGGAGGCAGTCAGCCCTGGAAGCTCTGCCAGGAAGCTGGGAGAGGCCTTGAAGGAACGCCAGCCTGACCCTGCAAGCAGAACCCAGCCACACCCTCGCTGCGGGGTCTCTGCCACTCCACGCTGTCCTAGGCAGGAGGGGAAGGCATGGAGCAGGTCCTCCAGGCTGGCTGCAGACTGTGTGCCATAGAGAGTCCAGGCCTGCCCTGCCTCCAGGTCAGGACGTCTTGACTTGGCCTGGCACGTGACTTCTGCTTTGGGCCTCAGTTGCCTCATCTGTAAAACAGGCATAACATCTCCCTCACAGGGATGAGGGGATGCTGGGTCTCCCAGCCAGTGTCTAT
The DNA here is from genome assembly GCF_964194185.1 of Rhinolophus hipposideros. Lineage (NCBI taxonomy): Eukaryota > Metazoa > Chordata > Mammalia > Chiroptera > Rhinolophidae > Rhinolophus > Rhinolophus hipposideros. The sequence continues at coordinate 7,082,286 of NC_138056.1, forward strand.
GACTGTCAGCTTCCCTTCTCCCAAGGGTCACTGCCAGGCCCACCCACTTCCCACCTACATCACTGACATCACTGAGAGCCCGGCTCCTCTGATGTCAGGCAGGTCATGAGCTGCCCAGCTCCACTCCCTAGTCCACCTCCCCATGCAGAGTCAACTGCCTGTGTGGAGCCCAGAGCAGCCTCAGCGGAAGATGCTGGGCACTCAGGTCATATCAGGCAACAGGAAGGGGGGGCAGGGAAGGCTTCCTGAAGCAGAGGCCTAAGCCTCTGTGAAGAGAGGACAAGAAGAGCCCAGGAGGGAGAAAAGTAAGGTCCAGAGGCAGAGAACATAGAGGGGGAGGCCAGAGGGTCTCTCATGTCATGTCACTGAGAAGATCTGCAGGCCCCCCCCCGCAAGGAGGTCTCAAGGTTCAAACCCAGTAACTCTGCTGGGGGCCTGACCTCAACCCCACAGAGCCTACAAGCCCATTTTATAGATGAGGAAACTGAGGCCCCAGAAGAAATGGAAGAGCAAGCCTAGGGACCTGGTCCTCTCTAGCACTGTGCCACTCCAAACCACGCTGCACACAGGGTCCCTGAAATCCACTTTTATTCATGTAAAAAAAATCCCCAGAGAATAGAGAAAGAATGTGACCCCCACTTCCCAGAGCTCGAAGTCTCCACCCAGTGTTCCCTGGGGAAGTGAGGGAGACTGCTCCCACTCTGGGGTGTGGGTGTCATGGGGGATAAGGCCCCCCACCCAGGCCTCTTTGGCCAGGAGTGACCCAGCACCTTCCCTAGGACTGAGGGCAGGAAGGAGGGCTTGGGGACTAATGGGATCCCAGGAGGGTGAAGAAAGGGAGTTAGTGTGGGGTGCTCGCCTCAGTTTAAAAAAATAAAATTTCTAAAGATAAAAAGTTAAAAAAAAAAAAAAGAGAGAGAGCATTAGTGTCTTAGCCTCCGGCCCTCCTCCCAGTGCCCACCCTGGCCCTGTGGCCACCTCTTGCTCAGCCAGTTCAGAGCTTCGTATTCTCCTCTTGGCTCTCCGAGTCAGCGCCAGACAGGTGCCCGCTGCTCCCAGGCGCGTGACCGTTGCTGGCACAGGCCACCAGATGCCCGTCCCCCAGCCCCTCCGGCATCTCGCCTAGCAGGCTCCGGCGGATCTCCTGGGGCAGCCTTGCCCGCTGCTCCTGACACTCCTGGGCCAGCTGGGCCAGCAGCTACGGGAGGAGGCGTATCACAGTACAGGCCACCCAGCACTCTGCCTGCCACCCACCAGGCCACCACACCCAAGGCCTCACCTTGGGCTCCTCTTCTGCCAGCTGCTGTTGGACCTGCTGCTGGCTAGCCACAAGGCGTTCATGCCGCTGCTTCTGGGCCTCCTCCAGCTGTCAGTAGAGGGGACAGGGGCTCAGCCAAAGGTCTTGAAGGGAGGGGCTGAGCTCCCGGAGTTGTGTGGCCAGGGTTCCGCGATGACCCTTATAGTAATGCTCCAGCCTGACTCCAAAGTCATGGGCACTGTTGCCGACAGTTGGCTTTGGAGATGATGTGGGTGAGGGGGTTGGGGGCCTGGAAGGAAAGGCTCTAGAAGCCCCTCTACAATGACATCACACCAGGTCCGCCCCGAGGGAGGAGGGTGGGCTAGGGTGGCACCTGAGCCTTACTCACCCGACGGATGGAGTTGACCGACTCAGTGATGTGCCGACGGTTAATCTCCGTCAGTTCCCTGCACAGGAGCAAGGCAGGATGGGCTCAGTGTCATGCACCCCGCCCTGCCTGCCCAGCACCCAAATGGCTCCCGGCCCTGATGCCCTTACGCTTCCTTCTTATGTTTCTCCCTTGTCTTGGCCTCCGAGATACTGTTGTGGCGTTTCCTGTCCAGTATCTTCTGCAGTTCCTTCTTCTCTCTGGAAGAGCCGGTGAGAGAAGAGGAAGGGTGAGTGGCAGGACCGGGGGCTCTGCCCTCATCCAGGCACCAGGGAGTTCCCTGCCCCGCCCACACGAGATCCTCTGCCTCCACCTGTCATTCATCTCCTTCAGCCTCTTGCACTGAGTTGTGTGAGCATCCAAGACAATCTCCTTGAGCCGTTGCTGAGCCTGTGGACACAGGTAGCCAACCGGCGAGACAGATTGGTGACGGGTCTGTGCAGGAGGCAGGCTCTTCCTCACCACCACATACCAAGCCCCCATACCCCACAGCCCACCTGTCTCAGGTACTCCAGCCTCCGCTCGGCCTCTGCATCTGCCTGGGCCTCCCGCAGCTCCAACAGACTCTGCACCTGTCTCTTCTGGAACTCTTGATACCGTTTTAGCTCCTCCTCTTCCTCCTTCTTGTCCTCCCTGCCTCTGTGGGAAGAACCCCTCGGGGTGATGCTCAAGTCATCCATGGACGGACGGGCAGGGTGGAGGGGGGCCCAGCATATCCCAGCTGGCAACAGCAGACACTAGGTCGGGGGCGGGGCTTTGTTATGCCAATGAAGAGGCCAGTTTGCTCCACCCAAATAATGGGAGCCTGTCTGAGCAACAGTCTCTTGAAACACATGCTCCTCGTAGGGGTCTTCTAATGCAGTATCGCTTCCGGGTGGGAAGAGCGGAAGGAACCAAGTGTGGGAAGCCTCTTCTCTCTTCCTTGCACTAAACCTTCCTCCCTGGGAGTCAAGGAGCAGTCCTTGGCCATCCTCCATGCCCACATAGCGCAGAAGCAGAAACCTACATGGAGTCTACCCCGCACATTCACATCAATGCATGCAGCACACAGGCAGGCTGGACACTCACAGGACACCTGGCTGGTGCCGGCACCTGCCCTCCGCCCGGGCCTGGGCCAGGCTGTCCAGCAATCGGCGAGTGAGGGCAACTGCCTTCCGTTGATGCTTCTTGTGCAGCTCCCGCAGATCTCGCTCTTGCCGGCTCCGGAGCTTCACCAGAGCCTTGTGGCTTCGGTACTCATCCAGTGGGGCCACGGCCACTTCTGAGAGCAGCAGAACACAGGCGAGCTGGGCTGGGGCAAGGCAACCCAGCAGGAGCACCACACACCCTCCAGGAGAGGCCCCGCCCCCTCGGGTAGATCCAGCCCAGAACAGGTACCACCCCCGTAACAGCCCTGCCCCTACCTGAGAGGATACTGGCAATGAGATCATCCCGCTGACCTGGAAAGCAGAGGCAGGGCTATTAAAAGCTGGAGGAGAGGACAGCGAAGCTACACCCCTCAGTCCTGCCCCTTACCAGGCTGCCCCTTACCTGGGCTGCTGAGGGAGGGACTGGTGGGAGAGGTGACAGGACCTGGGGGCCGGCGGGGGGAGGTGTCCAGTGGGCTGGGTGTGGGATTTGGGGTTGGCTGGGACCCCAGCTGCTGAGACTGGGTCTCCTGGCATGTCTCTGGGCCAGCCTGAGCCTGTGGGGGAGAAAGCAGAATGTTCTTTCCAGAAATGCTGTTGTCTACAGGCCCTTTTGTCCTTCCCAACCTCCCAGGGCTGTCCAATGCCCCTGATCTGCCTCCTTCTACCCGTGTGGCCCTGGACTCCTCATCTGTAACGTGGGGCTGTTAAGAGAACTACATGAGAAATAAGAGGTACAAAACAAGCATGGCTAAACCACTTTTGTACACGGCGGGTGGTGAAGATAATGTGAGATGGCGTCTCTAGGATGCCAGGCCCCGCTGCAAGTGCTCAGGAACTTCCAGATTGTTCTGGTAAGCCTTGGCCTAACCCCAAGTCTCCTCCTCTCCCTGAGTCCCCCTCCACCCTTGCCCACAGCTGCTCATCTTCCTTGTTTCTTAGCTCCTGATTAAATCAACGAAGGAAGTGACCGCAGAGTGGGCACCGACTTCTCTGACTAACAGCTTCCAGCAGTCGCCTCCCCTGCCTGCCGCAGGCCCCCCGGGACTGGATTTAGATGTACGGGCAAGCCTCTGCTCCTGACCCCTCCCCACAGAAGCCACTGCCATCTCATGACTCCCAGGACCCATTTTAAAAGCTTCTGTGGCTTCCATCTGCCCTAATAAAGTGGCAAATGCTGCACCCCAGCTTTGATCCTACATGCAGCTGCAAGAATGCTAGCCCAGGTCTGTCCTGCAGGCCTGTCACATGCACCAGGAGTGGTGTCTACCTCCTTACAACGTGGAGAGTGACCCAGGGCCACTGAGGCTACCCGGTGAGAGAGGCGAGAGGCCAGAAGCCCCACACCGTGCAGCGTGCTGGAAAGGCCGAAGGTTGGATCTTTGTAACTCAGAGCCTCAATGTCCCCATCTCTACCCTGGGGGCAGCAAACTCAGGTGGTGGGAGGATTATATGAGCCAAGCTGGTGAAAGAGCTCGCACCGGGCCAAGCAGAGCACTGCCGCTCAGCATTCACTTGGCTTTCTTTTCTGGTAGGGGTGAGAGAAGAATTCAGAAAGGGGAGCAGACCCTCCAGGTTGAGGGGGGTGGAGTGGGTCAATGCAGCTGTTGGCCTTTGATGTAAGGCAGTGAATAGCCCCTCTCAGGGAGAGGAACAGACCACCCGCTGGGAGTGGGCTGGGCTAGTGCAGGTGGAAGAGAGTGGGAAGGCTAGAGGGTGCTTCCCCGCCAGGGCCGCTGAGGCCAGCCTCACCGCCCACCCAGCCACACTCCCAGCAGTCCCCAGGCGTCAGATGAGTCTGAGCCCTGCTGCCTCCCCCCACCTGCCCCCACCTGCCCTGGCTCACCTCCCTCTCCCCAATAAGGGCAGCCAGCTGCTTGGCCCTCTGGTCCATCAGGCTGACGTGCTTGATGGGGTTGATCAGGGCCTCCGCATAGTCTGGGTGGGGGCAGAAGGCAAGGGTCTTGGAGACAGAACCCCCAGAGCCACACCCTCCCCGCCAGCTCTAGTCTCAAGGAGGGACCTCAGAACCCACCCTCCATTGGGGCCACCTGGCTCAGTCGTTCCCAGGCCCTGGGGGCATCCCTTGCCCCCCGCCCAGCCCAGCCTGCCCCTGCAGCTCACCCTGGTGGTCGTCGGGGATGTAATCAGAGGCCTCGGTGTAGATGAGCAAAGCTGGCAGGCACAGCGGTTGGTTGGCCTCGTTCCGCAGGCAGATGTAGTGGTACCCTGGGAGGGTGGGAGGACAAGGTGAATGCGCCCCACTAGGTCCCCTCACACACTGCCCCTGTGCTGCCCAGAGTCCAGTGGCCTCACCTGAGCGGATGGCAGAGACGGGCAGGATCCGGTGCCCCACAAACTTGCCTCCCTCCTCAAAAGCCGCGATGCGCAGTGAAGCCAGTGTGGGCAGCACTACCTGAGGGCCCAGACGGTGTTGAGCCATGGAGCTGACCCACAGCCAAGGTGGCCACTGAGCCACAGCTGACCACAGCCACCAAGGCCAACAGAGGGGACCCTCGGACAAGCTGACCCAATGACTGACCATCGGTCACCGTCACCACTGAGCCAATGGTGGACCCACACCTCCACGGCATGGCAAAACGGATGGACAGCAGCCATCAGAGCCTTAAGCCAAGAGAACAGGCAGACCTACCCCTCCAGGCACTGCTATAGTGCGACAGGTCTGGTCATAGCCAGCTTAGAAACTTCAGAATGAGCCAGGAGTCTGAGACTGAGGCCACACTCCACCCTAGCTGGGCACAGAGGTCCAGGCCATTTGTACTGGTATGAACTGGTGGCGGTGATCTCGGGCCACTCCTTCCTGCCTGGGAGATGGGGCGCGATGTGCCCACTCTTCATGGGGGACCATGGGACTTCCTGCAGTCTTACCTTCCCATTCTCTTCTCTTACCCTACAGAGGGCAGGGAGCCCGAGACTTGACCCTGGGACATGCAGGACCTAGGGTGGGGCCTGGAGGTGACAGGCCCAGCCTTGAGGTCCCTCGGAACCCCCACCTTCCAACGCCCAACTGCCACTAGTGTACCTGGTTCCTGTCCCCCACAGGAGAGCTCAGTAGGTCTGGGCGGCGCCAGGCTCACCTTGGGGAAGTCAAAGGGCTCCTCATCCCACACAGGGTTGAACGAGTTCCCCTGAGAGGTCCGCGTGCGGTACTTGCGCCGCGTGTCGACAGGGAGGCCAAACATATCCACCTCCACGTAGATGCTCACCTTCCTGTCGGACAGGAACTGCCCGGAGATCACCTGGGGGAGCCAAGAGGGTGAGGCGGCTGCTGACATTCCCGTCCCCAGGACACCCTGGCCCGAGCCCTCCTTGGCCACACCTTGACCCGCAAGGCATTGGCCACAATGCCGTCCACGATGACCTCGGTGAATGGGTCAAAGGACTTGTCGGGCCGCCGCATGAACTCAGGCTTAAGCAGGTAGCCACTGCGCCCATTGTACTCGAACACACCTGCGTTGAGCTGCATTGCCACATCTGGGGGCGACATGGGAAGGGTGAGGAGTCAGGAAGGACAGTGCCATGTAGAGGGGGGACCAGGGATCATTAGGGGCAGATCAAATGGCATCAGGGGTCCGGACTCAAGAAAGATCAGACAGGGGGAAGGGTTTAGGGTCCACCAAGGTCAGGAGTTGGGGTTCAGTTTGCGAATCCAGCATTAGCAGAGTCAGAGGTCTGTTCAAATAAGATTAACAGGATCATGGGGCAGAAGTCGGTGAGGCTGGGGGCCAGGGATCATGGTCGAAGCAGGGCAGTGCTCACCCAGGGTCTGGAAGTTGAGCGCCACAAGCTGGCAGCCCACGTTCCAGAAGAGCTGTGGCATGTAGTTGGACGAATCCACACGGGTGCCCTTGGGGTAGATACGGCTGAGCTGCTGCTTGTTGTATCTGAGGTTGGCAGTCAGGGGCCATGCCGTGCACTCACCCGCCGCCTGCCTCCAGGCCCGAGCTCAAATCCTCTGAGCCTGCGTCCCAGCCTGGGCTCAAGCTTCCCCTTTGGCCCCCGCTTCTTGGCCTAGGCCCTGTGCAGTCTCCCAGGCCCACCCCAAACTCAGACAGGTGCTGGAGGGTCAGGACCTGTCTGGGTGGCATAAGCAGGCCTCTGTGCCCCTGGCCTGGCCCACTGGCCCCAGCACCACCAAAGGATACTCCACAAACTCCATGGGGCTCTTGGTCAGCTGCTCCATGGCTTTGGTCTCCACGAAGGATGACATCTCGAAGCACTTGTTCCTCTCTGAGGGGTGAGCAGTGGGAGGGCGTCAGTCCTGCCTGGGCCAAGCTGGCTCCCAATCCCACCATCTCCCACCCCACTCACTTCGAGCAGCCTCAAAGGACTTGAACTTGACAGGCTCGATGTAGTTAACAAGTGTTGACATTTCTTCAGTGGCATTGACCTCACTGCTGGCGGTGCCCTGTGGCCCCCAAACACAGGGTCAACAGGTGCCATGCCCCCCAGCCATCACGTAGAAGTTCCCTCACCTGCCCCTACACCGTGAAGGAGGAGCTGACCCTCTTCCCACCCTGGCAATCACACCACCCTGTAGTGTAGCCTCAGCAAGGGCCCAGCCCCTTTATGGCCTGTGTCAGGCCTGGGCCCATCTGTCATGCAGCCTTCTTCCTGGGTCCTGGCCAACGTGCTCTGGACCCTACCCTTTTGTTTTGCCTCCTGGAAGCTGGAACTCCTCACCCAATCCTACATGCAGATAGGCCCTCAGTTTCCATCCCTAGCCATTATTTCCAACCACCACCTTGCCATCTCCTCTCAGGGGGCTCACAAAACTCAAACTCAACCCCAGTGATGCTGAGCTCAGCCACTCCTGCCCACACCCTTTCCTGTTCTGGGCCCCTCCCAAGTTTGACCTCCTGAGTGACTTTTCTGTCACCTCCCTCCTCAGAACTCCTCAGTACTGCCTCCTCTACACAGCACCCCCAACCCCTCCAACCCCGCCCGCACCCTCCAGCCCTACCACAGGTGTTCCCTCTTCCTCGGATCTGGGATCTATTCGCCCAACCTCCCTGCCCAGCTCAGACTCCCCTTCCTCCCACCATTCTGCACCCTAACTCACCCCTTCTCAGCCCATGTCAGGAGCATAATTTCACACTTGCTTCCATGCCTGTTTATGTAAGACCCCTCCTCCCCACTCCACATGCCCCTCCCCCTTGAACTCCAGAAGCGCAGAGAAAGTCTAACCATGGCCAGAGCCAGGCCCCAGTACCATGCCCAGCACACAACCAGTGCTCAGCAAACGCTTGGGAAATGAGCACACGGTGCCTTCCCCCCTTCCCACCGGCAGGCCTGACCTCATCTGTGGTCGGCTTTTTAGGGTCCGTCTGTTCCTCCTCTTCTTCATCCTCTTCCTCATCCTCACGGTCGGCAGGGCCAAGATCAGGGCCCCGCTGCAGCCCCTCCTCACCCAGAGACTTCTGAGGCTCTAGGCTGGGCTTCTCAAGTCCTGCCTCCTCCCCATTGCTCAGGCCTGGGCAGCTGTCAGAGCTGGGGGACCCTGCAGAGGATGGTGCCACAGGGTGGGGGGGTCAAGGCACATGCACAGACACAAGTTGCTGGGAGGGGTTGTGCCCAGTGCGTGGAGGTGACTCAATGGTGCAGTCAAGGGGACTCTCATGGCAGGGCAGTGTGGCTGGGGGACAGGGCAGAGGTCAGGAGTTGGACGCAGTGGGGATGCAGAAGGGTCAAAGATCAGGGTCCAGAGTTATAGCCATCAGGGAGGGAGGGAAGTAGTGTGGCTTAGAAGGGTGAGAAGCCTGGAACGGGGGTACAACAGCCTTGACAGTGCGGAGAAGGGATGATACGGTGGGATTCTAAGTCAGGGGTCAGAGACACCCCAATGAGAGGGCTTAGTGAGGTGAGCAATCAGGGGTCAGCTACGAGGAGGACTTCGCTAAAGTGAGAGGTCAAGGGTTAGCTGAAATTATAACCAGCTGTGTGGGCAGACTCAGGGAGGGTCACAGCACAGAAGTCAGAGGTCTGAGGATCACAGCCGGAGCATGGGGATGTGGGTCACGGAGGTCAGAGGTCAGAGTCATAACCTGGTTGAGGAAAAGGCCCTGGGAGGTGGCAGGTTGAGGTTGAGGGGTCAGGAGTTGGACGGAGCCACACCTAATTTGGGCACAATTCAGTGTGAGTGAGTGCCTGGGGTCAGGCGTCAGAGGTCCCATACTCAGCTAAGAGGTGGTGAGTGGCTTGGTGACGAGCGAGGTCATGTTGAGAGAAGGCAGGGTTGGGCTCAGCGAGGTGGGAGGCCAAGGTCAGGACTGGGATCAAAGGTCAGGCCAGGGCCATACCGAGCTGGGGTGAGGAGGGCTCGGTGGCGGCGGAGCTCTCGCTCAGGGCTGAGTTGCTCTGTTCCAGGGGTCGTTTGCGCACGGAGCTGTTAGGGACGCCAGTGCTGGGCCGGTGCCGCTTCTTATTCTTCACCAGGATGCGGCCCATCAGGTCCTGGGGGCTGGGCAGTGGGACACCTGGGGCCAGCTGGTGGGCACAGACAGGTCAGGGCCTGCGGGGGCGGCCTCACCCCCCAGGCCCTGCTACAGCTCCAAGTCCCCATACCGGGTACTTGTCCAGTGGGTCGATGAGCAGCGCATCCCCAAAGATGGAGCGGCAGTACTCAGCCATCTTGGCCTGCTGCTTTGCCCTGTGGGGCCAAGGTCAGAGGTCAGAGGTCCCGGTGGTAAAGCTGAGGTCCCCAGGGTCAGAGGTCATAAGAGCAGACCAACAGGACACAATGGGAGGCTGTCTCGGGGTTTATCAGGGGTCCCCAGGTCAGAGACCTCCAGATTAGAGGCTGCTGGGATATCTAGGGTCAGGGGCCCACTCACGAGTCCACGTGGTTCTCGAAGGAAAGGATGACGGGGTAAGGTGAGGTCTTGAAGGCGGTCTCAGCAATGGCCTCGAGCACATCCCGCAGTGGCACCTCCGTGGTCATAGTGAAGCCGTGGGTGATAAAGGGCTCCTCCTCGGGCGGCCGTCCTTTCCACACGTCCAGCTCTACGCAGCGGCAGCCCCACAGCAGTGCCTGCCGGTACATCTCCACGGACGAGGTCCCAGCCAGCTGTCCCGCTGGAGGTAAGGCTCCATCACCACAGCTGCCCTGCCAACCTGGCTCCTCCCCCTCCTCCCCAGGCCTGTGCTGAACCAGGCCAGGCTGGGGACACAGAAGCCCCCACGGTGGCCAGGCGCAGCTCTGGCACACTCCATCTGGCCAGCCGTTGATCACTCTTTAATTGACTATGGAATCAGTACCACATCTCCAGGGCAGGGCCCAGGCCCCACCACCCAGCCCCTGGAGCCCACCCAAGCCGGGCGGTTGGTGTCTACCCGTCATGGCTGATGGGTTGGTTCCTTCGCCAGGGCTCACGATCTCTCACATAAACACCCACGACCTTGCATCCCACCGGCCTGAACGGGGGAGTCATCTCCAACACCTCCATGGCCCCTCACTTCACTTTTCTCCCTCCACCATCACTGCCCTGGAACAGCTTCCATCACCTCCTGCCTGGAGACAGCAGGCCCCTCCCTGCCTCCCATCTAATCTCTGCAGAGCACCTGGTGTCATTCTTCTAAAAACATACCAGCTCACATCACCTCCCCCTGCTTAACACCCTCCAAAAAGCCTTTCCTGACCACTTAGGATAAATCCGAATTCCTTCCCTGCTGGGTCTAGCCCTGCCTCCTTCTTGCTGGCCGGCCTGCCTTCTGCCTCTACCTGCCCCAGCCGCCACCCCACCCCTCTGGCCTCCTTTCTGCTTCTTAAAAGCACCAAGCAGTCTCTTGTTCTGGGCCTTTGCACAGGCTATTCCTTCCCAAAGCCAGCTGAGGGAGGCCTCGGCCCTTCCCCCGGAAAGCCTTCTGGACCACCCATGACACACACCCATGCAGAGAAGCCCTGCTCCCCTGGGGTTATTCCGTGCTTACATCCCTAACACTGGCCACACCAAAAGGAGGGAGGCAGCACAAGGGCCACAGGGCAGAAGCTGTGGATGCCGTCCCTCCCTCCCTCCCTCCCTGCCAGCCGAGGGCAAAGGGCAGCTCGCTCACCCGTGAGATAGGTATTGTGTGAGGAGTTGATGAAGTAGGCGCTTAACGGCTGGGTCATGTCTGCGCTCAGATCCAGGGCCTCTAGGGGCAGAATGCCGTTCTCCTCACCTCCTAGGTAGCGGCTGAAGCCCTCCATGGACATCTGGTCTGGGGGTAGGTAGGGTCAGCAGGGTCAGGGGCAGCTAGGCCAGCCCTTCCACCGCCCGCCGCCCCCTCACCAGCTCACCTCGCTCCAGGAACTGCTTGTTGGGCTCATACTTCTCGATGAGCAGCCGGGCCTGGGAGGGCCCCAGGGGCGGGTAGAGCACTTCGTTGAGTCTTGGGTCTCTTTGCTTCTGGTTGATGAAGTCCATGAGCTGTTCTAGTGTGAGGTATGGCTTGCCCTTGGCACCTCTGGAGGGGGTGGAAAGCCAGGTCAAGCTGAAGCCTCCTCAGCCCCTGCTCCAAGCCCACATCCTGGCACAGGGAGTTAGCACCCACTGACTGGGACTTGGGCAAGTCACTGCCCCTCTGAGCCTCAGTTTCCCCATCTGCTCTCCTGACCACTTGGCACTGGTATTGGCACTAGCGAAGGCTGTGGAAGCCACCAAGTGCTTGGCCTGCTGTGCCATACCTCTAGACCCTGGACCCAATCTCAGCTCCAGCCTTTAACTGCTTTGTGAACTCAAGCGCGTCCCACAACTGTCTGAGCCACTCAGTTCTCACCCCCAGCATGGGCCGAGGAAAGTAACCCAGGCAAAGGGTTGGCAGAGAGCTGTCCACAACAGAGCTGCAGACAAAGTGGTTCTGAGCTCAGCCATAGCCCCATGCACTGGATCCCCCAACTGCTCCACTTCCCCTCCTGGGCTGAAAGGAACCTGAGCAGAGCATAGGCCGGCACAGAGCACCAGGATCTGGTAGGCAGGCCCAGCCCTGCTTACATCTCCAGCAGGATCTTGTCAATGTCCGGCCGCAGACACAACTTGTTCAGGAACCGCTCAAAGATTTCCAAGGAAAACTCATCAGGCCGGATGGACTCGCTCTGAGGGCCGAGGAGTGTGGGGTGAGAACCCAGGGGCAGCCAGCAGGCACTCACCATGACACCCATCCAGCCTGTCCCCTGCCCCCAGATCCCTCACCCGGTTAAAATTGAGGCCACATGATTCTAGTGCAGTCTCCACCCGTTTCTTGTCTGCTGAGAACATCTTCAGGATGCTGAATGAGTGGGAGGGGTCAAGGTCAGTGGGGTAAAGTTCACCAAGGTCGGGACAGGAGAGAAGGTGCAGAGGGGAAGGGGCGCTCACTTCTTGACTGGGATTCGTCCATCCTGGTTCACCTGCAGCTTCAGCTTTGTGTATCTGGGGAGATAGGCAGAAGGGTCACACCCTGGGAAAGTCCACCTGCACCCACAATGTCCCCCAGGCAACCCCGGGGCTCACGCTTTGCGCAGGAAGGTGTTCCTGGAGGCGTTCTGAGCCAGGATGTTCATAGCTAGCTTGAACAGCTCCTCAGTCCAGACCTGAGGGATCAAGATGCAGGGGGACGGGGTAAGTGGGGGACAGAGGCCTTGGCCCAGCCACAGCCCACACCCAGAACCGCTTGTGGTACACAGTAAGTGCTTGAGTACTGTTCTGTTAGAGGATGATTAGAATTAGGGGCAGAGAACAGCCTACTATACAACAGGCTCTCACTAAGTGATGGCTGACTCAGCAAGTGAGGTGGTGGCTTCCCAGGATGACCCTCGGCCCCAGCCTACCTTGGCTGTGTCGTCCTGCACAGCCATGAAGTTCAAGAATGTTGTGTTCACCGGGTCTGGCCCAGCTACCACTGTCATCAGCTTCTCCTCCAGCCGGGCATCAGGGCCTCCAAAACCCAGCACCTCGCGGATCTTGGGGTCCTGAGTAGGCGAGAGAGCCAAGCGTGAGGAGAGGTGTCCCTAGTGCCTCACGCCCACGCTTAGTCTGAGGCCCCATCACTCACTTTGGGCAGGCGGGCATAACGGCCTGTCCGTGTGTCCCTGATGGAACTGATGTCCAGCGTGTCCACCTCCTGGGGAAACCAGATACCAAGGTGGGTCAGAGGCTACAAGGTGAGAGCTGGGAGCCTCCAAGCTCTCCACCCAGGCCAAAGAATAACCACCCCCTGCTGTCACCCCAGCAGCAGCCCTTGTTCTTAGCATTTCCTGTCCAGCAAGCTGTGGAAGAGGTCAGCCAGCAGCTGGGCGCCACCCCCATGGAAGGGGGTGGGAGTAGGGGTCTGGGGCAGGGGCCCAAGACCTGAGCGAGCTGCACCAGCGCCCACCCTCACCATGTTGGGTCCTGTCCAATACAGGAAGAAGCCATTGGAGTCCACGCGCAGAGTCACCAAGTTCCGACTGGAGGCCTCCTGGGGATGGGATGGGATGGCAGGGGTCAGGGAGTAAGGGCTATGGTCCTTGAACCCCCTGGGGCCATCCAGCACAGTGTTTCTAACAGTGAGCAAAGACAAAGCTTCACCCAGCCCAAAGGTCCTTTGTGGCCCCCTGCAGTCCTTAGGACAAAGCTGTGGTCCTGAGGTCCCGACACTCCTCCCAGTGTCACCTCTCTCACCCTAAAGACTCTGTCACATGGACCATTAATTACCCTTTCCCCACTTGCAGTTTGTACATTATTGTTCCTTTGCTAAGATATCCTTTCCTTTCTTCTCTAGACATGAAATCTGACCCACCTCCCTGGGGAGGACTCCCTGAACCCCAACCGCAGGCTCGGTTTCCCCATAAGGTCAAAGAGCTAGCTCCCTGACGCCTGGAGCCCGCCCCCCACCCCCACACACACTCAGCCCCGTTGGGAATATTTATGGAATGAAAGCAGAGGGTTCAGAAGTGTGACCCCACAGCCCTTCTGTGGCCCTAGGAGCCCCATAACGACCAGCCATCCCTTACATCTGCCTCAAATCCCATTAACTCCACTTTGCACCGCCCAGCTCACTCCATTTTATGCAGCATAGACTGAGTCCCTCCAGAAAAGGAACCCCTGCCCTCGGAATCAGAGTGAACTCTGTTCTCCCTCAAACAGTCCCGCAGAGGGCAGGAAAGCATATGCTGGCCCCATTTTCTGAGGAGGGCCTGGTCCTTGGCACACTCCCAGGGCTACCCCTGGCAACTAAGGACCAGCAGCCAGAGGGCGTTCATGCGGGGCTTAGACTTGACCAGGGCCCAAGGGGCCAAGGGGCCACAGCTAGAACTCTCCTGCCTCAGTACATAACCCCACCTCACCTTGGTGCCACCCTCAAACTGCTGCTTGCTGTCTGGCAGACAATCCGATCATCAGTACAACAGCTCCCCTCCTGCTGCCCCTACTGTGTGCCAGGTCCAGTTCTAAGCACTTGATATCTAGGATCTCACTTAGTCCTCCTAACAGCCCCACAAGCTATGCACTATTGCTCTTCCCATTTCACAAATGAGTAGTCAGAGGCACGGGGAGGCTATGTAGTTTGTGGAAGGTCAAGAAGAGGAGCCAGGATTTGCATGCAGGCAGGATGGCTCCAGAGTCTGGTGGCCTGGGGAGCAGAGAACCAGGACGCTTGCCAGGCTCCTAGCCTCAGCAGTAACCCTAATGTGGGGCCTAGGATTAGTCTCCACTCTCCAGACTCAGTTTCCTCTTCTGGATGATGGAACTGCACCAGCCCCGCCCATCTCAGGCTTTGCTTACAAGGGACAGGAAGCTGACTGATCTGGGGGCAGAGAGGACAGGGGGCTATGGAACTTGAATCTCCCCACCTCACTGTGCTGACAAACGTCCTTAGTCCCTCTTTGGGATTCCCAACCCTGCCCTAGTGCTCAGGACCCCCAACAGTGTGAGGAGGGGGGAGTTCTGTAGTGATGCCCCCAGGTCTCCCCCTGCCCCTCCCCTTAGAAGTCTGGCCTTCAAAGGCAGCCCAGGCCCCTGCTCTCTGGCCCAAGTCCTGGTCAGCACCCCCCTACCCCACCCGCAGGGCCCTCTCCCTGTTCCCACTTCCTTATTTGGGTTTATCACACTGGGAGGAAAAGGAGAAACTTTTCCCTTTCGGCCAGTCTGGGGGAAGGGGTCTCTCCGGATCCCTGGGACGTCCAGGCACCCTCTAAGGCACACCTGCTGCTTCAGGCCACGCCCCCAGCCCCTCCCCCCAGCTCCCACGCCTACCCGCCCCACCCAGCCGGAAAGGAGCCCAGAGACTTCCAGGCCTGTGGCCTGAGTGGGAAGGAGCAGAAAGGAAGCTGAGGCAGGCCCGGTGGAGGCCCTGGGGAACGAGGGGCCCAAAGGGCAGAGGAGGGGGCAGTATGAAATGAGGGTGGTGCACAGGACTGGGCCCAGGAGCCGCAGGTGAGAGGGCCGGGGCAAGGTGGGTAGAAAGGGGGCCAGGATTTATTGGAGTTCAAAGTCCCCATGCTAAGGAGTGGAGCGCAAAGTTCCCCGGGGTGGAGAAACTTAGGGGGCAGACTCCAAGAGGGGGTGACTTGGTGCTCCCACCTGAGCAGGAAGCTGGGCTGGGATCCAAAGCAAGGCAAAGGGGTGCCAGACAAAATAGGGTGAAAAAGTGATGAATGGAGAAGAATGTTCAGACTAGGGCACTGGGAAGAGTAGGGTCCCAGCGGCACCCACCCAGAAGGGAGGTGCACTGGGCCAGATTGGGGGCCAGGGTCCTCGAGCCAAATAGTCCAGTACCGGGCAAGGGTACGGGGACTAGACCAGGGTTGGAGGAACCGGAATTAGACCGTCAGGGAGGGGTAGGAGGGACGAGTGAAAAGGGGGGCCGGGATTTATTGGGGTTCGAAGTCTCCGGGCCAAAGAGTGGAAAGCCAAATTTTCCGCAGCTGAGGGACTGGAGTGAGGGGTGGGGGACAAAGTCTTCATTACGGGAAAGATTGGGGACTCATGTTTCCGGAGCGCAGCCAGTCTGGGATGGGGGGGCGCAGTGGCCCAGGCTGGGATGGGGGTCCCCAGCATCTGGCTGAGTTTGAGTGAGGTAGTCTCCGGATCTGCGAGGAGCAGGGGTGCCCCGCACTTACCTCGTCCCATTTGATGAACTTACTCCCGCGCCGCAGGGTCTCCACCACGGTGGGCGGCTCCAGCTGCAGCGCGTGGACGCCGGGCCTGGCGCCCGCCATGGCCGTGCCGGGGGTGGGCCGGGGACCCACGGAGCCCCGACGGGACCAGCGGTGCCACTGCTCCCTCCACTCGGCCCGCTCAGGGCCCGCGGCGTCAGCGTCCGCCTGCCCGCCAGTCTGTCCCGGACAGACCAGAGAAGCGGCGGGGCTCGGGCGGGGCGGGGCGGGGGCGGGGCCACAACAGCACCGCCCCCTCCCATCACGTCGGGCCCGCCCGCCCCACGTCGGCTCCCCCTGGTGGCCGGGGTGGCGACTGCAGCCAGAGTGGGGATTGGGGTAGGGGCATATTTGAACCTGGGCACTTCGCTAGGGGGCTCAGCTGGACAAGCCCGGGGTAAAGGAAGGGTGCTTGGGGACAGGGGGGCTATTATGGGTGCAGCTGGAGGGACTGGGTGTAGAGGGCGTTGCTGACGACCGGCCGGGATCAGCCCGCTAAGGTTTTTGAGGAGCGGGGACGGAGGTGGGAATATCACTGGAGGGCCAGACTTGGGTCGGGGGACGCAGAGCCCTGCCCCCACCTCACTCCAGCAGCATTTAGCTGAGTGCAGGAAAAGCCACTCCCACCCCCTTCTCTGCCCTCACTTTCCCTCACCCCTCCTGCAGCAGCGAGGTCCCCCCTCCCTGGAGCACTTAGCCAGCTAATGGGCCTCCTGCTGGCAGGCGCCCCTCCTCCTTTCCAGCCTGGGGAGATTGGGCTCCTGCCACCTCCTTTGAGGACCCAAGCATCCTGGCCTTTCAGAGCGAGTTTGTGAACAGCCCTTTCTTGTGCCATAGACCCCCACGATCCAACCTACAGCCTATCCCTGGGGGGGCTCCTGACTGAAAACTGGGAAAGGGACAGCTGGACATTTGCCCAGAGAAGTCAGAAGCCTTGGGGTTGTCTATAAACAGGGGAGTTGAGGAGGGGCTCTGCAATGCCAGGCCTACAGCAGGTGCCCTGAAATCTGCGATCCATGAATGGGAGGGGGAAGGCCCATGGGCACTGGATTGGGTGGGGGCTACAGCCCCTCCCGCAGGGCTTGGCCGGGGGGGCTCCTGCCTGGGGGCCCCTGTGGGAGCCCCCCCAATACAGAGACAGTAGCAGCAGCAAGTTTAAAGTAGAACTCATCCAGAGGGGCCAGCCAAGTCACCTAGAAACCCAGAAAGAGAGGGAGCTGGTTCTGGGGGAGGAGAGAGATCAGTCAAGGAGGAGCTGGCCCTGCAGGCCTCTTTGCCCCAGGCTCTCAGACCACCAAGGGGAGCCCAGCCTGGTACTGACAGTCCTCAAAATCCCCACTATGTTGAACACCAACTCTAACCTAAGGAATTTCTTTGTCTTTGGCCGAGGCCCTGTGGGGTGTGATTATTATCTCCACTTGAGGCCCAGAGAGGGGAAGGGACTTGCCCAAGGTCACACAGCTTCACAGGAGGATTTCAGTCCTCTGACTTGAAGGCCACCTCGTCCTCCCTCAGCTCCCTGCCCTTGAGGAGAAAAAGAAAGGGAACAGGACTTGTCTTCCTGGTGTCTCAGCAGATCAGCAGAGTCTGTACCACTGAGACCCAGGGACGACCAGGTCTCATTGGGTAGGGCCATGCAGGGTGGAGATTGGCCTCTGCTCCCATAGAACCTAGTCTCTGTGTGCCTCAGTCACCTTGTCCAGAAGCTGGTGGTTGTCAGAGGACGAAATAAGCAACTGGGTACCAGACAACCCTGGCTACAGGCAGCTGGATATCTAAGGAGGCGCTAACAGGCTGTGGGAGCATCAGGGAGAAAGGAGGAAAGGGCAGGGGAGCCAGGGTCTGAGCTGTGGGCCCTAGGCCTTGGACAGGTGTACTTCATAAAAGCACTGGGCAGCAGCTCCTTCAAAAACAGGATGGGAGACTTTTTCCTGGGCCTGAGCCTCTCCCCCCACCTCATGTCTCCGGAGGCCAGAGCAGCCCTCATTAAAGGGCTCCTTCCTCCTCGAACACTTTTTTCCTCGCTTGGTAATGGTAATAGGGTTTCTCAGCAAGCAGTAATGGTGGAAGGAAGGCCGCCTTTCCGGCCTCTACCCTCGATTAAGGGAGCAGTCATGGCCCACAGGACCCTCCCCAGGGTCTGTGCTTCAAGGAGGTGCTGAAAACAGCCTTAGCTGCACTCTGATGGAGGTGGGGCTGGGACCCTAGTAGGGGTGGGGCTGGAGAGGACCCCAGCTGGAAGGATGAGGAGCAGCCCTGGCAGCGCACTCCAGTGGGGGAGGGAGGGTGTTCAGGCAGGAAATCAAGGGCTGGGATGTGGGCAGGGAGCACTGAGCTCTAGACCTCCAACCACTAGAGGTCTATAGAATCAGCCCCTTGAAGAGACTAAAGGCAGGTAAGTGATTTGCCTGAGGCTTCGTACCCTACTGGGCAGAGCCAGGATATGAACCCAGCTCTCGCACTCCAAGTTCTATACAGGGCAGCCCAGCCCCCAAGAGGCTGCAGGCAGCATGGCCTTCTGCACTAATTCTTCTCAAGGTGGGTGGCCATGGGAAGGGATTGCATGGACCAGAGAGTCAGCCCCAGGAATCTGGGAGTGCTCTGGGGGTAGCATAGGATGTAGAGAGAGGGAGAGACAGAAAGAGAATCCAGATTCCTCCCTATTCTGCCCACAGAATCCCCAGGGGGTTCCCCCCTTAACTTTTGACATGACAGCAGGCCTTCACACCAGCCCTGAAGGGATGTGGGACAGGAAGGTTAACATTCTGGGTCACAGCATCTGGGGGGCAGAGCTGGGGCTGGTACCCAGGTCTTCGTAGCCTGTAGGCCCCACTTCCACAACAAGCTATGGTATATCTCCCCTCTTAACCATGAGCACTTCCAAGTCCCTATTCAATGCTCCGGTTCCGGTTCCGAAAGAGCAGACAAGCTCTGGTGGGGTGAGGTGGGGTGTGGTGGGTAATTTGGACTTGGGTAAATTGCTCCTCCCAACAGGCCAGGCTTAGAGCCAGAGGCCCCTGGTGGAAAGGGTGAGTCCTCTCTAATCTGCAAGAACAAAGGTCAGCTCTTCCCTAGCCCCCCAGGCTGGGTGAAGGGAGGCTAAGACCAGGAAGAAGGCTGAGGAGGGAGGAGGCATTAGCTCACTCTACCTACCCCAGGCTAAGCCTGGAGAGCCTGCGTCCAACTCAGGCCCTGCAGCAAGAAGCCCACCTCGACGCCCCTCTGCACCTCCCCTCACCATTGCTAGCAGCCTCTGTCTGCCTTCTTGTTGTCTCTTTGCCCCAATTACAGGGTAAACCGAAAGTCCTGGGTTTGAGTTCTGATACAGCACCATCTCTGTGACCCTGGGCTAGTCTCAGCCTCTCTCTGTACCCCACCTGCTGCAGAGGGCTTTCCTGGCATCCAGAGAGAGGGTGTCTGTGAAGCGCTGCGACAGAATCACTTACTACCTCTCAGCCTCTGAGACTCTGCTTGGCACTTCAGAGGGTGAGCCTGCCATCTGTGGAAGCATCCCAGAGGAGCAGCACAACTTTATTGGGTGGTATCTAAGGGGAGGTAGGGGGATGAATAGAGACTTCGTTTCAGGGGCCTGGGTTCACAAGCTGAACTGCATCTCTATCTAGCTGTGTGACTGAATGAACTTCTGTGGTACAGTCATTGAACATTCCATGCGTTTTCCTATTTAATCTTCACCACAACCTCAGGAGGAAATGGAGGCTCAAATGAAGCCATTCATTCTTTCATTCAGTCATTTGTTCAAACCAATAGTTATCGAGCACCTACTACTGAGTCTCACATAAGGGCTGAGAGTTCAGCAAGAACCAGGTAATTTGCTAGATACATGTGGGTTTGAAGCAGGAGCAGGCCCACTCAACCAGAGCATCAGCAATAAACAAAGGCAAGACAGGTCTCCGCACCGTGGAGCTCACAGACTAGAAGTGGGAGACAGACAATGAACAAATGAATGAAAAAGCGTATTCAGAGATACAGAAAATCAAATGAGGTTGGGGGAATGAGATGCACAGTCAGCTTAAGAGAGGTGGAGCAGGTACGGCGCCTGTCAGATCTGAAGGACAGAAGGAGCCTCAGGGCCAGGATCTGTGGGAGAGTGAGTGAGGTGCCTTCAAGCTGGAACCGACAGTGTAAAACAATCTCCAGGAACGCTTATAATGGGTCAATTATTATTGTCTTTATTGTCATGAGTTCCGGCTCCCCCACTTCCCAGCTTCTTATGCCTGAGCTTCCTCGTTTGTACACACAGACGTTGGGGGGTGCGGAGGGCCGAGTCCCGTGGCGGCCAGCCCTACGAGGGGGCGCCCCAAACAAGTTCTGTGCTTCCCGTCCCGGCTCTGCTGCGGGGGAGGGGCGGCCATGTGGGGAGGGATCCTGCGAACTACATTTCCCATAATTCCGTTCACAGCCGCCACCTTGTCGGGTGGGCGGTGGCTGCCTGGGGTCTGGCCCTTCAGGCCGCCCGGCCGGTTCTGCTCATCCCCATTCTGGGCCTCCTCCATGGGGTGCGCAGGATCCCTCAGAGTAGGGCGTCAGGGGACGTGGGCAACTCCTGCCCGCTTTTTCCACTCCTCCACACTTGGGACCCTGGTCCACGTGTCGGTCCGTGCGGAGAAGCTTGCTGGTCCTCCGCTGGCCTAGGGCCGAAGGACCCAGACGTCAGGGGCTCCCACATCTCCTCGCCGGACACCCACCCTGCACACAGTGCCCACTCCCATCCTTTTCCAGACGTCCCGGTTTTGCTTCAGTGATGACAGAACGCTAGGGTTCCAGCGAAAGCGCAAATCCTGGTACCCAGCGCTTAGAACATCTGAGTTTGGGGCAGGAAAGTTAATAGGGATAGAGGACAGCCAGGCCCAAACCCCTGAAGAGAAGATCCTCCCCTAGTCCCTGCTCGGGGGCGGGGTGGGGGTGAGGGAACTGCAGAAGACTGGCCCTTTAAGGGGGTGTGGTCGGGGGGCGGGGGAAGCCAGCGAGACAGAGAAAGCGGCTTCGGCGGCGGCGGCTCGGGCGGCGGCCGCGGGGGACAAAGGGCGGGCGGATCGGTGGGTAGGGGGCGGGGCGCGGTCAAGTCTGGCCCGGGGGCTCCGCATGCTGCAGCTGCCCCCGGGCGCCCCCGCCGCCGCCCTTGCCGCGGAGCCGCGCGGAGCCGAGCCCACCAGCTAATCCGAGCCAGCGGCCCGCAGCCAGCCGGCGGGCGTCCCGGAGGCGGCGGCGCAGGGAGGGGCCGGACGCGCGCACGTGGCCCCGGCGGCCGCCATGGCGGACAGCGGCCCCGCGGGGGGCGCGGCGTTGGCAGCCCCGGCACCCGGGCCGGGCAGTGGTGGCCCAGGGCCCCGCGTCTACTTTCAGAGTCCCCCTGGGGCTGCAGGTGAGGGCCCGGGCGGCGCGGACGACGAGGGCCCAGTGAGGCGCCAAGGGAAGGTCACGGTCAAGTACGACCGCAAGGAGCTACGGAAGCGCCTCAACCTGGAGGAGTGGATCCTGGAGCAGCTCACTCGCCTCTACGACTGTCAGGTGTGTCCTCCACCCCGCGCCGACACCCTAAAGTCGGTTCCGAGTCGGGCCGCCTGGGAAAGCCACCTTGAGCCCGCTTGTCACCTCGAGTCAATGGGCGCTCCGCTTCCGCGCTTTCCCCTCCTATCCCTCCTTCCCAATATACGCTTTCTTGTCTGACTTCAGTCATCCCAGTTTTCTCCGCTGCTTCCCTCATGCCCCCACCCTGGTCAAGCCTGGGGTCCTCTAGAAGCCTCAAGGGGTAGCCTGGGCTTTGGGCAGGAGGCGTGGGGATAGCCTGGGCTGGCAGTGGAAGGAGGTCTACTTAGTGCCTGCTAACCTATACTGGTTAAAAGACTCTAGCCTAGTTGGTGGGGGGAACCATAAAGTGTCTGAGTTATTCTAATGGGCTAGCCTGGAGCTCCATCTTGGCATGGGGACAGGCCAGCCTGCTTTCTGGGTTCTGGTTCTCCACCCCATGACTCCTTCCTTACTCAAATGGTGACTCAGTCCCCGGGGGGCAGGGTGGAGGAGTGGGCTTGCCCTATGCTACCTACCCTAGCCCAGCCCTGGAATGTAGCTGGCTCTAAACTAGATAGGCTCTTCCTGGGGGGGTATGGAGGGCACCCCTCCCTCAGCAAAGCATGGGCTCTTTGTTTCCCCTTTACCAGGCTTGGGTCCTTCCCACTGACCCCTCACCCTTCATTTCCTCCTCACTCCCAGGAAGCTGTGACAGGTGTTTGGGGGAGGGGAAGGGGCTGTGATGAGCTGGGACAGCTGGCCCCACCTGCTCCGGTTGAAGTGGGGGGCCCGGAAGTTGGGGAGACACATCTGCAGGGTTCCCAGCCCAGGGTCCCCAGCTCTGTCTAGCCCTGTCTGGCACCCAGGGTGCCCAACTGGCAGACAGGAAGCTCCCCCCCACCATCGGGCAGTTTGCCTTGGCAGGAGCCTGATCTGTTTTGTTCCCTGGAGCAGCTGCCGCTGTCTGCTGGTCAGAGGGCTGGCTCGTCCTGCAGTAGGGTAGGGGCCTCAGCCAGCAAGCCCCTCTCACACCCTCTCTCCCAACTCAGGCCCTTGTCTCTCCCTCCTCCCCCACCCCCACCCCAGGAAGAGGAGATCCCAGAGCTGGAGATCGATGTGGATGAACTCCTGGACATGGAGAGTGATGATACCCGGGCTGCCAGGGTCAAGGTGAGAGAGGGGTTGGAGGGCAGCAGGGTCAGGTCAGGGGAGCTGGGAGTAGAGGGCTGCCTGGAGGCACTGCCCCTTGGGGAAGCGAGACAGACACAGGAGCCTTGCTTTCTTTGGTCTGAGTCAGCCAGCTTTGTGAAGCTGGGCCTGAGTCTGCCTCCATCAAATGGGGCTAATAGTAACTTGCCTAGCTAGCTATGGCATCTCCTCTGCCTCAGGGTGGCCCCAGTTCCTTGGAAGTGGGTATGGGTGAACTCAAGGCCCCCGTTCCTGAGAGCTCACAATTATACTTCCCCCATGTCCCACTAGGAGCTGCTGGTTGACTGTTACAAACCCACTGAGGTAAGTAAGTGGTTTCCCCAGAGGGAGGAGTAAGAGCCTAGGCTCCTGTCATCTTGGGATCTGGTCTCCCTAATGTCCTCCCTCCTGTCCAGGCCTTCATCTCTGGCCTGCTGGACAAGATCCGGGGCATGCAGAAGCTGAGCACACCCCAGAAGAAGTAAGGGTCCTCAACCCAGGTGAACGGTGGCTCCCACAGGACAATCGCTGCCCCCTGACCTCGTAGCAACAGCAATACCAGGGGACCCTGCTGCCAGGCCTGGTGCCATGAGCAGGGCTCCCCGTACCCCTGGCCCAGGGGCCTCTTCCCTGCCCCCTGTTTTCCATTTTTGGGGTTTTTTATTGTTATTAAACTGATGGGACTTTTTGTGTTTTTATATTGACTCTGCGGCGCGGGCCCTTTAATAAAGCTAGGATATGCCTTTGGTGCAGCTAACAGGCTTGGCTGGTCTCTTTTAGGGGGGACACACTGCTCTACAACCGCTGCCAGCTCAGCTTCTTCCCAGGTGACCACAGGCCTTCCTGAGGGCCTTGTAGCCATGGTGATAGCCAATGCTGGCTCCCCAGACCAGGAGCTGGAAGTGGCTGGGGAACTGGGGAGGGGGGGGGCAGTGTTGCTGTTGGCAGGCAAAAACACTTTTTTCCCTCTGGGCACGGGCCATCGTGCCACCCAGGGACTGGCCATCTTGACCCCCAGGCTATTGAGCCTAGAATCCAAAGCTCTAAAGCCGAAAAAGAGAGGGGTGGCTGGGACTATGGTTTCTAAGTCTCTTGGGGCCCACAAACAAACACAGGCTCACTTCATGAGCTTTAAGATTTTTGTTTTTTTTTTTTGTTTGTTTGTTTTTAAACAGTCTGGTCCCTGATGGCCTCTCCGCTGCCCCTCCCCAGCTTGGCTACAGTTCTGAACGTCGCTCGATTTTGAGCAGTTCCACCTCGAACACCAGGGTTGCACCACCTGCAGGGGAGAAGTGGGGTCAGAATGAGAACCAGGGCCACAGGGAGATGGGATGAGTGTAAGAGATAGGGGGCAAAAAGGTATATTACCTGGAATCTTTGGGGGGGCTCCCCGCTCTCCATACCCTGTCAAGATGCAAAGAAACAAAGTGAGCTGTGGCCAGGCAACGAGGTTCTGCAGACATCCAGGCCAAAGCCAGGCCTCTGCCCATCTTAAACGAGGCCAGAAATTGAGAAGGTATAATGAATGGGAATGGGCTGTGAAAGGCCAGGCAGAGGGTGGGTATCAGAGCTGAATGCTCTAAGGGTCTTGTCCTGTCCTCATTGCTGGACACTGGCAGACTTGGAAGAGGTATGAACTTTAATGAATGAATGGGGGGAGACAAATGCAGAGGCTGAACCAGCCTTCACCCTTCCCCAGACATATACCCCGAACCCTATCCTGGCTCAGGAAGGACCTCTTACCCAGCTCTGATGGGATCACCAGCTTCCGCTTTTCCCCCTCACACATCCTGCAGGACAACACATGTTCAGCACATGGCAGCACTCAGGCTCCCTGCCCCTCACCCCATCCCTGGGGCTTGCCTCCCACAGTTCACCTCCTGGACCACAGCTATGGCCCCTTGACTCACCCCAGCAGCCCCTGGTCCCAGCCCTTGATGACCTGGCCCGTGCCCAGGGAGAAGACAAAGGGCTGGTTCTGGGGCAGGCTGCTGTCAAACTCCGTCCCATCTTCCAGCTTCCCCTGTGGGACCATGGGAAGGCCAGTGAGGAGGAGGGTCCACTCTGATAGCCACCCCAGCTGCTCTCCTCATCAAGCTGGCCCCCCACAACATAGGTGGCCATTGTCCTAGAAGGGGACAGAGCCTTAGGCAGCTCACAGTACATTGTAACTGCTTGCTGGTGTCAACCTGGGGAATAGTGAAGAGCAGGGTCGAATGATGGAAACTGGTATAGAGGGAAGAGGGGACTTTCCCAAGGTCACCCACCTTGTAGGCAGAGGAAAGTGGCTCCCAAGTTATTTCTGGTCCCCAGTAGCCCCACCCACACCCCAAAGCTCCGCCTCCCTCACCCACCGTGTAGTGCATGTGCAGGACGTCCCCCTTGCGCGATTTGATGGGACAGTGATCTACTCGCTTCTTGACCCCGATCTGCAGCTTCCTTTTGCCCTCGGCCCCGGCGGCCGTGGCCAGGGCGCTCAGGCAGATGGACAGTACTGTCAGGACCCAGTTCAGCCTCATGTCTCTGCGGGGACAGACCCCGACCGACCAACCGACCGGGAGGGTGGGAAGGGCATGGAATACCAGCAGGGAGCGGGAGGATTCCACCCTCACCATACCTTGCCTGCCCCTGGGGAATCCCCTTGTCCCAGGTCACCGCCCCCCTCCCCCGGGCTCCGCG
The DNA here is from genome assembly GCF_964194185.1 of Rhinolophus hipposideros. Classification (NCBI taxonomy): domain Eukaryota; kingdom Metazoa; phylum Chordata; class Mammalia; order Chiroptera; family Rhinolophidae; genus Rhinolophus; species Rhinolophus hipposideros. The sequence continues at coordinate 7,107,608 of NC_138056.1, forward strand.
GCTACACTTACCAGTCCAGTGAGAAGGGGGCTGGCCCGAGGACCCCAGCAGCGAGGGGAGAGGGTCAGGGGAGGCCACAGCAGCCAGGGCCCCGCCCATTTGCTCACCCCCTGCCCTTCCTTCTCTCCTGGTCCCCAGCTTCGTTCAATTCCCACCCGTCCCTTTACGCAAAGTCCAGACCCTATCTGACTGCACAGCAGTTGCCCCGACCCGGCGATCCCATTCACGCCACACCCAGTTGCCTCCCGCCCAGCACACCCACACCTCTGCAGCCGCTGCAGGGGGCCGGCCTCGAGGCACCCACACATCGCCGCTGGGTGGCTCCGGGGAGCCCCGGTCCTCTGGGGATACCCCCCAGGCTGACCCTGTGCCTCCGCCGGGGGCGCCGCCCCAGCTCTGAGCCCTCGGGGGTCTGCGGGGCACCCAGACTGGCCCGGTGTCCGGTGGCCGCCGAGCCCGCTCCACCCACACCACCTCTCCTGGGGGAGTTCTCGGCCTACCACGTCCCCAAGCCCGGCCACCACGGAGACCGCCCCCGCGTGGACGCCCCGGGCCATTACCTGGGCCTACCCCTGCGCTTGGTTCCTTGGCCCCACCCTTTAGAGGGCGTAGTTCCGCCCCTGGCCCTGAAGCCCCACCCTCGATAGAACTAGACCTCTTTTCCTGAACTGTATCCACGCCACTCACAGGCTGAAACCCCGCCCCCAGCGCCTGCGCCCCGTCCCCTTTGGTCTCCAAATCCGAGGCTCCGCCTTCCGCCTGTTCCAGCTCCTCCTCCAAGGACCAGACTCCGTCCCCCACCAGTCCAAGCTCCGCCTCCAGCCCTAGAGCCCCGCCTTCCACTGGTACCAGCTCAGAGGTCCCACCCGTGTCTATTCCACGTCCCGCCCCAAGTCCCGGGGCTCCGCCCCGTGCGGCATGAGAACCCTCCCCCTGCGGCATCCCCAGACAGCTCCGACCCCAACCCCCAATTTCCTCGTAACCTATACCTGGTTGACTCCCGGCGCCCCGGCCTGATCCAGCCTGCCCCCTTACACCCCGGCTCCCCCCAGCCCGGGCTGTGGCCCCCGCTCACCTCCTCACCGCGCCCCCGGAGTCAACCCAGTCGTGCTGCAGCCTCTGCGCAGGCGCGTCATCGTCGCTACCAGGCCGGGCCACGCCGCCCGCCCTTATTGGACGGTGCAAAAGCCGCGGCCACACGCCCGCCGGGGCAGCTTCTTCTCTAGCTCCGCCCCTGCGACACCACGTGACTTCCGTCACTTCCTGCCGAGCGGTGGTCGGTAAGGTTAGGTGAAAGTGACTTCCGAAAGGGCCGAAGGCACTTCCGGTTGAGGTGAAATTAAGGTCAGGCGGGCGCGGAGGGGGTCTTGAGACGCCATTTTATGTCATCCCTAGCGCTCCTGTTTGCCCCCGCTCTCTTCAGGATCCACAACCCTGAGTTGCTATGGAAAGAGCCAGGGCTTCAGAGTGAGACGAGTTTGAATTCAGTGGCTCTGTGACCCAGTGCAAGTTCCTTGGCCTGGTAGGATACGGTGTCCCTGTAACGCTGACCTGGTAACACCACCTTGCAGGGTCTGTAGGATTGCGGCGGGGTGTGCGCCACCGGGCCCTGGCCCACAGCGAGTGCTCCTCCTGTTTCTCTCCCCCAGCATCCAGGCCGCCTTTACTTGCCGCACACAGACCCGGAGTAACACTGATGGTTGGTCTGGCTGGGCCAGGTCCCCAACCAGACTTGGAGGCGCCCCAGCACGCAGCAGGGCCCACGAAACATCTCCGTTGAAGTACTGAACCTGCCCTTGGGAGTGAGCTAAACCTGAGTTGAGTGTTCGGGAGACAGCTGATTTGGTCAAATCCCCAGGTCAAGCAGCCTTTCTGAGACTGTTTCCTCAATGGAAAAAGGAAGATAGTCACAGCACTGACCTCTGAATTGAGGACTGAGCAAGGAGGGGCACATGAATGAAGCATTGCGCATTTCCAGTGGGTCACGTGGAAGATGGTAGCCCTAGGCCCCTAACCCTCATGTCTCACTGATTGGGCTATGGCACTTTCAGTGACAGTACGGCTGTCATGATGTGAAAATAGTAATCACTCAGGAATTCTCTCTTCTGGTTTAACCCCACGTTTGCCTTGGGCCTAGCAAGATCACTACCACATCCTCTACCACTGCAGAGGCTTCCATGAGCTGGGCTGCTTTGGGTTAACCTGTCCCTGAATGTGCTGCCTCGGCAGGACAAAGCCATTGTGTCCAGAGCTGGCATATGGAACACCCCCCTCGCCACTCAGCCCTAGGGGCACTGAGCTTGGGCTGGGTCAGACAAAGGTCAGGAGGATCCCAAGCAGGAGCTGGTGAGGGGCACCCAAGGTACAAGGGGGGTGAACGTGGAGAAGGCTGTGTGGCTGGGGTGAGGGGAGCCTGTCTCCCAAACCAAGCCCACCCAGCCACAGACCTTTGGTTCTTCTCATTGAGGGAGATGGGAGTGGAGACAGGCCAGGTGCATGGCGTTAGAGTTAAGCCACAGGGAGGCAAAGCAGCAAACGCAGAGTGCTACCCAGCAGGGAAGACGGGTTCTTTTCTATTATGTGAAAACACTCAAATTTGCCTGCAGCCCAAGGGCGCAGACCACAGCAATCATCCGTTCCCTCTATGTGCACAGGTGGAAACCTGAGGCTCAGAAAGAGAGGGCAATGACACCCAAAGTCTAGCAGATCTGGGTCCTGGTCTCAAGCTCACCAGCCATAACAGGCCATTACCTTCCAGAAAGAAACCCTTGTGATAAGCAGGAGGACAGCGACTCCCCAGGGCCTGGCATTAACATAAGTGTGAAGAATACTTGATTCTGGCTCTGTCTGACCTGATGTGGGACCTTGGGCCTCATTTCCCTGCATCTGCACAACGAATGGAGTAAGAAGCTCTGGGTCTAGGAAGCAATGTGATGCAGACATTCATGCCTAAATCAGCCAGCCTGGACAATGACAAACAGGGACACAGGCAGGAACAGCTCCTTCCACCTCTTTTATCAGGGTTGGGGGGGGGGGTCACAGTTGTCACACCGAGGCCCAACTCCCATTATTTGCAGAGGATCAGGGTCTTCTTAGTGAGGCGAGGGAGGGGCCAGTCGTAAGAGGCTCACTTGCACAGGCTGGTTAAACAATGAGACAGGACCCCGTTGTCTCCCAAGTTGGTATGCGACCCTTCTTGCTGCCTGCAAGTCTCATCCAACCCTGCCCACCCTGTTGGATGGCAGCCTTGCAGAGACAAGGGATGGCCAGAAAGCCCTGAGAAGCCCAGGTCCTGGAGCAGCTTCCGCCTGGGCTGAAGTCTTGAGGGGCTGGGATGCTCTCACCAGGCTGCCCTCTAGTCCCCCTCTGGGGTGTGGCTTATGAGGCAAGTGGCCCTGCTGAGTCTGAAAAGCAATGTGTCACCTTCGCAGCTTCCGGCACCTAAGGAGGGGAGGAGGAAAGGGGTCTGGTTATGCTGCCACAGCTCAGCACGTGCTCCTCTGGACTCACCCCCTTGTTACCTTCTGTGAACCCCATTCTCTCCTAACACTCCTGGGAAGCCCCAACTGGCCTGGCCCACGTGATACACCCATGGCCTCGCTGTGGAAGGGAGGGGTGGTGAGAAGCCCTTGGACAAGAGTGGATAGGGTTACACTATGTCCCCTAGCCTCTCAGAGCCCACAAGGTAGGACAAATGTCTACCACAGGGGCTTCTCGGAAGGCCCAGAGCTTTGCAATTGGAAAGTTGTCTCTCGTTTCTACTCCAGGCACATGTCACATCCTCCAGGACATCTCTGACCTCGTAAAGACGATGTCAAGTGCCCCGTACCATAGGCCTCAATAGCCTCTGCCAGCGTCATGTGTCCTTGCGTCTGACTTCCGCATTCGATAGAATGTGTGCCTTGTTTATGCCGATCCCAGTGCCCGCAGACACTTGGTAAATATTTGTTCAACACATTCAACAGTTTCCCCTACCCTGGCTCTTCTCCCACTGGTAGACTCACCCTGGACGTGCTCCAGGACTTGCTGCCTTCCAAACAACTGCCATCCCACAACTCCTCACCTGCAGGTGTCTGGGTTGAGCTCTAAGCCCCGCCCTTGGCAACGGAGGAAGCTGCGGCGTCGGCAGCGGCAGCGGCAGGTCCTGGGGTCAGGGCGCTGGCGGCGCTGGGTGCAGCGTGGGCAGAGGGGCCTGGGGCTGGAGTGGGATGAGTGATGTCAGCTGGGGAGGGTGCTCCGGGGGAAGAGTCCCAGCCCGGAACAGAGCGGGGCTGGGGACGGTGGTGGGGAGTGGCAGCCCTAGGAGGAGAAGCAACATGTCTGGGGCGGGAAGCAAGTCTTCCCAGGAAGGAGGTGAGGTCAGGTCAGAGCATACAGACTGGAGAGCAAAGGAAAAAGGCAGAGGGGGGCACAACTGGGAGGACAAAGGGGAGGGGACCACACCTGACACACTCATACAGCCCCCAAGCCACCCACAGGTTACATCCTGGGCTCTGGGCCTGGTCTCCAACCCCACCTCCGCAGGAGGCCAAGAGACTCACCTGTCCGGCTTCACAGCACTCTCTTTTTTTTTTGGTCTGGAAAGTAAGAGATCGACAGAGACAAAGAGGAGCAGGATCAGGAAAGCCCAGCATCCTACTCTGTTGCCCCACATCCCAGGCCTACTCTGGCTCCACCCTCAAAATCCTGGTCCCCACTACGGTGTCCCCCCACGCCCAGCACCCCTGAAGCCTGGTCTCTGCGAGCTCAGACGTGGGGCCTGGCTGGCACCTGCATTCACACTGGCTGTGTTCTTCCAGGGACATTTCCCCCAGCTGACTGCTCGGGTACCGGATCATAAGGATCTGCGCTCGGAAGAATGGAGAGAGACAATGAGAGAGAGAGAGAGGGGAAGAGAAGGTGACACTCCATGGGCTGGAGGGAGGACAGCTTGCCCACCAGCCAGGGCCCTGGCCATCACCCCCTCAGTCCCCAGAGCGCCAGCATCCGTCCACCCCAGCCAGGCATGCACGACTTGCCCCAGTACCTGCATTCGGACTTGGTGCTGCCCAGTAGGCACGCACTCCAGGCCGTCGTCAGGGCAGCAGCCACCGCAGCGCTGCACAGTCACACAACTGGGCACCAGTTGCTTGGCCACGGTGCCCATGAGCTCCACAGTCAGGGGCACCACCACTTCTCGCGGCTGGCAGGTGGCACGAGCATACACATCTATCCATGACACCACTGGGGACACATGTATAAGGGTTAAGTCCCCACTGGGTGTCCTGCAGCTGTTCCCTGGCTCCCCTACCCCTGTGCCCAGCAGCTGTTTTCCCTAGTTCCTGTATCACAGCCACCCTCCACTAGCCCCACCTTCTGCCCTCCCACCCTGCCTTCCCCTACCCCGTTAATCCAGAACCCAGGAACCCCACTGCCTCAATTTCCACTTCTGTGAAATGGGCAGATTATTAAGAGTTTGCATCTTACAGAGCAGTTGTGGTTACACAAGATGATGGACACACAACAAACCTTCTCAGTGCTGGCTAGAGAAGTTATTGTTACTATTACCTTTCTTCTGGTGGCCAGGGACATCAGGCTGGGAGACAGGAACCTGTAGGAGAGAAGAGAGCTGGACCCAAGGTGCACTCTAGTTAGGCCTAGCCCTGTCACTATTCCCAAGGCTGTCTACCCTTGCAGTCAGAAGGTTTCAACTCCTCTCTTGACATTTTTCCAGATTGCTCTATTTCTGGGTCCATTCTAGCTTTACCTGTCCTCTCCTGGCCACCGGGGACCTGCCCCGGCCACGACCCTCCAGCTGCACTCTGTTGGCGGCATGGAATCTCTAAGCCTGGGGACCAGGCTTGTTCCAGTGGCCACAGGTCAGAAGGGGGCACAGTGGGAGCCCAACTAGGTCCTTCGGGCACTCAGGAGGCTCCGCCCCTGGCTGCGCCCAGGGGATGGGGTGGGGCGGGGGAGTGGCCCCGGGCCTGGGTTGGCGGGCCAGTGGGGAGGGACATCTCCCGGGGGATGCCCTGGTCGGACTCCTGCAACACCACCGTCCGCGGTCCGACCCGCAGATCCCCTCCGCGGAGGCCTCTCAGCGCCTCCCCACTTCCGCCAACCTTGAGAGAGGGCATGGCAGGCGGGCGGGATGTTGGGGACGCACGTACCTGGGCGGGGGCCAGCTGCAGGAGCGCGGCGAGCAGCAGGCGGCGGAGCAGGGGGCTCATGGTGCCCGCGGGGGCCGCGCGCCGGGGGCGCCCGCATCGCCCTAGCCCGGCGGCGCCGGAGGCGGTGGCAGCCAGAGCCCCATGGCGCGGGCCCGGGCGCGGCGGTCGGGGGCCGGGCGCGGGGGGCGGCTTCTCCGCGGCCCCCTCCCGAGCCCTGGGCGCAGGCAGCGCAGCGCAGCGGCGGCGGCCGGAGGAGCCGGGCGGCCCGTGGCGGCGGCGAGCGGCGGGCGGTGGAGGCAGCGGGGACGGCGGGGGCGGCAGGGGGCCGGGCCCGGGCTGGCGGGCGGGCGGCTCATGTGACCCAGACACGCGCTCCCCACCGGGCCGTGGGGCAGAGGCGGGGCGGGGGCCGGGGGGGGGGGCTAGGCCGCCGGCGGGCCCGCCCCCTCCACACACCCCCCTCCCTCCGCAGCAGGGGAAAGGGGACGCACCGCCCAGGGGGCCGGGCTCCTGGGTCGCTGCCGCCAGAACCCGGAGGGCGGGACGTTGTCCCACGGCGAGGCCGGGGGTTGGGGGAGAGCGGGGCAGGGGAGTGCTGGGACTGAAGGAGGGAGGCGGACACGAGCGCAGAGAACCACTTTATTGCATGCATTTTGGGGAGTGGAGAGTCCCGGGAGGAAACACAGCAGGCCCCATCCAGGTGAGCTGCTCACGGGCTGGTGCCTGGGGGCACTATCCCTGGGCCTGGGGGAGGCCTGGGTGGTGGCTGCAGCTGCTGCCTCTGCTGTTGCTCCTGCTGGAGCCTGGCTCTGTTGGCCCTGCAGGAGAGAGCACCGGGGTGGCTGGGACAGGGATCCTGGAGGGTGGTGCTGGGACAGTGCAGAGAGGGCAGGGTAGAGCAGGGACAGACCTGGCCCGGGCCCGTGTGTCATTGTAGATGGCTGTGATGATCCGATCCTTTTCATCCATGAAGCTACGGTGCATCTGCTCCAGCTTCCTGCATGGGGGTTACAGTTAACCCTGGGTCCCCCAAACCCTGCTGTCCCCCAAGTCTCACCCCCTGCACCCTACTCTAGGGTCTCACAGCTTTACATCTGCAAGGACCTCAGCCTAACTGCCTGTGCTAGGCGGGGAGAGGGACACATAGAGGCCAGGCTTGTCCAGGGTCCAATGGCGACCCAAATCCCCAGCTGTGCAGCACTGAACATCAGGATGGTCCTCGCAAAGGGTTGTATGTACAGCTCCATCACGGAACGAGGCAGGCTGCTAGCAGTGGGCATTGCACTGCCTTGAAGTATCTTTGCTGCAGAACCTCTGTTATGACATGCATGAGAGAGGGGCGGGGTGACAGTTGGCTGCCAAGTGAAAACAGTTGCTGGTGAGGCCTTGTTAAAATGCATTTCTTTCTTTTGCATGATTTTGGTTGGCTCTGCCACTCCATGGCAGCCAGCACCAAAGATTTACTTTCAAATTATTTTAAAAAAACCCTGAAAACGACATTAGCCCTTAGTGCAGGGCTGTCTTTGCTAAGTGAGCAAATGCTCTGGAGATGTGTTTCTTGCAATTCTTAGCTGAAGAGACACAAGTGCAGGCGACAGGGGTGGTGGGATGGCTGGCTGACCACACTGGGCTTTACCCCCCTGCCCCTCTCCCCCCAGCAGGGATGCACCTGAAGGCAGCATAGTGCAGGCCCATGCCTGCCAGCATGATCAGGAGGCAGTACCCCATCACCCGCTGGTTGTGTCTGTGCTGCTGCTGCCTCGATTCTGGTCTCTGAGGCCTCACGCGATGAAACTGGGCCCAGTATTGTGCATTGGGGGCTGTCCAGGAGCTGCTGGGAGGGAGAAGGGACAGTGTGGGGATGAGGCTCCCTAAAAGACTTGGTGGGGGGCAAGCTAGCAGCAAGGTACAGTACCTGTGTGTTTGATGAGCAGACCTGGGATGGGCTGTGGTTCCTGGAGACTTTGGGGGAGTTGCCCAGCGGAGCTGGTGGTCATAGTTGCGGCGACTCTGCTCCCGGCTAAGCACTTGATACGCTTCACTCAGCTCCACAAAGCGGCTGTGCAGGGCCGGGTTCCCAGGGTCCCGGTCAGGGTGCAGCTGGGGTGGGGCAGGACTCCCCTCATCTCCTTTCCCATGTCTCTTCCCAGGACCCATCTTGATAATGTCCACCCACAAGGGCTCAAATCACTCCCAGAGGCGCTGTCTGAGCAGCGACCCTCACCCTCGGGCCAGCCACCCCTCCGAAGAAGTGGCTGCTTGGTTCTCACTGTTTGCGCTGGTCCATGCTTTCTCAAGAGGAAACAGGTCAAGAGAACCAAGCCCAGCCCATCAGACAGCACACCCCTGGCTTTCCTCTGGCCAGGCCACACATCTGCTCTTGGGGTCCTCCCCCTCCATATGCGTGCTGACGGAATGTGGCACCAGCTAGAGTGAACCACTCAGCTCCATTCCTGGGAATTTGGAGTGCATCCCATCTGGCTCAGACTTCCCCTCCCACTTCCCTTCCTAGGACCACTGGTACCTCTTTGGACTTGGAGAAGAAAGCTCGTTTAATCTGTTCAGGGCTGGCGCCAGGGTGCACGCCCAACAGTTCATAGTAGTTACTGGGGCCAGACCTGTGGAGAGAGGCTGGAACTTGCAGGGACTAAGGAAACAGAGGCTACCCCTTCCCTACCCTTCCTAGCCCCCCTGGGCTACACCCTTCAACTCAGCAACCAGTAGTGAGGGAACTGAGGCCGGTACCAAGGGAGATCTATCTCCAAATCATCCCTCCTTTCGGAGTGTTTTGGGAATGGTGCAGATCAGAACATCTCAAAGTGTAGTCCTCATCAGACTCCTTGTGTCAGAAACACCTAAAAAGCTTGTTTAAAAAAACAGATTCCTGAGTCCCACCTCAGAGCTGCAGCTCAGAAGCTCCAGAGCCGGGCCCAGGAATCTGCATTTTTGTAAGGACCACTCCACCCCGTGGGTTATGCACAGTGATGTTGGACAACCACAGGAGTTGTGGAAAACGCACTGGGTTTGGCTGGGGCTCAAACTCCAGGTTTGCCACTTAACTCACTGTATAACCTTGGTGGTTGTCCCTTCATCTCTGATCCTGTGCTCAGCAGTGAAGGTGAAGTTTACCTGAGACAAGCCTGTAAGGCACCTGACACAGAATAGAGAGATCACAACTAACCTCAGTACCTAGGGCAGGGCCTAGAGCCGAGCAGGCCCTCAACAAAAACCCGCTGAACTACGGGGCCGACACCGGGCCCCCAAAGACCGCACTCACCGCTGCCGGGTGGCCTCTGCGAAGAGCCGGGTGGGAGGGCTGCGGGGCCACAGCCGGCATAGGCGCAGGGGCAGCATGGCGGCAGGCGGGCAGCTGGTGAAAGGCCACAAAGAATGCATTGGGACCAAACTTCAAGCACTCCGGGGGCAGAGCGAAGGGGCCATTTACTTGCGAAGGAAAATCGCAGCAGGCCCAGGGGACCGAGGGGCAGGTGGGGCCTCCTTGCTCAAGACCAGACCCCAGTGTCTCGGACCTGTCCTACCCCTGACCCAGGCCTTCTTCACACTGGCGTCTGTGTCTGGACACCCAGGCCCCGGCCCGGAGACCCCCTGCCCCACTCTGGGAGCTAGGGTGGCGGGCAAAGGAGGAGCCACGCCAAGCCCCGCCCCCGCTGCACTCACGGACTCCGCGGTTGCCACCATTTCCTACGCCGATTCAGGCCCACCCGCACAATCTTATTGGCTTAGAAATCAGGCCACGCCCACCTAGCCGGAAAGTGCGATGAAGGCCCTGCCCGTAGCTCATTGGCTTTTGACGCCTCGGCCCGCCCACTGGGGCCGAGTCTTTTGGTTGCGCTGTAAGGCGCGCGTGTCCACCGGGTAAGCGGGCGGCCCCGATTTCAGTGAGGTTTATGGAGCAGCTGCCGTCGCTCTGTCCCGCGAACATGGCTGTTAGTTACACCGCTGTTGCACCACTTCCGCCCCATAGTCGACCCGGACCCTCACCAGAGCATGGCAAGGAGGCACGCCTCGCATCCCAGCTTGCACAGGGGAAAACGAAGGCCGGACTTTGTTTCCCCAAGTCCTGGGTCTCTCACCCACCCCGGGTTCTCCCAGCGGCCCCACTCTGTCTCACAGAAACAGCAGATGCCAGCCGTATCCAAGAATAAAGTCCTTTATTATCTCTCAAGCTGTGGTGATTGGGCTGGGGACCCTCGAGCGACTCAGGGAGGGCTTCCCTGGACCTGGTTGTAGAGGAAGATGGCGCCTTTGGCCGAGGGGCAGAGCTCGGCCCACATTTCGGTCTCCTGCAACCTCGGTATGCTCTGTGGGGAGACAGTGAGATCCAGACATCCAGCCCTCAGGTCTCGTGCAGGAGCTGTGCCCAGAGTTCCTGAGCCTCAGAGCCCTCTGCACTGCATGGTCCCTAGGGATACACGCTAAGGGGGCTGAGCAAGTCCTTGGCTTCCCCAGTGAGGCCTGTGGCTCCAGAGAAAAACTCAGAGATTTGGGGGCCCTGTCTGACTCAGCCCTCAGAGACAAACACGTATCACTAGGCCTCTGCAAGTCCCACCCTCAGCTCCTTTTCTAAGCAAGACTTTACCACCTCGCACCTGTGTCTCCATAAAGATGATTCCCGTGGACTCATGGGCCTCAGGTCCTCCACTCATGTAGTATTTCCTCACCTGCTCAGAAGTCAGGCTGCATCTGGACAACAACATGAGAGTGGCTGGTGGGTGCCCAGCCCCAGGAGGGTCCTTGTGGAGCCCCACCTACCTCAGCCATCCCCCTCAACCACCCACCTACCCCAGGAACCAGGACCCTGTCCCTCAGAGCTCACTCACTGGACATAGAACTCGGCACTGGCACGGCCGGCACTGGTCTCATTGCGAGCAATGCCCAATAACAGCGGCTGGCTCAGGGTGAGCAGTGGCAGGTTCACCTGGCGCCAGAGATTTCACTTGTCAGTGCCCACTGCCCACATCTCCGCCCCTCTCAATGGAGAACAGAATATGCATTACCCTCGTACATCATTTTACAGTTTGTAGCTCAAATGCCCAGAATCACAGGATGTCAGATCTTGGGCATGTTCATTTCACAGATGGGAAAATCAAAACCGGAGAGATTGAACAATTTGCCCAGAGACACCCAAGGGAGTCAATAAATCGATTCCCAATTACTCCTCTTTTCAACAAACCTGGGGGGAATAGGCAAGACATTTATCATTGTTCCCATTGTAAAGAGGAAGAACCTGAAGTATACAGAAATGAGAGCTAGAATTGAGAACTCCAAGTGTGCCCAGCTGCAAAGCCAAGTTCTTCCCTCAATGCCACATGCCTGCACTCTCCCAGCAGCCCAAAATGAGGTTGTGGAATTCTGGCACGTTCTACCACCTCCCTGCCGGCCCACCACACTGTCCTGGCCACCCCTCACTCACCTCATCACAGATCTCCCGGAGGACACTGGAGAAGAGCTCATGCACCACCAGCTCCCCAGGGAGGTCCTTGTGCAGGGGGCTGTCACCAGGGCACAGGGCCTGTGAGAGGTCAGGCTCAGCCCCTGCTCCCCACCTATTCCCGCCCTGCCTTCCTCCATACTTGCTGTCCCTGAGGGCCTGTTTGGGCACAGTGTAAGAGTGTTGGTGTTCCCCTGACCCAGGCCCTCTTTTTCCAGATGGACAAACAGATGTCCGGCCAGGTCCTCACCCCCATTCCCTAGCTTCCCACAGGTCCCGGGGCAGGGGGCAGTAGGAAGGCTGAAGAGCAGAGACTTTCAGAAAAGACCCAGGCCAATTCCTCCTTGAGGGATGAGGAAAACAAAGCTGAGCTGTCTGGGTCTTTGTGCCTTTGCGCCCAGCCTGGCATCTCACCTGAGGCTCAGGGTGCCCACCAGGCACATCCACCAGCCCAGGTGCTTCAGCCACCTGCCGAGAGCGGCGCAGGAAGACAAGGAAGTCATCGGCGGTGGCCAGTGCAGCGCCCACCCCCAGTGGGTCTGCCAGGTAAGCTTGCTTGTCACCCCAGTCGGCGGCTCCCTGCTGTTGCAGCCAGGCAGCTGAGCTGGCCCAGTTGGTGCCCAGGAAGTCTCGGTAAGAAGTAAGGCCCAGGCGCAAGAGCAGCTGCGGCCCTGGTGAGCCAGTGGGCACTAGGATGGCAGAATGCAGGCGGAACTTGGGGGCATCAAAGAGCCAGGGCTGGGCCTGTAGCCGGCTCTCCCAGACAGCAGCAATGGCCTTGTCCCCTCCTGGCAGTGGGCGACGGTCGTGGGCTGGGCTCAGCTCAGCCCATACCTGCTCCTTGGGCAGCCCACCGGGGGGGCAATGCAGCAGCAGGTACACCTCAGGGTCCATGGTCTGGACAGGGCAGCTCTGGGGGAGGTCACAGCCAGGCCTGTCACGCTGGGGGACCCACAGCCACCCACAGACCTCCTGAGGATACCCCCAGCCCTTCTGCACCCCGGTGGGCAGTAAAGTGTCTTATCCAGCAAGAGCCACGGACTCCTGGGGCCAGACATCCCTGGGATTCCAGGGCACACCTACCACCCAGAGGTTCTGGGTCCAGTTACCCCCTAATGCCTATGTCTCCCAAACCCAGGGGTCCTGCTTCCAACCCCGGACGCGCAGGGACCCCTACCAGGGTCCGGAAGCTCCAGCCTCCAGCTGTCACTTACCGCCAATTCAGCCCTCAGACTCCGCCCCTTTGTTCAGAGCGGAAGTGCCCGCCCCTCCTTCCTAGGCTTCTCATTGGTCCCGGCCCTCAGGAGGCCGCGGTATTAGCTCCCTAACAGCAGGAATTGGTGAGCCTCCGGGTTTGTCCTCCGCGTTCCTGCTAGGTCCGTCTTGGCCGACCCTAATCTAACGCCCCGTTAGCCTGGACGCCGGCCCCGCCTCCTCACGCCCGTCTCGCGGGACAGACCCGCGAGCCTGAAGCGCGGAGGCTCGGCTTTCCTGGGCTCCGTGGCTGACAGTATGACCTTGGGCAAGTCTGGCTGGCTGGGCCTCAGTTTCCCTGTCTGCACTAGGGAGTTGGACTGGGAAGTGAATTTAATGAGCTTACTATTCCCCTCCCAGCTCTCGCATCCTGAGGCTTGTGACTTTCTGGGCAAGGTGGAGACATGGAAGGGTCCTTAACAGTCCCCACATGTCACTGCTCCCCCCAGTTTTGGCTATGAACTCCTCTGGAGGAAGGAAGCAGGCAGGAGCGCGGCCCAGGGGTAGAAGGGCTCACAGACCCCAGGAAGAGGTATACCCCATCCTGTGGTGGGAGGGCAGGGGTAAGGCGACTCTGAGCCCTGGCTCCCTGGGAAATGCTGGTGAAGTGGGAGTGGGGGCTGTTGGGTCCTACTCTTCCCAGAGAGCACAGGGACTCCTCTCTCACTGGTCACCCCCTGCATCAGGTCACTCCGAGTTAAGGGTTAGTAGCAGGGCAGGATCACCGCGGGGACCAGGGGCCACCTCTGGGGTCTTGCAGGATGGAGATGTGCGACTGTCCAAGGCTCTGTCCTACGCCCTGCGCCACGGGGCCCTGAAGCTGGGGCTTCCCATGGGGGCCGGTAAGTGACGTTCGTGGAGGTTGGGGCGAGGAGGAGCTCAAGTGCAAGGAGCAGTGTGAGCCTCTCTGGCTGCCTTCGCCTATGGCTCCTACTGCTCCCTATGGGGACTACTCAGAGGGCACATCCCTTCATGTACAGGGAAGACCAAGGCCCCAAACCCAATATCACGTCCGGGGCAAACTGGGAGAGGAGCCTTTGTCTGAGCCAGGCTTCGTGATACTTCCAGCCCAGTGGACAAATAAACACTTGTCCCAAGAATGGGCACTGGGGGTGGGGGGTGTTGATGCAAATGAGTCTTACTGAGTGTCCACTTTGGGCCAAGTACTGTGCTAAAAAGGGTCATTTTATCTTTGTGACCCGACACGAAGCAAATCCTATTCTCATTGTCAGTTGAGGAAACTGAGGCCCAGAAAAGGGAGACTTTTTAAAGGTCACACAGATGAACCCTTGTGACCTGTAAGCCCAGGCTCTGTTCCGGTTGCCTGTGGCTCGCCTTGTTAACTCTGGCCGAGGCCAGAGCAAATTAGGCTCCTCAGCACCCTGCCTGCCCACAGATGGCTTCGTGCCCCTGGGCACCCTCCTGCAGCTACCCCAGTTCCGCAGCTTCTCAGCCGAAGATGTGCAGCGTGTGGTGGACACCAGTGGGAAGCAGCGGTTCGCCCTGAAGCCGGGGGACCCCAGCACTGGCCCTCTCATCCGGGCCAATCAGGGTCACTCCCTGCAGGTGGGGCTCAGGAGACAAATGGGAGAGCCAGGTGGGACCCCTGCCTGTGAGGGAGGTCTCACTGCCCATTCCCCAACCCATGCTAGGTACCTGAGTTGGAGCTGATACCCCTGGAGACCCCACAGGCCCTGCCTTTGATGCTTGTCCATGGCACATTCTGGCAGCACTGGCCCTCCATCCTGCTCAAGGGCCTGTCTTGCCAGGGAAGGACGCACGTCCACCTGGCCCCAGGACTGCCTGGGGACCCTGGTGTCATCAGTGGTCAGTTCTCTCCTCCAGCTATTCCCACCCACTCTGTCCTCCCAGGGCCCTCTCCAAGGGTCCTAGCCTCTTTTGTCCAAGACCACCCCATACCATGCATGCAACAGCACCCCCTTTTCCCCACTGAGCCCAGGATGCCAGCCTCCCCAGGTTTGATAACTGCAACCCCAGACGCCCCAGGCCCCAGCTCCAGTTGTCTCCGCAGGCATGCGGCCAAATTGTGAAGTGGCCGTGTTCATCAACGGGCCCTTGGCCCTGGCAGGTGAGTCTGGACCTAGCAGGGACTGCCCTAGGTCTGCAGAGAAGGCACAAGTCACATCTCTGGCTCTGTCTACAGATGGAATCCCCTTCTTCCGCTCTGCCAATGGAGTGATCCTGACTCCAGGGAATGCGGATGGCTTCCTGCTTCCCAAGTACTTCAAGGAGGCCCTGCAGCTACGCCCTACCCGTGAGCTATGCCCTACCACTCCACCCCACCCCTATTCTTTGTGCCTGAAGCCTGTGCCCTCTGCCCTTCACCTCTTTCCCAGCTCCCAATCCCAGGCCGACTTAGGTCTCCCTCTCTTTAATTAACTCATCTCTATCTCAGGAAAACCCCTTTCCTTGTCTGGTAATGGAGAGACAGAGTGTCAGAGTGGCCCCAAGCACAGTTCCAGAGGAAGGATGATCCAACAATAAAATATTTATTAAAAAGACAACAAAAACAAGACTCCAGTTTGAATCACCTTATAGCTACAGCTGGTCTTCCTCATATGCTCAGGGACTACAAGTAGGTCAGGGGGGTTGGTCTTGGCCAACCAGACAAGGGAAGGGCGGGCCCTGTAGAACTCACCCTCCCCAGCCTGGGGGACGGCAGGGTTGGGCCCAGCCAGGTCCCTGGTCTGCACAAAGCCAGTGTCAGTGGGTGAATGTGCCCTGGTCGTGCATGTTTGGAGAGGGTGTGGGCAGTGAGTCCCAGTGGGTGTGGGCTTACGAGTGGCCATGGCAGGCGGTAAGCGGGATGGGGGCAGTAGGAAAGGCCTCAGAAGGCCTCATGGCCTCCTGTGAGCTGCAGGAAGAGGTCCTCGTCCAGCTCCTCCCCATGGGACCGCTCCCGCGTTGACAGGAAAATGTAACCCCCAATGTACTCATGTACAATGCGGCAACTGGCAGACACGCAGCTGAAAGCCACGTTGATGTGCTCGTCAAACTCGATGGCCACCTGCAGGGCGGGCAGTCAGAGGGACTGGTGGGGGTGGGATACGGGCACAGCCCCTGCGCTGTCCTGGCTGGCCCTGGCGCTGCCTCCTGACCCTGCCCCCACCCTCGCTCTGGGCCCACCTGCCGGATGTCCCAGTTGACATTCCACTGGCGCATGTTGCTGAAGCGCCAGGTCTTGACCACGTCGCCCACGGCCAGGTCAATGCGGATGAGGCGGTTGTTGGCGATGCCCAGGATCTCGTCTTTCCTGCTGCCCTTGAACCTGGTCCCCAGAGGGACAGAGTGTGAGCAAGGGCCCCCGCCTGCGTGGCCCGGGAGCCCACCCAGACAGCCTGGTGTGGTGCTCAGGAGCAAGTTGTACAAGTAAGTTATTTAGGTTCTCTGGGCCTTAAGTCCCTCATCTGGAAAATGGGGCTTAACTGATATAATCATTATAACAGTGTTTAGCAGCATCAGGCAAGCAGTCCATGCCTCTAAATAACAACTTTTTTTTGGTACCATCTTCATCCATTGCCTCACTCATATCCTTGCAGGCTTGGAAAATGGGCAAATGGGGGCATTCCCTGTCACAGTAGCCAATGTTGGCCCTGTCCTACAGACCAGCTAACCGAGGCCCAGACGGAGTGGTCCATGGCAGAGAGCTGGGTCTCCTGCTTTCCTGGTCTGATCTCTCTCCCTGTTGTGTTTGCTGTGGGGGTGCGGGGAGGGGGGCACATGGGGTGCCCTCAGTAAGGTCTGCTGACAGAAAACAGGAAGAGAGGCTTTAGGGTGCCACCCACAGGCAGCAGGTGAGGGCAGAACAGACCTGGGTGGAGTTCATACCTGACCAAGACATAGGAGATGCCAAAGTCGGGCAGAGACTGCCAGGCCTGGATGAAGCGCAGGTAGGCCTCAGACAGCGAGAGTTGGGCCACGTTCTGGTGGGCTTCCAGGATCCGTGGGGTGAGCTGTGGGATCACACTGGTGAGGGGCTGCCAAAGTCCCTGGGACCCGATGCCTGTCCCCATCAGGGAGACAGGATGCTAATCCTGGGGCAGGGCCAGTGCCCACTGTGGGGCCACCAGAGTGCACCCTCTCACCAGTCAGCAACTATGAGCTGAGCCAGGCCCTGAGGTGGACATGGGCAGCTGGTCCCCAGAGGGAGGGGACCAGCACCCTCAATCTCAGGGACATGGTGGGAGAAGTAACAAGTGAGCACATGGCTTTCCAAAAGAAGGCTCTGTGGAGATCCAGGGGCCAAGGTTGGCCAGGTAAATGCTGTGGTCGTTCCCTTCACCCACTCTTTCTGGTACCTGTTTGGCCTTGAATTTTCGCTGGAAGCGGGGGGCAACAAGGCCATAGGGGTTGAGGCCCTCAGGGGAGGCATCAGGGCCCTGGGTGTGGTTGGCCGAGCCCCCACTGCCTGTCCGCTGCAGGCTGAGGAAGGCCAGAATGGCCTGCACCTCACTGGCGTAGCTGCTGTCCGCCATGGTGCGGCCCTTGGAGGCCAGCCGGCAGCCGGCCATCCAGTGGGCATACTGCTGCTCCTGTGATGGGAGGATCGGCGAAGGTGGTGAGGGGCTAGCCAAGCTCTGATTCAGCCCCTACCCCTGTCCCCGCCCCCACTCCAGCCTCAGCCCAGCCCTGGCCCCTGCCCAGCCCTTACATCCTGGCACCGCAGGTGAATCTCACTCATGCCCTCAGGGGAGGGCACCAGGAGTTTGATGCAGAATTTCTGGCCTGAGACGTTGACATCAGGGACCACCTCACAGCCTGGAGGGAGAAGGCGTGGGCTAGAAGGCTGCAGAGGGGGAGGCCGCCTGAGAGGCCCCTGGGTAAATGACGGCCCTGCACAGCTGGCTCAGGACACAGGGCATCTTCCCTGGCCCCCAGGACAAAACTGAGGTGAGACCATCACCTGACCAACCCACAGCCCTGCCCTGGGCCCTGTTCTGCCCGGGCCGCCCTCACTCACCCTTGAGGTTGAGCTGCTGAATGGGATCACCAGGGGCCTCATCCTGGCTCTTGTAGTAGGACAGCGTGGTCTCCTTGAACACCACCCAGTGCTGGCGGTACCCCTTCAGGGTCAGCTTCCGGGGCCTGAGGGTGAGGCGGGAGGTGGGGACAGGCTACCTTTCCCTCCTCTGCTCCCTCTCCACACGGGTCCCTACCGCAGGGCCCAAACTTACCGAAAGATCCGGAGATGGTCCTTGAGTTCCGGGATGGCGGTGAGGCTGTCCTGAGGAGGAGAGGAGTGAGACGGGGGCCCGGGCCCTGAGCTGGGCCTGACCGCCCCCCGACTGGAGCCCCTCCTCACCAGCACGTCCGTGGGTGCTGACCCCGCCAGCTTCAGCTCCAGGTTGCTTAGGGCTGCGTCCAGGTCCTCCAGCCCTGGGTCTGTGCTGGCTGCTTCACCCACCTCCCCGCTCTGGGACAGCTTGTTGATGTGGTACTGGGTGGGGTGCATGGGTGGGCTCAGCGGGCAGGCCATTGGTCCCGCCATACCCTGAGCAGGGCTTCCCCAGAGATGGGCCCCACTCTGGAAGAGCCTTCCTGCCCCAGGACTGGCTTGCACCCCAGCTCCCCCCCCCCCCGGTCCCCAAGGCCTGTCTGGCACCTGCAGGGCTGCAAACACCATCATCTCCTCCTCAGTGCAGTCAATCTCCTCCAGCAGCAGGTCCCACCGAGCCTGCTCGTACAGCTGCGTCAGCCGCACTGGGTCTATCTGGAGCGGTGGGCAGGGAAGACTGGGTTGGTCAGGTGCCACCTGTCCTGAGCACCCCATGTGCCCAGCTCCTGCGAGCCTCAGCCCTCGGCCCTGTCCTTCATACTGTGGCAAGATCGTTTAGTGGCCCCACATGGGCAGAAGACGCCAATCCCAGCCTTACAGTCTGCTAACCCCATCTGTCCAGGGAAGTGGCACCTTATTCTCTCTAAGCCTTTGTGTACAGATATTGACTATATGTCTATTGTGCACACCACATGCTGCTGAGGGCAAAAGGAGGACTGAGTAAACCAATCGACAAGTAAAGCAATCCAAGGGTGCAATAAAAGCTATTAAGGAAATAGCTGCTGTAGGGCAACTCACTCAGGCCCTCAGGCAAAGATACCACAAGTTTGATGGTGAAGACAGAGAATGGAACTGGGTTGCAGGGGGCTACTCTACATGAGGAAGCATTCAGGAAAGGCTTCCCTGAGGAGGTGGCATGCTGTGTTGAGACCTGAAGGATGACTAAAGGGAAGAGTGACAGGAAGAACATTCCAGAGGGTCTGAATAGGGAGTCCAAATCTCAAAGGGCGATCCTAGTTACCCACAGAAGACCAAGCCTATGCTCCCTCTGCAACCCACTAAAATTGATAGCAAAGGCATAAAAAAGGTAAACCCAAAAGGACAAGGAAGAGGGAAGGGACTAGAGCAGGTGAGAGATGCCAAATACATTTTGGAAGATGGAAAGCAAAAACGTGCATGGGAATGGAGTTGCAAGGAAAGAGAGTTGAGATCTCACACTGTTCTCTCTCTCTTGTTCTCTGGTAAAGGTACTAATGAGTTTTGAAAATAGGCAGAAAGCAAACAATAATAAGAACAAAAATCTGGATAAAGGCATCCAGTTCACATGTGAACCCCTAGACAGGCTCCGGTCTGGGGTCCCTTGGCTGAGAGGTGAGGGTGGGCAGAAATGAGGACTGTAGAAAGTCTATAAAAGAAGCAGGTCCTTCCCTACTCCCTGCAACCAAATGACAGCCAGTTAGCTCCTGGCAGAAGCCAGAGATTTACTGAGATGCTGAGCTGGAGTTACCTCCGCATTTGGTACTCTAGGCACAGCTGGATGTGTGAGGGGGTGCAAGATGCTGAGAACAGAAGAATTAAGAGAAGGCATTCTGAGACACCCCAGCTTTTCTTCACTGCCCAAGACACCCCAGCTTTTTCTTCACCCAAGACATTGTCAGTGAGCCTTCTATGCCCAGTCAGGAGATCAGACGTTTCATTGCTGAGAAACTGATGAACCAAAGAGAAATCGCCTCAAGAGAGTGACATCCCTGCCCTAGCACCCCAGGAGGCCCCCAAAATGCTAAGCCCAATTCATCCACTCAGGGTTTTCAATTGGTTTCTCAGAGCCTTACTTGTAAATACAAAAGGTTAGTCAAGGATTACCCACATTTAAGAAATGCTACTAGCATGAATTACAGAGAGCAAGACCAAAAAAAAGAGCTTGGAGGAAATAAAGACAATGTACGGAGTAGAAGAAAACTTCCAACACGAGTCAAAATCCTTATAAAGACAAAATACTGCGCTCATAAAACGAGAACAGAAGGCTATTTTTAAAAGGAACAATTGTAAAGTTAAAGATATAGTAATTAAGACTGCGACATTGGCAACAAGAAATAAATTGACCAATGGAACCAAAGAGAGTCAGAGGTAGACACACACCTGACGTAGGACGAAGGTGATCCTGCAATCACTGGAGAAACGATGCTCTTTTTAGTAAATGACACTGGGTCAATTGGATACCCATGTGTCAAAAAAAATTATATGTGCCCCTACCTCACACCACATACAAATATGAATTCCAGATGGGCTGCAGATTCAAATGTGAAAGTGGAAACAATAAGGACTTTTGAGAAAAACAGGACTACATCTTTGTGATTTTGGAATAAAAAAGACTTCTTAAACAGGACACAAAAGATGTTAATCATAAAAGAAGAAATATAAATTGCATTGTATTAAAATTAGTAACTTCTGTTTATCAAAATAAACCACTAAGAGAATGAAAAAGCAAAGCACAGAGTGGGAAAATATATTCACAATATATTTTTACAAAGAAAATATATTCACAATATATTTTGACAAAGTATTCATATGCCAAAATAAAGGACTCCTCCAAAGCAGTATGAGAAAGACAAGCAAGTCAATATAAAAATTGGTAAAAAACTTGAACAGAAACTTGACAAAACGGATATCCAAATGGCTAATCGCCATATGAAAAAGGGCTCAACTTGATTAGTCATCAGGGAAATGTAAATTAATGCCACATAAAAAGTATGTCAGTGGTTGTCTGGGGCTGGGTGTGGGAGGAGGAATGACTGCAAATGGGCACTAGGGAGCTTTCTGGGGTGATGGAAATGTTCTAAAACTGGACTGTGGTATGATTGCACAACTATATACATTTACTAAAAATAACCAAACTGCTCACAATGGGTAATTTTTATATTAGGTTGGTGAAAAGGTAATTGCTATTTTTGGAATTATTTTTAACCTTTTAAACAGCAATTACTTTTGCACCAACCTAATATAGTATGTAAATTATATCTCAGTAAAGCTATTTTAAAAAACAAATTTAAAAAACACACATATGAGATACATTTACACACCTACCAGAATGGCTACCCTGGAAGAGATTGGAAATATCAAGTGTGGTGAAACTGTGGAACAACCGAAACTCTCATACACTGCTGATGGGGTGTCAATTGGAACAACTGTTTTGAAAAGCTGTTTAACAGTTATTTACTACAGGCCCCAGTGTCTGTCCTAGAACCCAGCAATTCCACCTCTGGGTATATACCCTACAGAAATGTATACCTATGTTCACCAAAAGACATATACTGAAATGTTCATAGCATCTCTGTTCATAATAGCCCCAATCTGGAAATAACACAATGCTCATCAATGGAAATTAATTGTGGTGTATTGACAGAACGGAATGTTACACAACACTGAGAAAGAATAAACTACACCTATATGCCACATGGGTGAATCATACAAACATAATGCTGAGTGAAAGAAGCCAGACACAAAAGAGTATAGACTGTGTGATTTCATTTATGTAGATTTCAAATGCAGGGAAAACTCATCTATGGTGTTAGAGGTAACATTGGTGGTTTCCACTGTGGGAGACAGTGCATGGTGGGGGCTTATTACGGGGGCTTCTGGGGCTGGTAAAGTGCTATAAGCTTTAAAAAGGAACACTCATAACATAAGAGTTCTTAGAACTTAAAAATGAAGCTGTAGAAATTAACAATTATATAGTTCATTTGGAAGATAAATCAAGGAACTCTCCAGAAAGTAGAACAGAAAGAGAATGAGCTTAAAAACAAGAAAGAAAAGATGAATGTCTAATTTGTTTCTTTGAAGAATAAATCTAGAAGGTTTAATATCTACTAAGTTCCAGAAAAAGGAAAAGCAACAGAAAAATAGAGTGGAGGAAATTAATCAAGAAATTATAAAGGGCATTTTTCCAGAACTGGAGGACCCAGGTTCTAATTTGAAAGGGCTCAGCAAGTGTGCAGGCCAATCAATGAAGAAAGATCCATACTATTGAGAGATTTAGAACACCAAGAGAAAAAAAAAAAAAAAGAACACCAAGAGATAAGGGGGAGATTTTTAAAGTTTCTTGTCCCTGCCCCGTACCTCCAAAAACAAATAAAAGTGTGTGTCACATATGGAAGGACTGAAAATAAAAATGGCATCAGACTTTTCAACAGCAACATTGGAAACAAGAAGACAGTGGGAAGGTGGCTTCAAAAATTATCAGGAAAATGATTCCAACCTAGAATTCTATACCTAGCCAAACTATAACGTGGGTAAGGGTAGAATAGTGACTTTTTCAGACATGCAGGTATGAAACGAAATCTCACATACCCTTTTAAGGGAAGCTGTTGAAGTATATGCTCCATCGAAATGAGGGAGTCAGTCAAGAAAGAGGAACACAAGTGATCCAGGAACCAAGAAGTCCCATATAGGAATTCCCAGGAAGTAGTGAAGGGAAGTCTAAGGACAACAGTCGTGCAGTGGGTGTAGAGTGCCACCATTCTGTGGTCCTGAAAAGGAAATCACACTCATTGATGTCCTAAAGTGATCAACTGTTTTGAAAGGAGTACTGTGGCTCGGTTGCTGTGTTAGAGGAGCTTGGCTATGGAACACCCCACTTCATCACTGTGAAGACCCCCAATGGCAAGCCACAGCCACATCAAGTGTCCAGATAGCCTTTTGGGGTCTCTCTTCTAATTGTATAGAGACAATTAATAGAAAAAGAAGTTAATAAAAATACAGCAATTATGACCTATAAGAAGAACTTGACCAAGAAAGGAAATATCACTACTCTGTGGCTTAGCTAAGAATACTATTTATATGTGTTACTATTTACAGCCATAATGACGCTGTTTTCACCAAAAACTATCGCACAATTCAATTGGAAAGGTACAAAGAAATGTTTGTATTGTGTGTGAGGGGGGGGGAGGAGGGTGTAAGACAGCTAAATCCTCATCTTTCATACAAAGTCAATAGATAATGAGTGAAATAAAAACACAAGGAACAGAAATATATAAGCATGTGATACAGACATAAATACTAGAATAAAAAGCTACAGAGTTAAAATCTACAGTCTCTAGGGATCCAAGATCTGGGATAAGGAGAGGTGCAGCAGTAAACTGCTTTGTTGTTATTATAAACCTGCTTGGACTATTTAACTCTTTAAGCCATCGTATATTACTTTGACAAAAAAAAATTTAAGAAACAAATGAGAACAAAGAGCAAATGGCTTTTAGATACTGGAAAACAAGCCACACAGAACACAGAAGGGAAACACGGTGACTCCTAAAATTGCCCTGGCTGACTGCCTGAAGAGAACTTCCAGGCTCTTGCTCAGGGCGGAGTACCCCAAACAGAGCCCAGCATATCCCTTGAGTGGAGATGTAGTTGAGAATTTGGGGAGTCCAAGGCAGCTAGAGTTCACAGGACAAAGTACTGGAGAGGAGATGGCTGCACAGAGAGGAAGCTCTGGAGATCAGCAGAGGGCTCCTCTTGAGTCTATAGCTGGGTACTCGTCAGTGCGTGTGCGTGTGTGCATTGTGTGTGTGTGTGTGTGTGTGTGTGTGTGTGTGTGTGTAACGAAACTACCCAAGGCAGGTGGAAGAAAACTCTGGAAAGGAGCAGGGGGAACATTTACCAGACCTCACATAGGATGGAAATAGTTCACACTCCCCACCAGGTTAGAGAAACCTCATCATACATGGCGCATCAAATACAGTACTCGGAAGGCTATTCCCTTAAAGGGAGTAGATGAGCCCTAGATTAAAGGATGCTTTTATCCTGTGTAATTAATGTTCAAGTCTTGGAAGGATCAAACTGCTCCGAAGTGTCTTCACTTCATCCCCAAACAAGGTTTACAAATAATTAGACTACAAAAAAAACAAACAAACAAAAAATCAGCACCCAAGAACACACAATTTGTAATGTCTGGCATCAAATAAAAAATAACCAGGCATGAAAACAAGCAGAAAAATACAAGTCATAATGAGGAGATGATAGTCAGTAGAAATAAATCCAGAAATGACATGGATCATAGAATTAGTAGATAAAAACACTAAAAGTTATTATAAGTATATCCTGTATGTTCAAAAACTAGAGAAAAGTACGTATACACTAAGGAGAGATATGGAAAATATTGAAAAAATCAAAACTTAACTTCTAGACATGGGATTAACAGCAGATTGGACATGGCAGAAGAAAAGATTAGTAAACTTAAAAATATAGAACTATCTGGAATGAAACAAAGAAAACTAAGACTGGAAAAAAAATAAACGGCTAACTGAATGGCCTCAGTGAGCTGTGGGATGATTTTTAGCCGTCTAATACTCATGTAATTGAAATGCCATAAAAGGAGGGCAGCAGAAAAAAAACCCTGAAAAAATAATAGCCAGAAAACTTCCAAATTTAATGAAAACAGCTCGATGAACCCCAAGCATGAGAAATCTGAAGTGAACCCAGGCACATGATAATCAAATTGTTTACAACCAGTGATAAAAAGAAAATCGTAAAAGCAGTCACAAAACAAGACACATTACATACAGGTGAACGAAGAATGACAACAGACTCAAAGTTGGAAGCAGTGCAAGCCACAAGACTGTGAAGTTAAGGTACCGAAAAACAAAACAAAACAAAAAACTTGTCGACAGAGAACTCTACACCAAATAAAAATATCTTTCAGAATTACAGGCAAAATAATGACTCATACAGACACTCAAAAGCTGAAAGAATTCATCACCAGAAATGTTAAAAAAAGTCCTTCAGGCAGACAGAAAAGGATATCAGCTGGAACTCTGGATCTATATACAGGAACAAAGAGCACAGGGAATGGTGAGTGTGTGGGAACGTATAGGAGAGTTTTTTTCATGTTTTCAGTGTCTTAACAGGACACTTGACGAATGGAACTGTTCTGCATCTTGATTTGTCTGTGTCAACATCCTGGTTGGGATTCTGGTGAGGGAAAATGCATACAGGATACCCACGTCTCTAGGACCTTGGTGTGGTAATTCGTTTTTTTTTTGTTCTTTTTTTTCTCTTTCTGTGTTAATTCTTACAACTGTCTGTGAATCTATAGTTATCTCAAAACAAAAAGTCTAATAGAAAACAACTGACTGGTTAAAGCAGAAATAACAATGACAACTCCACAATTTTACTCCTAGGTATATACCCAAGAGAAACGAAAAAATATGTCCATGAATATTCATAGCAGCATTATTCGTAATAGTCAACAAGTGTCTAAAATCAAATGTCTATTAACTGATATAAGTGAAATACGGCATATCTATACATGGAATATTAGTCAGCCACAAAAAGGAAGGAAGCACTGAACCATGCTACAACATGAACAAACCTTGAAAACATGATGTTACGTGAAATAAGCCAATCACAAAAAGCCACATATTGTATGATTCCATTCACATGAAATGTTCAGAATAGGCAAAGCTATAGAGACAGAAAGGAGATTAGTAGTTGCCTGGGGCTGAGGGGAGTGGGGGATAAATGGGGAGTGACTGCTAATGGATCTGAGATTTCTTTTTGGGGTGAAAACAAATTCTAAGCTTGATTGGGGTGATGGTTGCACAACTCTGGGAACATTCTAAAAACCACTGAGTTGTACACTTCAAATGGGCAAATTATATGTCATAGAAATTGTTTCTCAAGGCAGCGTCATAATAATAATAACAGCAACAAGAAGTATGACAATGTTTTGTGGCCTTTCACGTACGGAGAAGTGAAATGTGCAATAACAAGAGGGGAATGCAAGTACCCTGATGTTCTTAGACTCTACATGAAGCGGTATAACATTACTGGATGGTAACAGAATATGTGTGCTATCACCCCCAAAACCACGACTTAAAAAACAACAACAGGGCCGGCCCCGGTGGCTCAGGCGGTTAGAGCTCTATGCTCCTCCCTCTGAAGGCTGCCGGTTCGATTCCCACATGGGCCCGTGGGCTCTCAACCACAAGGCTGCCGTTCAACTCCTCGAGTCCCGCAAGGGATGGTGGGCTCTGCCCCCTGCAACTAAGATTGAACACGGCACCTTGAGTTGAGCTGCCGCTGACCTCCCGGATGGCTCAGTTGGTTGGAGCGCATCCTCTCACCCACAAGATTGCCGGTTCGATTCCTCGACTCCCTCAAGGGATGGTGGGCTGCGCCCCCTGCAACTAGAAACCCACAACTGGACCTGGAGCTGAGCTACGCCCTCCACAACTAAGACTCAAAGGACAACAACTTGAAGCTGAACAGCACCCTCCACAACTAAGATTGAAAGGACAACTTGACTTGGAAAAAAGTCCTGGAAGTACACACTGTTCCCCAATAAAGTCCTGTTCCCCTTCCCCAATAAAATCTTTAAAAACAAACAAACAAAAAAACCCCAACAGCATAGCTAATAAGCTAATATAAAGGAGATAAAATGGAATCATGACAACTACTCAATCCAAAAGAAGGCAGAAAAGGCAAGAGAAGGGAACGAGAAAGTCCCCAGGAGAGGAAGGGGATGTGGAAGGAATGGAAAGGAGATGGGTGTGGGTGGAAGGGAGTGGGCAGGATACAGAGAAGTGTTCAGGTTCGATCAGGCTGGGCCTCAGAGAATGGCACCTGGGGCCACAGGCAGCCACAGAAGCCTTTTAAGCAGGAGTGACATGACCTAATGTGCGCTTGCAAAGCAAATGTTCATTCCAGAGCTGTGTGGAGGTGGGGGAGTCCCAGAGAGGAGAAAGGTCCATTCGGAGGGGCTGCAGTAACCTTCTCGAATGAGAGAGGTTGATGTCTGGACAGAGAAGAGTGGGTGGCTTGGGATTTTAGTTCGAGGGAGACTCAACAGGACACGATGAGGGATGGGGTGGGCGGGAAAGGGACAGACCCAGACAGCTGTAAGTCTGGGCCTTTGCCATGAACCCATCAATAGCGAGAGGGGGTTCTGGGCAGCCTGGGAACCCAGAGTCCCACTGCTGGCAGAAGCCTGAGGTGTTTATTAGATACCTGAGAAGAGACAGTTGGACATGCGAGTCTAGGGCTCAGGGGAGAGACGTCTGGGCTGGAGATTATAAACTTGGGAGCTACGAAGAGCATGGAGATGATATGTAAATCCACCAGACGAGATTTCTGGGAGAAAGGGTGAAAAGGAGGAGGCTGGGATGGAGCCCTGGGGCTTGCCAATGCCCAGAGGCCTGGAGACAGGAGAGAGAGCTGAGGAATCTCCAGGACAGCTGGAGACACTGTGTGGGGGGGTCCTATGTAGCTGAGTAAGAAGTGAGCAGGAAGTGGGCAGGGGACAGATAGCATGGAGGGCACGGTCACCTGAGCAGGTGTACTTCCTCATGGGGATGGGACAGAAGACACCAGGAGAGATTTAGCTGAGGAGAGGAGAGTCAGGGAGCACCCAGGAAAGGCTGGGAAAGAGGAGGCTGGAATTTGGGGAGAAAGGACACTAGACCCCAAGTGTTCTGTAGACAATGGCGGCAGTTAGAAGGGGGGCAGAGGGAGTGTGTGTGGGGTTCTGGCGGTCTTTCAGAGGGATGCATGAACCTGTTGGTTGCTAGTGGGGATAGTAGGTTGGGAGGGAGAGATGCACATTGGCGCCTGCCTGTGAAGCCTTGTCCCTTGCCCACCCCTGCTCCTTGCAGGTCCCAGTGCCACCCCCTCCAGGAAGCCTTCCTTGAGCCCAGGTGCTGGGTATTGCCCACCTGAGCTGGCTTCCCACAGGCACTCACCACTGTCTACACTGAACTGTGGTCATTATCTCCCTGACGGCCTTGGCATCAGCCTGAGCCCAGCACTGTTGGAGTTAATAAACGGATGTGGACAGAGACAAAGATCCTCACAAGTCCCTAACATTCCCCGAGGCCAGATCCCTGACCCTAGGTCCCCATGTCCTGTTGACCCAGACCCCCACCTTGCCCTGACCACGCCCACCTTGGGATCCAGGTCGAAGAAGCTGTAATACTTGAAGCGCAGCCAGAGCGTGTCACCAGCCTTAATGCCCTGCTGCATGAGGCATCGCGACGAGTCCAGCCACCTGGGCCACAGCACAGGCAGGGGTCAGGGCTGAGCCAGGTCTAGCGCGGGGGAGGGGTGGGGCTGGGCAGGGGTCTTGGGGGCAAGCACACACACATAGGAAAGGCCTGGAAACTGGAGGCGTAGATTGGGGGTGAGCAGGACACAGGATGGCAAGAGCCCTGGGAGTGGGGGCCCACACACAAGGGGATATGGCTCTGGGCGCAGACCCATCAGGCATTGTACCTGCTGTGGAGCTGGGTCTTGTCCATGAGGGAGCTGGGCCGAGGCAGGCGCTGGAGCAGGAGGGGGTCCGGTGGTGGCTGTGGCCTGCTCAGCATATGGTAGCAGGCCTCGGTCTGAGCGCTGTCTGAGAAGTGGGCCGGCATCCCCCGGAACAACGCCGGTGCCACGCCTGGAGTGCAGGTCAGGGTCAACAGGCCTGGCCCCCCAGCCCCTGGCTTCATGGGTCCCCCCTGCGCCCAGCCCCTGGCTGCCAGCCTGTACTCACCGCCAGCCAGGACGACCTTAGTCAGGTCATACACCTCCTCCTCTGGCTCCTTCTCCTTCTTCTTCTTCTCCTTCTTCTCAGGAGCCCGGAGCAGAGACAGCTCCTCAGGGTGCCGGATACCTGAGGGGAGCTGGGCCTCAGTGGGGGCCAGATCCTGCCCTGTGAGCTCCTGCCCCACCCATGAGTGCTTTGGGGCAGGTCACAGCCCTGCAGGCAGGATGGGGAAGAGGGTAGCAAGGACAACATGACAATCGCCGGGCCTGTAAACCGAGGGGATCAGGCCCCTTGCAGGGGGCAGAGTGGGGATATCTGGGGCCTTACTAAGGAGGCGGCAGATGGCAGCCACAGCCTGGAAGAGAGGCTGGGAGAAGTTGGCTCGGAGACGAAGGGCGCGGCGATTAGGCAGCCTCAGGATGACCGGCCGGTGCTGGGGCCCGAAGAAGAGGCGGGCGTCAGCCAGGATACCATACTTATCCAGCGTCCAGTGGGTCTGCAACAACCATTGTCTTTTCTGTTCCCACCAAATGGCATGGTCTGACCAGTCCTGCTTGCGCTCTGCGGGACCATGGAAAAGGGGGTGGGTGCACATCAGCTTTCGAGGGCCCTGCCCCCAACGCTGAGCACAAGCCTAGGATTCAGAGGCCTGCGGTGACGTCCCCTCCCCTGCCCAAGCCAAGGGCAGGGCCAGGCTAGGTTGGCTCGGGGTCTAGGACCACGGTCATGGCAGAATGGCTCTTTGCTGGCTAACCCTGATCATCTTTCTGGGCTCAGTTCATACATCACTTCCTAGGGAGTCCCCAACCCAGAGTCTAGGTACCCCAATCTTAGTGTGCCCACCTCATGCACTCCAGCCCGTCAGGCTGCCCCATACAGCCCCTCCTGTGTCCTCCCACCATTTCTGGCCTTTCCTTGGCATTCGGAGAGCTTGGGACAAAGGCTACGGCAGGGCCTGGGGTTGTACCTGGCAGGCAGCAGCAGGCACTCTGTAAATAT
This sequence comes from Rhinolophus hipposideros, assembly GCF_964194185.1. Taxonomy (NCBI): domain Eukaryota; kingdom Metazoa; phylum Chordata; class Mammalia; order Chiroptera; family Rhinolophidae; genus Rhinolophus; species Rhinolophus hipposideros. Next base: position 7,137,277 of record NC_138056.1, read on the forward strand.
TTAGTGGTTTCTAGTTTTGTAACCTTGGCCAAGCCCTTAACCTCTCTGTGCCTTAGTTTTCTAATTCATGACATGTGACTAGTAATGACTCTGGCCTCATGGACACTGATGATGTCTGCGACATCGTAAGTGACAGGGTCTGTGACACACTCATGCTGGCACAGTAACATGCAAGTGAACATTCGGTTAGAAGTGTGAATACTTCATTTGTCACGCAGCTAGTGATAGGTGACACATGGTGTGCTTTCCTGCTCCCTTTAGGAGCATGAACTGGTACAAGGTGAGCACAAAGACCCGGAATGAGCACAGCCCTCCCGCGCGTGCAAAGCTCTTCCTTGCGAGGGGCCCAATTCCCCGTCTCCTGTCTCCCGACACCTCCCTAACGTCACCAGTGCTGCTAGTGAAGAAAACCTCCACCTGGATCTGTCGGCCCCCTTGGGGGCATTTGAGTGCTAAGCCCCACCCCTCACACTCTGTTCTTGGCTTTCTGGCACCCACCTCTCTCCTCTTAACCCATTACTCCTGTTTTGTTCTCCTCGGCCCCTCTCCTGGCCGACCCCTGGCCTGTCTTGGTTCAGTCTGGGACCCTCTCCTTCCTCCTCTGCCATGGCTTCCTCCTGGGGGGGGAGGTCACACCTAATCTATGGCTTCATCTTCCTGTGGCCTGAACCTGCGAGCCACTGGCCACGGGGCACGTTCACTGGCTTTAATCTTTCCAGAACCTTGTTCACAGGCCATGTGCCTGGCTCTTGGACTATAAATGCAATGACTCCTAGTCCCAGCCAAGACATTCATCTTACCCTCGGTCTGTCCGGCATGGACAGGGACGCCCCTGGCAAATTTGTGCCGTATCTGGGTGCTGGTGACAAAGATTCTCCTCTCAAGTCAGGGTGTCATGCCTTCTACATTTAGCCACCACGTTTAATTGATGTCAATCCCACCTCCAAAACCCTCCCTCCTGTTCATCCTCACTGCTGACCCACTGTGGGAGGCCGTGTCTCCCTGTCTCCAGCCCACCATCACTCAAGGGGCCTGCCTAATGTAAGCCCTTGCCTGACAGTCTCCCTGAGGTGCCCTCCACCTCCAGGGGAGTCCAAAGTCCTTACGATGGCCTTCCTAGCCTCATTTCTTGTCACGCTCCAGCCATCCCCCCACCTGGCCTAGTGGCTCCAGTTCAGAACATACCCTGCCCTAACTTCATACCTTGCTCCTTCCTGCTGTGGCCCCGTCTCAAGACTCATTAACTGGCTTGTCATGGGAAGTGTCCGCTTCCCATGCTAGGGGTGACCCTCTTCTGGCTCCAGGCCCCCACAGGGGCCCCTGTGCTGTACCAGTACTCAGCCCTGCGCCAGCAGCAGAAAGGCTGGTCTCCTCTGCCCAGCTGTGCTCCCGGAGCCCAGGGGCTGCATGGGCCCAACTTAGTTGAGCCCCCAGAGACACCTGATGCACTAAGGAATGAGCTCAGGTGAGAGGGGTGGGGACAATGTCCCCATCACAGGGAACAGGTGCTGAAGGCACTTGTCCTGGAGAGCGCTGCAGTAAGTGGAGGAGTGGAGTATGACTCCCTGTTTAGGCCTTTTGCATTGCTGTGCCCAGGCGCCAACAAGGTCTTCACCCGCTCTGCCCCAGCTCGGCCAGGCCCTGCCAGAGTCTTGGTCTGATGCGCAGTCTCCTGAGGGACCCTCTGTTCCCCACTTCTGCTTTCACAGCCTTCTTGGGCCCTTCCTTCTGGATGCTCCCCTCACAACCTCGGCCTTTTGGCCAGGCTGCTGTGGGGTGCCGGCCTGTCCACAGCCCCTGATCTCCCTCCCAGGAGGCACGTGGTGGGTTGGCTGGGTCTGAGGAAGCCCACCCACCCCCACCCGCAGGCCACCCAGGCTCCTGGCTGGGATTCTCATGGGCCTGCCTTCCGGCTCTGGTTATCAGGGTGTGCCTACTGCCCTCCCAGGAAGGGGCAGCCCGCACCCCCGGCAGGGAAAGGCTATGAGAAGCCCCCATGTCACTGGCCCTACTGTTCTCAATGGCTGATACCACAGGCTCCTCTGCTGTAACTTCCTGTGGGGGCAGGGCCTTCCCACCCAGGCTGGGCCTGTCACCAGCCTGCTGAGGGCTTCCGCCTGGGGGAGGAGGTATGGAAGTAGAACCCCAGTTCCCTAGAACCCCCTCTGATCACCCCACAGATCCCTGGAACGTAACCTATTCCTCAGCCTAGGCAGGGCCCCTCTGGCCCCTAGAAGTGAGTAAATGGAGGGCTGAGGCCAGGCCTGCTCTTTGGGGACTCGCAGAAGCAGCTGGAGTGGGAGGAAGGGAGGGAAGACAGTGGGAGGGAGGGGAAGTTGGGGAAATGTCTTTTTTGGAACCAAATGATTAAGCTGGTGCCTTAGTCACTGTGACACTGTTATCGAGCGCTGTGCAGCCGGGGTGGCCCGGAAGTGCCAAGGGACTCCAGTTGTAGCCACCCCGTGCTGTTGAGATCAGCAGTAGGGCCCAGGGGCACTCACTGATCTCCTCCACGATCTTTAGGAGCACCCCGCCAATGTGTGACTCCCCCGTGACCCGGAGGGTGACCGACTCAGCTTCAGGATTCTCCTCTCCCACGAAAACCCGCAGCTCCCAGGACGAGTCGATGTAGTCCCCGGTGGCTGTCTTCATGCCCGCCATGGCTGTGGCGGCTCTACAGTGGGGGTGGGGAGGAAGCAAAGTGAACAGGGTGCTGGACCTGCTAGGCTGCCCATGGTCAGGTAAAAGAGGCCCCATGGTGCCCTGATGGGTGGGAGGGCAGAGTAAGCCAGCCGGCCAGTGTGCCACAGAAGCCCGAGCAAGACACCAGGTGCTGAGCTGTTCCAGGCAAACCTCAGCCCCTCTCACCATCACGGGGGGTTAAGGGGAAAGGACCCTCAGAGACCATGTTGATCAACCCACTCCCATCTTACAGAGGGGAACACTGACGCCCAGTAAGCATGAGAAGGGGCTTGCTGAAGATCATCCAGCTTGATGGCAGAGCTGAGCACAACCCGTCTGCTTTCCAGCCCACAGCTCACCCCAAGCCCATGCTGGCAGCTTCCTATTCTGGAAATGGTTCTGAACGTAGGTCAGAAAATAAGAATTCCAGTTCTGGCCCGAAGCTGAGACCCAAACATCCTAGAGCAGCTGAGGCCTCTCTAGAGCACTGGCAAGACCAGGCTGCTGCATGGGTCAGGGCATGGGCAGAGGCGCAGGAGGGCGAGGAAGAGAAGGGCCCCAGCTTACCTTGCCTGCAAGGCGTTGGGGCTGCAGGTGGCGGGTTGGAGTGTCAGCCACTCCTGGCTTCAGCCTGAACACCTGCAGACCACTAAGTGCTTCCTTCTCCCTGCTTTCTCTTTGGCGCTTCCTTCAGAAAGGAGCACTTGTAGCTTGTCTCAAGCAGGGCTCAGGGCTGTTCAGCCCCTCCCCAGGGCGGGCTGGTGGTTTTGGGTGCAGGAAACACACTGCCAGCCACTGCTGAGGACTCCAGGGTGGCCCCGCCTTGGTTCCTCGTGAGCACAGAAAGCCAGGGAGGAGCGGGGCTGGTGGATGTAACACCACAAAAAGGGTCCCCCCATTTGGAGGGTAGCTTGGTTCAAATTAGAGAAGACAAATCGTGTTCAGGGCTAGGTAGGAAGCCATCTCCCATCTCCCAACCTGTCATGAGGTTTGGGCACCTCTGGGCCATGAAATATCACTGGGCTGCCAAGGAGAGCCATGGAGTTGAAAGGCTTGGATCCATTATTTAGGACTCGTCAGGTCAAGCAAGCTCAAGACCAGATGTCCCTTACCACCACAAAGTAGAAACCAGAAGGCCCCAAGGGAAAACTTCCTTGTCTTTCCTGCCCCCAATAAGGGCCTCTACTTCCAAAGTTGTCAACCTTACAGCTGCCTGGGAAACAACTGAATGAAACCACCTCCCTGCCCTGCCCCTCCCGGTAGTACTTCAAATCTGCCACCTCCACTGACCCATCTGCAACGTGCTCCCCTCTACCCCCACCCCCAGTACGCTAGGCTCAGTCAAGTCCCTACTCAAACGTGACCTTAGACGGTCCCTGGTAGCCCAATCTTTTCCCATCCATCCCTGCATCAGGATGTAAGCTTTGGGAAGGCCAGGCCTTGCGCTCCCTCCTGGTTCCCAGCAGGAACTTGTCCTTCCAGAAACTCAGTTTGGGGCTGGAGGAAACTGAGCCTGAAGAGACAGTAGTACCAGAATCCCTGTGGTGGCCAGGCTTTCTGAACTGTGCCACCCAGGTGGGGGAGGGGGCCTGCGGGGATTGGGGTGGGGGGGAAGTTTATGCAAAGTCAAGGCAGCAGGAAGTGCAGCCAGCTGCTGGCCTCAGCAGCTTCCTAGCCCAGAAAGCCACTCTCTTGGAGCAAAAGAGGAAGTTTTACTCCTGCCCTAGAGGCCATCCCAGTCCAAGAAGAGGGTTTTAGAAATAGTTTTCTGTGACCGTGAAAGATATAATCAAAATCTACTACTTTAAGCCCAGTTGACGGCAGTGATTCTTTAAAAACTACAACATATAGTAGCTGACAGATTTGATCTCCCCTAAAGGAAGGTCCAAAGCATCTCTTGCAATGGAAATAAGCCTGGTTCTTGGGTGGAAACCAGTGTTCTCTGGGTCCAGGTGGCTTCTAGTTTTGAGATTAGAGTGTGGAGAACTGACAGCACGGGAGTCACCTGAATGCTTGCCACTCTGGGAAGCTCTAGAGCCTCCAGGTTCCCTTTCGGCGTGTGTGTGTGTGTGTGTGTGTGTGTGTGTGTGTGTCTGTGTGACAGCACCACCTACTGGCCTCCAGGTGTGTGTGTGTGTGTGTGTCTGTGTGTGACAGCACCACCTACTGGCCTCCAGGTTCCCTTTCCACGTGTGTGGGGGTGTGTGTGTGTGACAGCACCACCTACTGACCACCTTGGGGAAGCCAATGGAACCAAACCAAACTCCCACAGACCCACCCACTCGAAAGCAGGAGGCCCTGGTCCTGAGTTGATTCACATGTACACCTGTCCCAATCCAGGTTGTGACCCCTGGAGGACAGCCACTTTAAGGCCTTCTGGCAAAAAAATGACTCGAGGACATCACGACGTATAACCACGCCCGTCTGGCTTGTTTTATTGGAGAAGAGGATGTGGAGTTAACAATGTGAAGACAATTGGGACATGAGGCTGGGAAGAACACCCTCCCCTCCCCATACATGCCCACTGCCCCAAATAAAAAATAACCAACTATGGGAGAGCAGCTGAGACAGCAACTGGGGGCATGGGACGGGACGGAGACGTAACTCAAGGGCAGCTGAAGAGACCATGCATGTGCTGGGAGGGCCCAGAGGCAGCGGCTGTAAGTAATGCAGGTACAAGTCTCTGGATCTTCCACACAGGTCTGTATAAATATATGGGGATTAAGGTGTTTGCTTTTCCCCTTCTCTCCCTTCTGCTTGCCGCGGTCCCAGCTCCTCTTTCCACACGAGGGCAAAAGGAAGGCGGATGATGAGCAAGTCATCACCGAATTGCGATCAGACCCACATCCATCAGCTTCTGGATCTTCTGCGCTATTACAGGATTCTTTAAGTGTCTAACGAAGAAGAGGCAAAGTTATGTGAAGTGAGACTTAACCTCTCAGAGCAAACCCCTAAGGTTAAGGAGAAGTCCTGGCGGAAGAACTGCAAAGGCCTGCACTGCCATGCAGTCATAACCTGACCCAGCTCCACTGTGCAGATCCCTGGACGCAACTTTAAACTGAGACCATTCTCCCAGCGCACTGGCCTTGCTAACTGGCCACGTAAGCTATCTGACTAAGAGAAATAAAGGCCTTCCTGTTCACCACCAACTGACACCCTTTTAAGTAAAAATACTCCACAAGAGATACTCCCCCCGACTGAGCATATCCCCACCAACCTTGTGCATTCTCATTGTCTTTTCCTTCAAGGCCATCTCCCCCAGCTCTACTCACTCGCTCAGTGCCTGGGGGTCCTTCTGCATCTGCTCCAGGATGAGCCGCATGGCCGGGTCGCTCATGATCTGCTGCACCTCAGGGTCAGCCATGGCCCGTCGCTTCACATCTTCGGGGCTGTCGTGTCGGTTGTACTGGGCCATCATACAGCGTTGGTAACCATCTGCTGCCTCCTGCATTCCAGCAAAGGCAAAAGAGGAGGGCGTTAGCACAACTCGCCTCCTTGTTTCAGCAGGTCCAAGACAACGGAGGTAATTGAGAAGGGCTGAGACAGACACAGAGAAACAGGTGACAGCGAAGGGCCAGTGAACAAACACTGAAAAGACCCAAAGGAGAAGTGTAGACAGGGGAGAACTCCCTGAAGACCGGAAGCAACCCCACCTTACAGTTGGAGTCCAGCTCTAGTGCCTTCTGGTAGACATCCATAGCTTTTGTGTAGTCCTTCATCGCTTCTAGGGCAGCTGCTTTCCGTGTGTACCCCTTGACTGCAGACAGAAATGGGAAAGGTGAGGCACTATCCAAAACACAGCTCCCAGGGCTGCTGCTTCCACCTTTGCATAACACCACACCCTCACGCCTGCTGATGCCAGTTGCCAAACGCTACAGGTTGCAAGGACACAGAGCTTGTCCTCTCTTTCTTTCAATCTTTTGACCAGAATTAAGGGGCGGGGAGAGGCAGTGGAAAGGCACTTACTGAAGGTTGGCTCTAGCTGGATACATTCCTCGCAGTCCTAGAAAGAGGAGGCAAAAAAGAATGAGGTTCCCTCCTGTCCAGGAGCTACTTCAGGGCAGGCTGCTCGCCTGGAACGACAACTGGAACCCTTACCCAGAGCCAGGCCAGAGTATTCTACTTTTGCTCTAGTGCTCCTGTCAATCCCAGCATCTGGGTGATTTAATAGCAGGTATGGCAGAAGGAGGGCAGATGGGCAGGTTAGACACCCCATGAGGGACAACAAATCCACATTAGGGACCATCCCATCTAAGTGGCCTGGATTCTTCACAGGCTAATGTTATGAAAAAGTCACCAAAGGTGAGGAAACTTGTCGCTTAAGAAACTAGAGGACATGATAACCAGATGAAATGCATGAGCCTCAGACACTGACACCTTTAAAACGTATTTTCAGACAAGTGGAGAAATCTGAATATAGACATCTAGCAGATGGCATTACAGCCTTACTTTTGCCATTATCAGGTGCTAATAATATTGTGACTGGATGGAGAGTCATTTTAGGAGATGCATGCTCAAGAATTTATAGAGGTCAAGGGCCAAAATGTATACAATTTCCTTCCACAAATGGTTCAGCAAAAATGTGTCAATACTGACTGCTAAATAGAGATGGGAGAATACACAGGTATTCTGTGTATTTTTGTCTGAAATATCTTCAAAATCTAAAATTACGTGGAAAATACAACAGTGTATTTTGCACAGCTAAGCCTAATTTCAACTCCTCCACCAAGAATCCCTAAGACCAGAAGCAAATACATTCATTCTTTCCTCCTGTTTGCATGATTGGGAAAAGTATGGCTCCTCATCACAGGAGACTGACGATGCCACTCTCTGCTTTGCAAACCAACTGTACAGTCCTACCAACAGCTGTGATGTCTCTAGGCCAGACCAGACCCAGAAGATAATGGCATCAAAAACAAAACCATCATGGACTCAGGTACTGGTGTTTCTAGATAATTTTGTCACCTCCCCACAAAATGGTCCAGGTTTGTCTCCTAACGAACAGTATTTTAAACAAAGCCAACAGAGGAACACAGCGGCTCATGCTCAAGGGAACAATGGGGAATATCTCCACAATGTGGAACACAGTCATATTTGACCCCACTTGATGTAACTGAGAACAGCAGGCTTGTCTCGCCCAGCTAAACATCAAAAAGTGAGGAAGAACAGTAAAGCTGCTGCGGAAAATATGGCAGTTCTTAAAAATAAATTTAAACATAGTATCACCCTCTGATCCAGCACTTCCACTGTTGAATCTAATACCCGAAAGAATTGAAACTAGGGACTTGAACAGATATTGTACACTCATGTTCACAGCAGCATGACTCGTAATAGCCAAAAGGTGGAAAGCCAATGTATCAATGGATAAATGTATAAACAAAAAGCGGTACATACATTTAACTTAATAGAATTTAGACTTACTTAAAAAAGAAATGCTGACACATTCTATAACGTGAACCTTGAAGACACTGTACTAAGTGAAATAAGCCAGACACAAAAGAAAAAATATTGTATGGTTCCAGTTATATGAGGTACCTTGAGTGATCAAATTCATACAGGCAGAAAGTAGAACACTGATTGCCAGGGACTGAGGGAGAGGAAACGGGGAAGATGCAGTTTCAGTCTGGGACGGTAAAAAGTTCTAGAGATGGACAGTGGCGAAGGTTGTACAACAGTGTGAATATACTTGATGCTACGAATTGTACATTTAAAGTGTTAAAAAGGCAAATCAAAACAAAACAAAAAACATGAGGAAGGATAACAGGGAGAAAAAAGATCAGAGCCATCAGGGAAAGTTTTGGAAAAGGATCCACTTTCCCAAATACTCCCAACCACTAACAACTCCATGGGCCAGGACCGGGTAGAAATAGGCCCTGCATTTTCCAAACCTTACATATGTACCACCACCCTAAACCTACAATCAAAGGACAAATATCAAGCTGACGTTAATGGAAATGTGGAAAGATAAAACACACATTCTTTAGGTACAAGTTACAATAATGGCTGCTCCACATTCCCGGATCCTCCCACCTTGAGTGCCAGCTGAAACTCCAGGAGTTTGGTGTAGCAGGCAGCCCGGTTGCTGTACAGTTTGGCATCTCTTGGGTTCCGTTTGATGGCTTCGGTATAATGCTTCATAGCCTGGGGATAGTCCCCTGGATAAGGGAAAGATCATTTCTTAGAAAGTAAAAAGCTACCCTCTCCAACCAGGGCATATCTACCCTGCAGTCAGCCAAAGCCCAGAAGGCACGCCTACACCACTCTCATCCCAAAGTGCCCCTGTCCAGGCTGCAGGTACCTTTCTGAAAACATTCATTGCCTTTGTTCTTCTCCTCCAAAGCCAGGTCGGGGTTTATGTAGGCCAGCCGCTCTTGTTCCTTCAGGATTTTCTCTGCCTAAGGAAAAATTATCTTGGAATAGTCATTTAAACTCTCAGAAACACAAATATCAGGCTTAAAAAGCTTGATTAAGATTTTAATTTTCAAAGAATACTGCAAGATTTCATTTTTAAGAATTTTATATTCCTCATTCTGAAGGTACACTGTGAAACAGAATAGTACTGCCACACAGTTGGTACAAACATATGCCCTATAGGAAAATGAGACGTGTCAACAGCGCTAAGTAATTTTCTGACCAATATTTTTGTGAATACAATCACCCTCCTACATAATTTGACAACTGGCAAAATACACAACATTTTGGCTATAAAATAAAAATCTGAAGTGACAGTAAGAAGCATTAATACTGTTCGCACATTGACCCTCAATATTAAAACATCTAAGGTTGCATGAAGTCTTGGCTGATAAAAAAGGGACGGCAAAACAAAACAAACCTGGGTTATTCCCTACATGCCATCAGTAAGCGACGGGCAGCATCACATAAAATGACCAGATACTACTTAAAAAAACTTAAGGTTCGTTATTAAATAACGACTACGATAAATAATAAATTAAGAGGTAATAAAACATCCCTTATTCTTTCCCTACCTGTTGGCATTTCTTGAGCACATCTGGCGTTCGGTGCTCTGCCAGAGATTTGTTGTAGAAATGGATGGCATCCTTGTACTTTTCTTCTTTGAAGTAGGAGTTGCCAATTCGAGCGTAAGCTCTGACAAAGACAAGAACAAGCGTTTGCTAAGGGCAGAGCAGAGAGAAGGCCAGCCGCTGCAGAGAAAAACATCTGCAGCAAGAGACAAGGCCCCGTCAGCACTCGGGCACTGCAACCTTCCCACACCTTTGTCTTGACTCCTGCAGCCTCCTTTCCTGCCTGTTGTTAACAGAACAGGTTCTGTAGCCAGCAACCCTCCTCCGCATGCAGGGAGATTTGAGTCTAGGACATTGACACCCCGCCCCCCCCCACTTGAGGTATCCACAAGGTAGAGCGTACTTGGCGATCTGTCGATAGTCTTCCCGGTTTTCTCGCCCCACTTCAATGGCCTTCTCACAAAGCTCCCGGCATTTGCTGTAGTCGCCCTTTTCGAAGTACACAGCTGCCAGGCAGGGTGGTTCAGAGTAAGAGTTAGCCCATGCCTCTCCCCCAGGACCACCCGACAATTCACTTGCGCCTCGTACTGGGCCTCACCTGCTTGATTGGTCATGTAAGTCATGTTAGTGGGGTCCAGGTCCTTGGCTCTGTCATAGTGCTTCAAAGCCGTGTCAAAGTCTTTCTTCTTGTAGGCATCATTTCCCAACTCTTTTTCTTTCAGTGCCTAGATGAGGTTTGGAAGAAGGGAGTGCTGAGCAATTCTAACCCAGAGGACAAGGAGAGCAAGAGCCTGTGATCTGGCAGACACCAAACAGCACCGGCAACCAACACCACACGGAAGCAGGTTCTTCACATGCCCAGGGAAGTACCAACTTAGAGAATGAAAAGTTCCTTTCTGCTTCCTCTGAAACTCCGTTTTACACCTACTCTCCTGGATCTTTGCCAGAAAATAGAGGGCTTCTGCGGGGAAAAGAAAGCCCTTCAACTTGAATCAACTGCAAAGAGGACAGCAGAATTTTGTACTAGGTTTTACTGTGACAGGCTGTACCTAGTCGTTTCTGTTGTGTGGCTGTCACAGGGTCTCAATTGTCAGGGAACAGCAGCAGAGGGCGTGGTGAGAGGTTAGGAGAAGGGGCTGTACTGGTGGCACAAGTCTTCAGCACAGCTCATTACCACCCACGCCATTGGGCCTTTTTCAAGTTTTGAGACACCCCAACCACCAACCAACGCTTACCCATTGAAAGGTGCTAAATCTGGCAACAATCTGCTGTTCTCATTTACAAGAAGGGAAATAAAACTATTTAGGCACTTGCCTTCTGCTCTGGAAGACAGCGTCGCTAAGTGGACAACTAACTTTGAATTACACACCACGTCTAAGCGGAACGCAGCAGCAGAGGCCTAAAGACTGATTTAGACAACATTCTTATGGGTCGGCAAGGACAGGGACCACTCACAACTCTGCTGACTTGGCATGGACAATATCCACGCTGGCAGAACCACAGTGGCTGTGGGGGGACGATGGAAAGGTATGTCCCATTGACAGAAGTGTCTGAGATACGTGATTCCTATTGTATTGCTTGTCACGTAGACTTAACATATTGACCGTTTCAGTTAATAATAAGCTTAGCACATACTAAGCACTCAAAAATAATTACAGCCATCCAAGGACTATAAGTGTTCCCACCTGATATACCTATTTCTAGTTGATGGGGTTATTTTACTACATGAGATAGTAAGGACAGAAAAAAAATCAATACCTGTTTCTTATTCTCTGGAAGATCCTCTTCCATGGGCTCTGGCTTGGTCTCCTTTTTGGGAGGAGGAGGCGGTGGTGGTGTTGCGATTTCTTCCTCCTCATCCATACCGCCCAGATCGACTCCGAGGAGGACACTGAGAGTAGTCATGACCCGGGGATCTTGCAGTTTTCTAGTATAAAAAAAGAAAAATAGCAATCATTTCCCCCCACAACTGATCTTAAACCCCCATTTATTCCTAAAGCTCAGACCACTGTATATAAAACCTTCTCACCCATCAAAACAATACTAGATTCTGCACTTACTCATGAGTTCCCACTGGGGAATACTCAACCCTTCAAAAATCCATCTAAAATGAGGTACCAGAGGTCAGATTTATTTATTGAAGCCATGAGATATACAGAAAAATGAATTATATGTGTATTTCATCTGTTCTCAGGAGCTAGAGGGATTCAGATAGACACAGACACCAGTACAAGATTTAGAGACACCTCTTTACACCTGACATTCTTTTTAACCTTTCCACTCCCATATACCCCCAGAGACAACAGGCCCTGTGTGTATGCAGAGTAGGATTGGTGCCAGATCAGAATGGAGAACAGTGAAGAGCCATGTGAGGGTTAGAATGAACCTTCCAGATTATTCTCCTGGACCCTTTCTAGAAATACAAACAAATCAACAAACTCCTACTGCTCTCTGGAGAAAAAGCAAAGGCAGAAACCCTGCAGTCTGACCGAGGGAACGCCGTGCCATAGGATCCCAGGAAGAAAGCACAATGTTCACGTCCATTTCCAGAGATAAGCTGTGCTGCCTCGAGACTTACGTGCCCAGGTCAGATGGCTTATTTCGTAGTTGCTCTATCAGTTCCTGGTAGGCAGGATCATTCAGCAGCGTCCTTGTCCTGGGATCACTCTCCAACTTCTGGTACAGATTGGGCATGTTGAAAGGGTTCATGAATTTCCTCTCTGTTCCAAGGAAAGAAAAGTGTATTACTAGGAAGTAGGCTCACTCAAGTTACTATGCCCCCAGAGCCTACCAAACTGGTACTTCTTGGGGAAAAAAGCCTCAAAATTAATCCCATGTAAAAAGATAACAATTAAAAGAAAAAAGAAAGAAAAAACAAGAAGAAAAACAACAATATGCATGGTACCCACCTGCCAATCGGGCCTCCATATTCTGTAAACCCTCTTTGAGCTGAGGATTATTTGCTTCATGTTTTAGACCCTCCTCATAGGTTTGCTTGGCTTCTTCAAATCGGTTTAAGAACTCAAGAGCTGCTGCTTTTCGTGAATAGCCCTTTTATCAGCAAAGAAAAACACAAAACCCAATGAAGTCATGCACTGCATCAACATTTTGGTCAATAACAAACTGCACATACGACAATGATCCCATTAAGGTTATAATGAAGCTGAAAAATTCCTATCACCTAGTGCCATTGTAGGGCAATGCTATGCTATTTCTTAAATAAATTTAGTGTAGCCTAAGTGTACAGTGTTTATAAAGTCTCCAGCAGTTTACAGTAAGGTCCTGGGCCTTCACGTCCCCTGAAGCACCCAGAGCAACCGCCAGGCCTGCAAGCTCCATTCATAGTAAGTGCCCTATACAGATGGTCCCGTTTTTCATCCTTTATACCGTATACTGCTGTTAGCGTGTTCTACGTTTAGATACACGAATACTTATCATTGCGTTACAGCTGCCTACTGCACTTAGTACAAGAACGTGCCGTACAGGTTAGTAGCCCAGGGGCAGTAGGCTATCCCATAAACCCAGGTGTGTAGCGGGCGGTACCGCCTCAGTTTGTGTAAGTGCGCCCGCTCTGTGATGTTCGCACGACGACGAGATCACCTAACAGTGAATTCCTCAGAACGTACCCTGTCGTTAGGCCACGTGTGGCTGTAAAGGGCACCTAGGGGTCAATCCAGAAGATGAATTCAATGGGCATTCATGTGAAGGCCAAAGAAGAGGAGCAGGATATAATGCCAAAATCGACACTTTAAGAATCCAGTTAAAGATCAAAGAGGTATACCCTGCCCACCCCAATTCATTTTATGACCAACTACTGCCAGTTTCTTGAGCAGCATTTTTTTTCTCAGTAGTAAAAAAATTAGATACATCTTAACAACGGACGGCTCCTCAGATTTGATGAAATATGCTATTATTTTGAGGAATCTACTCAAACAGGGAAGAGGACTTGGTGGACAATGAACTATTAGTCTATTGGAATGGGCAACCAGCCAGGTCAGGGGGGCCTAATACTTAAGAACTGCACACCAAAAGGCATTTCTGGCAAGTCTGAAGAGCCCCAACCTTCCCCCAGCTTACCTTGCCCCAGTCAGGCTTTAAGTCAACCGTTTTGCAACCATCCTCATAAGCCTTTTGGTAGTCTCCTTTCTTGGCGTAGGCCGCTGAGCGATTGCTGTAGAGGACATGGTTCTGGGGATCTAACTTAATTGCTTCAGAGTAGCACTGTAATGCATCGTCGATGTTGCCAGCGCTCAGGGCCTTATTGCCCTTCTCTTTTAGCTCATTTACCTGAGGAAAAAAGGAGCCAATCTAGTTTACTTCCACAACATGCTTATTTAGTCCCAACTTTTTAGATGATGCTCATTCTTTGCTGCAGTTATCAACAAATAGGTTACTTTACAGATCAGAAGAGAGAAATCATAGATTACTTCATTTGCATTTCCCACACCTTTGGGAACCAGCAAGGAACAGGTAAAATAACCAGGCAGAAGAAGCCTGATACTCTCCTTTCCACTGGCTCTCGTGTGGATTACTAGGAACCCCAGCCACTCTTCCAAATGTCCACTCTGAGCTGATGAAACCTCTAGAGCACACTCATGAGTTCCTGTCATAGCAAAATAAATTCATTTGACACAGGTTTCCAAAGAGACCAAATGACAAACTGAGCACAGACCTGATCACTCCCTACAGGAAGAAGCCGTCAGGAAGGAAGCAGAGCAAGGGTGCACTAAAGGCTTTAGGATGGCTTCCTCAGGAACATCAAGATGTTCTTCCACGGTCAAAAAAGAATCCGTCTTTTCATTTATAGGTGTGGTAATATGTCACAACATAGTAGATTAGTGCTCTGCTCCTTAATGGGTAAAGGAAAGCTAGCCCCCCCCCACCCCAAATCAGGTTTTGACATGCTTCAATGTTAATATATTGCAAAGGAAATAAAGAATGAAAAAATACTATTTGCGGTTTAATCCCTTATCCTTTCAAACATTCAGAATGGAAGAAGCAGGAACACACCAAAGCATTTAGAAAAGTGAAGCGGGCCTTGGCCATCAGAATAGGGTCCTAATTAAAGGGGTTTCTAATCAGGGATGCCCTACAAGACAGAGAGGGCCACACCTCAAATGCAAACACATCCAGAGACCAAGCTATGACATTCAAGTTACTGCATCATTCTTTTTTTTTTTTTTTATCAGCCACCCATGACCCAGTATACTGATGCAAGAAAGAATTCTGTTGAGAGAAAATTATTTTGGAGCCCTGAGGCACACCAATCGGGAACCTCCATCAGAGAGATCTTGAAGAGAACCCTCGAAGTGAAAAAAAGCAGGAGATTGCCAAATTCAAGCAAATAGGGGATAAAAATCTTAAGAGTTCAGGACGGAAGTCAGAAGGCAAAAAATGTAAAAACTCAACTAATAACAAGAGACAGTTGAGAACAACTCGGTGAAGTTCCTGCCTATCCTATAGAACATCATTTTCCAAACTGAGTACAGTAAGTTAGGAAATCAAGTTTGTAGATTATGACCAGCACTTCAGAAGATCAAATGGAATAGAAAACTATCAGTGTGTAATACACATAACAGTATCATTTTGTTAAAAACGTGTCATAGAGTCGTACACATGTACTGGGTCAAATGTAAGAAGTGAATCACTGTGGGATTTATCTGAAAGGTACTGCAGTTGTTTAACAAAAAAATACAAATTTGGACACTGCAATTTGTCCAACTTGAATATTCCCTAAAGCTGAGATGTGAATCTCAGAGTTGAAAATGAAAACAAAATGTAACGAAATCACACGTTTCTTTTCAGGAACAGGTTTAAGACAGTATATTCTCACACCTGGTCATTTGTACAACTGCCATGGTAAATCTGCAGTCCTGAGTTTAGTTTGACGTTCATTTGCAGTCTACCTGTAAACACACTTCCATTACGGGTGTGCGATTTTGTTTTCCAAAACAAAAATTTTTTTTGCTGTGTTGTTGACTGCAGGAAAAAAAGCATTCTTAAATTTAACAAGGATGTGTGTCTTGTTCCATAAATCTTTTCCTCGTCTATACTACAGCCTGTTTAATCCCAGACACAATTCAAATTACAGGGGCTCAAAAACTTGAACTTCTCCATTCCACTCCCGTGTTCTTTTCTAATGTAGCAGGGGCTCCACATGTGACCCAACAATGGCTATGCTAACAGTAAAAGGTTCAGCTTTACCCCCCCACAATGAGCCTTTTTCTCTCCCCCACCCCAGATCACTCATTACAGTTCAATGACAGCTTCCAACCGAATCAAACCACTCTAAGCCTTTCACAACCGCCGAGCCACCGAGGTTTAGTTAAGTCATTAAAAGCCACCAGCAGCAGCTTCACACCCGGCCCCTCTACAATACTGAGCCAAGGCAAGTAACTGACTTCTGGCTGTTCATCTACAGTCTGAATGGTCTACAGCGGCTAATGCCTCCTGGCGTCATTAGAAACCGACCTTTCAGAAGCGTCTGTCCTCAGTTACTCTAGAAACACACACACACACACAAAAAGAGGGAGAAGGTGGCAAATAAATTTGTGGAACACGGGTGGAGGGAACAGGTTCCAAAGCCTTCTGCTGCACCCTCTCCTCTCCGGCGTCGGGCACCGCCGTCCGCCTGCTCCTCCTCTTCACCCCCTCACTCAACCCTCTTCCACGCCGGTTTTCACAAGCAGCAAACTAGTATTTCCCCCAACTGGCTAGGAGCCTCGGCTGCTTCCAGTGCATTCCCGTCCCCGCTGCCTGCATTCCTCCACGTTAAGTGTGGCCCAGTCCCGGGTGGCTTCTACGTCGGCAGTGTCTCAGCCATCTCCCAGAGAGCGAATCCCCTGACGTGGACCCGACCGCTCGCGCCTCTTCGGAGGTCCCTCGCCTCCCTCCATCCCCCCGACTCAGCCCGGAGCCACCTTCCGGGAGGCCTCCGGGACCCGCCACGGCGCCTCTTCCCGCCGAGGGCCGGACTCACGCCGAACTGTCGTCCACGCGCGGGGCCCTCCTCGCCGAGTCGGGAGGTGACCGGCGTTGAGTGAACCCGCCGTTCCCGGCGGCCGGGCCTCGCTCCACCGCGCACCCGCCGGCCAGTCACGGCCCTCACACCCTCGCCTCCGTCGCTGCTCCGCCCGTCCCAGCTCCCAGTCCCAATCGGGCACCCGCCCCGCCCCTCCGACCATCGCCTGGCCTTGGCCGGTCAGCGAGCGGCCCTGGGTCCTCAGCCTGCCCCTCCCCCTTCACCTGCTCCATAGCCGGCCCGGTACTCCGTTGAATAGACTCCGTCCGCTACGCGTTCCCAACTGCACACGCCGCCTTCTGGAACCTACTAGAAGCTGCCGGGACCCCCGGATCCCGCCCCTTCCTCGCCTGCTCACTGGTCGGGCTCTACTAGGGGCTTTCTGTGCTTCTCTACTATTGGCTTTCAGCCTAGTCCATTATCTTTGCTTCTCTCTCATTGGGCAGCCGCGCCTCGGGATTGGGCGCTTCCCGACAGGCCCCGCCCATCCCAGGCTCTACGATTGGAGGGAGGGGCGGAGATCTGAGACAGGAATTGGTTGCTTGCTCCGCCAGTCGTGGCCGTGCTGGCTGCGCCCATTGGTCCTGTTCTTTCTGGAAATTTCCACTTTTCCCATTGGGTTGGCGGACTCCATGACGGAAACTCCTTCGGATAAGAAAAATTTCAATTGGGCGGAGATTTGCCAACACTTTGCGCGGATAGGTGTAAATCACTGTCCTTCAAAGGGCAGTGTGGGGTTTGTGGGAGTCCGAGGCCACGGTCACCCGCTGCACTGGTTGCTCCCGCGGCTGCGGGGCCGTTGGCTGCTTCTCTCTTTCATCTGCTGCGGTCCTGCGGAGGATTCACTCCTCCCCAGCGGCGGAAAGCTTCGGTCTCGCTCATGCGGCGGGCTCGGGGGGGTCTCAGCCGGTGGGGGTGTCCGTCTGGGTTGGCTTCGAGAGAGCACCCTGGTCCGTCCCCGGATCCCTGCTGTTCGATTCTGAATGTTGAAAAATACCGCGCGTGGCGGTGAAGGCGCTGGGGCTTGGCTAGGACAGAGCGGGATCTCACCTTGGCGGGGCCTGTGGCCCGCTGGGTCCCCCCAATGGAGAGGCATGCCCTCTCTGAACCTCTCCGGTAAAGGCGTGGTAATTTGGGGCCGCGGGAGGGTTCATATTCATGAAGTATTTAGCATTTAGTGAAAGGGAGCTACCACCTTTATACGGATGTAAAGGAAACAGACCTCAGTGTGGTGCTTCACTACCTCCTGGCCGGCGACGGCGGCCTGGGGGGGTCGTAACCGCTGCCCAAATGCGAGAGGCTGAACAGGCACCCGGAAAGGGGCGGAAAGGAAGGGCTCAGATCATGAACGAGACGGCCTGCGGAATTAAGATGCTGCTTTTGCACCTGGACCAGTTGTGTGGTGTATGGATCAAAGGAGCCTCATGAGGGTCTGCAGAGAGCTTGGATGAGGGTCCTGGGCCCTCCTGTGTCCTTGTTCTTGCCCCTGTCTAGCTAATGCCGTCCCTTCCCAGGGTTTTAAGTGCCCTGTTGTATGCCAGGAGCTTGTCTCCACTGCCTCCTTTTGCATCCCAGCTGTCTTTGGTCCATTCTGGACACTGCAGGCAAAGCCAATGCGGATCCACAAGCCTGCCGGTTAGTATTTGGAGGCTTTAGATTGGGGCGCAGGGCCTGTCTAATCTGGCAGGCCTACGTTTGTCACTTCTTTTCTGTCCTCCACTTTCAGCACACAACTCCAGCCACCCTGACCTCTCTGCTCCTTGAACTAGGTGGGCTCCTTCACTCTGGGCCTGGCTGCAAGCTGCTCCCTCTGCTGGAACCCCCCTTCCACCAAGTCTGCCAGGGTAACCGCTCATCTGTCAGGCTGAGATGAGCTGTCAAGACTATTTGACAACCGGCCCCCAACAAACACACTAATTTCTGTCCACTTGTGATTTGCTTTCACAGCACTGTGGACTATACATGTGTCCAATCACCAATCAAACCAGTGACTGGTACAGCACCACATTTTGTGAAGTCCAGGAGGGCCTTGTGTCTGTTTTCCTTTATCCTGTGTTCAAGGTGCGTTGCAAAGCACCTGGCACGTAGCAGGCATTAATCCATCAAATGTTGAACGTCCTATTAAGTATTAGGTGTAATTGTGGGCAGTGGAGAAAATGCAGTGAACAAAACTGACAAAAATCACTGTTTTCATGGTGCTTGGTCTAGCAAGGGAGACAAACTGAAAGTTTATATAGTGTATCTGCTTATATAGTGTATCTGCTTAAATAAATCAGGGAAAGGGTGCAAGAGGTGTTGGGTGACCAGGGCAAACTGTGAGAAGCTAATATATAAGGAAAAACCTGAGGGAATGAGATTCATGAAAAGTCTAGAGAAGAACCTTGCAGTCAGAGGGAATAGCAAAAGCAAAGGCCCTGGAGTAGCACTGCCCCGGGGTGGCCAGAATGGCAGGAGCAGGGAGGAAGTGGGAGAGCCAGAAGAACAGGAAGCAGAGACAAGGTCCTGCGGGTGGGAGGCAATTGTGTTCACTTTGGAATATGCTGGCAGGTTTTGAGCAGAAGAGTGACATGATCCGACTTCATTTTATCAGATCCCTCTAGTTGCTGTGTAGATGAAGAGGTGGGCAAGGGTAAAAGCTGGGAGACACTCTTAAGTGGCTGATGCAATAATCCAGGAGAGCTGTAATGGTGGCTGGGCCAGGCTGGGAGCAGAGGAGGGCGGGAGGACTTGGATTCTGGATGCATTTTGGGGGAGCCGACAGGATCTGTTGATGCATTGATTGCGTAACACGAAATATGGAGTCAAGGCTGATTTCAAGGCTTGTGGCCTCTCTTATTCATCTGCTAAATTAAATCTGTCAACAAGACTTTTCCTTTCTTCTTGGCATTGTCTGCAGACCACCATACTTCTGTCAATCCCACTGCTGCCCCCCAGACCAACTCTTCCTTCATCTCCAGTGGCTTTTGGAGGCCTTCTGTCATCAACCCCACAGCCTGTCTCCAGGCTTCTTTCTCATTCTTCCCTCTGTGTGACCTGGCCTTATCATCTCCTACACATCATTTTTTGTAGGCCTACTATGTGCAGTGCCCTACTCTGGGTACAGAGGCTCAACAGTGAACAAGGCAGCCCACAGACGTAGCTTTCGCTGTACGGATCTTGTCTTCTAGCGGGAGGGACAGATGATACTTAAATGCATCAGCTGTGTGACTTGAAGCAACCTACCTTACCTCTCTGCTTCAGTTTCTTCCATTTTAAAATGGGGATGAAAAAGTTTCAATGTCAGAGTAGTTATGAGGATTAAATGATTTGATATTTGTAAAGCACTTGGAACAGTGCCTCATGACAGAGTAAGCACTATATGCATTTGTTAAATAAAAATAAGTGCATAAATGAAGATAATTCTAGAGTAGTGAGTGCTATAAAGAAAACAAAAGGTAAGGGATAGAAAATAACCCGGGAGGTGGGAAAGGAAGGCTTTCCTAGAGGTGGGTGGTTAGTGAAGGCCCTGTAGACCTGGAGTGATGAGAAGCCAGCCAGGAAAAGGCTCCAGACAGCGCAAGAGATGGTGCAAAGGCCCTGAGGCTGAAACAAGTCTGGAATTTTCAAGGACTCAAACATGGCTTTTCTATGCTCTGTGTCCTTGCCTGTACAGGGATGATGGAGTGCCAGTGACTTCCCAAAGTTACTGTGAGGATTAAACAAAATAACTCATGCTAGAGTCTTGTCAGACTGGAAACGTACAAAAATTTGAGATCTTTCTTTGAGGAAAGAAACACACAAATTAAGAAATGAGATATGGAGCTTTGGAAGGGATATAAATAGGAGACCCTAAAGTTTAAACTTATTCAGTGTCACGGTAAAGCACTTCTGAACGTTCATAAATATTAGCTCTTATTACAATTTCCACCAACTTGGGCTTCTCCAGATTTCTCGGTGAACTCAGAGCCATCCTGAGTAGGCAGGGAGGCAGAGATGTGGGCCTGCCAGTGTCTCCTTCCCCAGATCCCTGCAGCACAAGCAGCAGCTCCATTATAGAAGGCGTCCTGGCCCATACGTTGCATGGCAGGTCAAGTGATTCATGTTGCTATTCTGGTACTGCTGCTCTCAGGGTGGGGAGCAAAATAGCGAGGGCTGTATTTGGAGTCTACTCAGGCATCCTGCAGCGAGTGACAGACTAAAGGGGTCAACGTGTGAGACCAAATTCTCTGCATAGCAAACTCCCAGTTTTAAAGTTCTCCCAATATCAGTAAAAATAAAACATCTGGACCTCAGGAATCTCAGCATGGCAGTGAGGAGTGGAGGTTAACATTTAATTTTGTCTTACGATTTTGTGGGGCAGGAATTTGAGCTTGAATTCTGGAGTCTGTAGAACATGGAATTTTTGTCTTTACAAGAACTTCCACTACTGGAGTGGGAATTTGAGACAACCTGAGTTTCCTTCTCCAAGTAAGAGTGAAGTTCCATTTGGGTTCTGAGAAATTCCTAAAGAATATTTTCATTTCCCACTAAACTGGGTGATTCTAGCACTCCTGCTGACGGCATCTGAGTCCTGATTAGTGGGGAAAGCGTGGTGGGAAATAAAGTACCATAGAGTTCTGCTCAATTCAGTGAACTTGTCTGGAAAACCAGGCACCGTGCCAGAGGCTTCAAGGAATAAAGCAGCAGTAATTGTTATCCAATAATTATTCATCAGAGAGCCCCAGAGCCCAGCCCAGGACATTGCCATCCAACACTGGGTGACCTCAGTCAGTCTTGTGGCTATAAATACCATTTCAAGTGACTCCCATACTTTTATCTTTGGCTGAGATCTCACTCCCAATCCCAATTTCCATACTTGTCCACCCAGATGCCTCCTTGATGTCTCACTTGGAAGGCTAATGGACTTCCCAACGTGTTCAAATCAGAGCTCCCGATATTCTCCCCCCAGGTTTTTCCTTCCTGGACTTCCCGCTTCGTCAATGGCCTCGCAGTTCTTGGACTGGTTCAGGCTGGAAACTTTGGAGGCGTCCTTAACTCTTTCACAACCACGTCTAGTTCATCAACAAATCCTGTCAGCTGGACACAGACCCCTTTGCAACTCCCAGCCGTCTCCTAGCTTTGACTGGCAATGGGGAAAGAGTGTTGGCTCCCTGAATTGGTAGGCGGCCAGAGCCAGAGGTGGGACCCCCTCAGCCTCGGCTCCCAGGCCATATCCTATGAGAGGTGTGGGTTTGGGGTGGAGGATGGCAGGAGAGCTGCTGTATTCAGGGGACCACCGAGATGAGCCTAGTGAGGACTGATGACAGCCGTAATGGACAATAGTTTAGCAGGCGCTCTTCCCAAGGTTTAGGGCACCACACACTCTGCCCCAATTTGGGATCGCCTGGACAGAGAAGGGGCTCCAGTCGTCACTGGGATAAAATTTCCTGACAGCTGGGTAGGATGGGGGCTTAAAGTCAGAACGAATTGATCCCAAGTCAGTGGTTTTCAACCAGGAGTGATTTTGCCTGCAGGGAATATTTCGCAGTCTGGAGATATTTTCGGTTGTACAATTTGAGGGGTGGATATACTCCAGAGGCCAGGCATGCTTACACCTCCTATCTTTTGGGACACTTGCTCTTGGATCCCTATGCTGCCACGTAAAAAGTCTGTCCCAAGGTTGCCATGGTGCGAGGAAGCCCAAGCTAGCCACACGGAGAGCCCAGCTGTTCAGCCATTCCAGCCCAGGTGTGGGAGGGAACCTGTCTTGGACTCTCCAGCCCCACCTAAGCGCCACTGAGTGACCCCAGCCAAGGCTAGATGGAGCAGTAGAATCTAGCTGCTCCTCGCTGAGCCCTGAGCAGTCATGACCCACAAAATCACGAGGTATAATGAAATGTTTTCAGACATTTAAGCCTCAAGGTAGCTGAATGTAGTTTGTTACACAGCAACAGATAACCAGAACAGTCACCCCCAGGGCTTTTTGTGTGCTTTTCTGTTGTCTGCTGATAGAAATCCCGTTGATACAGTCATGCTGGTTCCACCCGCTCCTCTCCAGCTCTGCCCTGACTGCTTGTTTGAGAGCCATTGTCTCCTTAAAAGTCAGCTCATCCACAACCTTGATTGGCACCCTCCAGAGATTCCCCCAGTGTATGGAGCCCACGTCCCACCTGGCTCTAGGTCCTGCCTCCCTCTCTGCTTGTCCCCCTTTCCCTCTGCCACCACATGCTTCAGCCACTTGGCCCTTTCCTGCTCTTTCAACTCCTTCCCTGAGCAGCTCTCAGCGCTGCTTGAAATCACTTGTACTTGCTCACTTGCTAACCCTGCGTCTCCCACACTAGGCACTGCTTCCACCATGACAGGGCCAAGAATTTCTCAGGGCCTACGTGCAGTCAGGGCCGGGAACACAGTCCGTGCTCGGAAGTGATTGGTGAATGAGCGAATGGAACTGATCACCCTTCGCCACCCTCCATGGGTCCGTCAGCCTCTCCCAGGGAGCCTCCCTGGAATTCGTCTCTCTAGACTTCCTCACTCCTGATTCTGCTGACACTCCCCCGGGGCCAAATGCTTGGATCCCCTCCGATCCAAATGTCCCAATCCTACTGTCTTCTTTCCAGCATCTGTTTCTTGAGGAATACCAAGTGGTGGAGGGTGTAAGCATGGGGGAAACGGGCCATCTCATATCCTGTTGGTGGGAAGGTCCACTTAGCAACATTTAAAATACAAAAAGCAATTCCACTCTTAGGAGTTTATCCCACCCAGGAGGCACCAGGATGAATGCCGCAGCCCTGTTTGTGGCAGCGAAAGGAATGGCAGCCAACTACATGTGCAGCCATGGAAGCTACTGAAAACTTATGCTGCCACCATGGGATGGACTATTGGTGAACGCTCAAAAGAACATTTGGGTAGCTACTGACATGGAAACACGCACGTGACATAGTGTGGAATGAAGAAAGTTAGTTGTGGGACAGTGTGTATGGCCGAGTGCTATTTTTGTAAACAACAAAAAAAAGATGTGTATACGTCTTCATCTATGGCGGTATATGTGTGGAAGAAATCTAGAAGAATACATAGCTAATGGCTGAAATCGTTACCTCTGTGGACTGTGAATGGGGCAGAGTGTTGTATTAATTTGTTAGGGCTGCCATAACTAAATACCACAGACTGGGTGGCTTAAACAGAAATTTAGTTTCTCACAATTCTGGAAATCCCAGATCAAGGTGTTGGCAGCTGTGGTTTCTTCGGAGGCCTTTCTCCTTGGCTTGCAGATGGCTGCCTTCTTGCCGTGTCCTCACATGGTCTTTCCTCTTTGTGTACATGCATACCTGGTGTCTCTGAGTGTCTGACTTTCTTCTTGTAAGGACACCAGTTGTGTTATGCCCCACCCCATGGGCCTCGTTTTAACATCATCGCCTCCTTACAGGCCTTATTTCTAACACGGTCCCATTCAGAGGTACTGAGAGTTGGGACTTCAACACGTGAATTTGGGGGAACACAATTCAGCCCTCAACAGAGACTTTCACTTATGATTATGTTGTTAAAATTTGTTATAATAAACATTACTATTTGAGGTTTTTTTACACTTCAAGCCAAATGTCCCCCGGGTATCCAGCACAATTAAAGACACTCACGAAAGAGGACTTCCAGAACTGCTTCAGAAAATGGCAAGAATGATGAGATAAGTGTTCTTATCAATGAAAGTGGCAAGAAAAATAGGAAAGCGGCAAGAACGAGGGACATTAATGGCACGAGGGACATTAATGGCAATGTGTTTTTTATTGTAATTTTTTTTATTATTTAAACATTCACTGTATTGTTTAATTACACCTCGTACATGCTCTCGACATTTGATACCTCATAATCCTTCATTCCCTTTCATACCTCTCAAGATAATGAATGTACAACACCGGCCAATAAAATGAAACACAGGCAGGTGGTAAAGTAAAATATGAAGAGAGCATTACAACCTGCAAAAGTATGACCACACAGCCAGATGTTAGGGGGACCTGGGAGGTGCAGGGGCTCATTGACCTGAATGAGGCAAGAAAAAGAAGAAAGATAGCAGGTAAAATGGGGTAGAGCTGAGACTCTCAGGAAACAATAATGCATTGGGCTTTAAAATTCAGCACCTGGGGAGAGTGGGCTTTGGGTGGGGGGGCTCCCTTCAGATCTGGCAGAATTCTCCTGGGTCCTGCTCTGGTCTTAAATCTCAGACCAGAAGCCGCAAACCCTCACTGGACTGTGGTCCCAAATCTCACTGTACCTTCAGCCCTGCTCACATGGTGAATCTGCTCCTCTGGGTGGCTTTGCAACCCTGAGAGGTGTGGAAGCCGGCAATGCCAACCAAGAATCTTGGTACCAATTAGGAATAAGTTTGCGATCAGCTCTTATCTGAGTGTTTATTTAAGGTTTTGAAACACTTGAGTCAATCTGCCCTTTTATTTGTGATTTCAATTAGAAGGGTATGAGCAGTAGGCTGTCTGCAATGCCGGCTGTAATAATTCCTCCCATTTCTGATGCCCACCCTTTGCAATGGCACTTGGCCGCTCCTCCCATTACGAGGTGGAGTCTATTGCTGCACTCCCTGGAATCTGGGCTGGCCTTGTGACCTGCATTGACCAAAGGGTGTGGTGGAAGTTATGTAGTGTGACTTCAGAGTCAGGCCTCAGGGGGCATTGTAGCCTCTGCTGTCACCCTCTTGGATCCGGGCCTGAGACCATCATGCTGTGAAGATTCCCAGTCTAACCCACTGGAAGGTGAGAGGCCACTTGAAGCAGAACCCAATGGCCTCGCTGATAGCCAGCACCAGCTGCCAGTCACGTGAATGAGGCCATCCTGGGCCCCCAACCCCAGATGGGTTGTCAGATGATTGCAGCCACAGAAGCGACCCAGGCAAGACCAGCAGATGAACCTTCCAGCTTATCCCAGCCCAAACTGCTGACTCAGCACTCTGCTTGTTACTTTAAGCCAGTAAGTTTTCAGAGATTTATTACACAGCAATAGGTAACTTAGACGGTATAAAAGGATCTAAACACATAAACAGCATTTGACTATTGAGAGAACTGTTTCACCATATTTATACGTTTAATTTATTAGGGCATAAGAAGTGCTTAACTGATTAGAAAAAAAATATGCTTGGGAGGGCACAGTAAGCTGGGGGTGAGGGCACCCCTCATGTCCACTTCCTCCCTATTTGTAAAGAAAAAAAGGAACAAAAAACCCAAAATATGCTTGTTAAGTGTGTAAATCTCTTCTGTTGAGAGTTTGAGGTATTTGAGAAGAATAGCTATTTCAACTCTGTAAAGTGTAGTTTAAATCTACTAGGGAATTTAATTACCTAAGTTTGTAATTGGCATTCATTTTTAGAATGTAATCTGCTGAACCTGTGAGTTAATTAAGTATTCACCAAAGAATAAATGAAAGTTGTGCTTATTTTTATACAAAAATTAGTAGATTTATAAATAGAAAACTAGATTTGCAAGTTGCACTTGGATATATAAGAAAAACTAGTTCTTTTCTTAATTTATAAGTTTAATAAACACAGTATTAATTTAAACACAAGCAGCAGTAGGTAGCTTTTCTCCGCACAAACCCCCTTTCCAATATTAAAAATCCTCAACTGACAACGCCTGATGCTGTAGTCCCACTGGAAGATTCGGGATTCCACAGATTTCCGTATCTTTGTTTCTGTGGGTCCCTCTGCCTGGAATGCCCCTGACACACACATACACCTTTAGTATCCAGCAAAATGTTCCTTTTTCCACAAGGTCCCGCTGAAACTATGAGGAGGTCCTGCCTAGCCCAGTGAGAATCGTGCTTCTGCCCACATCCACCTGTGTGTGTGGCCCAGGCCTCTCTTAGACCAGACGGTGGAGGGCTGTGAGCTGGAATCTTTTCTATCCTAGCTGCCGTGTAAGAACAGAGCTGAGTCCCAGCAAAAGGACTGGTACAGATGTCCAGAGTGTCTGGGCTGTAAGGGACACAGATTTCAGGCTCAGTGAAGCAGGCAGCTTCTTGATTGCACTCTGAGACCCTGGGTGGGGCCCCTGCCTCTCCCTGTGTCCTCCTCCGCAGACCATCCTGGGAAGGGCGAAGTAGGCAGAATATTGGCCCCTCAAGATGTCCACAACCTATTCCCTGGAGCCTGTGAATATGTTACATTACATAGCAAAGCGGAATTAAGGTTGTAGATGGAATCAGGCAGACTTTCAAAAGGGAGATTGTCATGGATTATCCTGCTGGGCCCCATGTAATCACAAGGATCCTTGAAAATGGAAAAGGGAATGCACTATCACCTGCTTTGAAGCTGGAGAAAGAGGGCTACAAGCCAAGGAATGTAGTCTCTGGAAGCTGGAAAAGGCAAGGAAGAGCTTCCAGAAAGGAATACAGCCCTGCTGACACCTTGATTTTAGCCGAGTGAGACCCATGTCAGACTTCTACAGAACTTTAAAATAAATTTGTGTTGTTTAAGCCTCTAACTTTGCAATAATTTGTTACAGTAGCAATAGAAATTTTAATACACAGGGTCCCACATGCTTCATTTCCTGAATCAGTGACATCTGCGTAAATCACTTTCCAGACCACAGATGGGAATCAAACAACCTGAACCCAAGTCTGGGCTCCAACCCTCACAGAACGTGTTGACCTCGGGCCAGTGCAGGCGGCTCCTCTGTGCCATGGGGCAGACAGAGCTGCTTCACCAGGCTGTCAGGAGCACAGGAGCACATAATAGTTAAGGGCAGTGGAGCCAACGGATGCAGACTGCTTAACTCTTTGCAGCCTGGTGCAGAGGGCCCCGTAAATGGCTGTTACCCTAGTTGCAGTTGGCCAGGCCCTTCTTGCCCTGCTGAGAGGTGACAAGTGGGGAGGTGACCTTGGGCATGGAAGCCTGACTACCTCATCCTGAAATCATCTCACTGACTTGGGAGACGGCATGGCACAGGCCTTGCTGGTGGTCCTGGAATGTTGGGAGCCCTTTGCCTTTCCTTCCTGGCCTCTGGCTCCTCATCTCCCCTCTCTGCCCTCACTGCCATGGTTGACCACTGGTGCCAGGTGAATCCACAGGCAGATTCTGTGACCCTCCCCACAGTCCTGGCGAGGGTTATTGCCAGACTCAGTGCCAGAGATGCCTGAGCACAGGGCAGCCACATCTGAGCACTATCTTCCTAATTTACAGCTCAAGAAGCAAGTTGCAAGGGGCCAGCCACTTGTCACCTCCCCACGACCAGCCCGACCGGGTTCCTAGGGACTGAGGGCGGAATGGGGTGCCAGGTGGGACCAGGGTGATCCACAGGAAGACAGGCCGGGGTCCGGATGCAAAATTCTTCGCACAGGTGGTGCCGCGCTCGGCTCTCCGAGTTCGAGTTCGTTACCGAGTGACTGTGTGGATGAGCAGGGGCGGGTCGGGGCCCCGTGGAGGGCCGCGACCAGGAAGTGGGCAGCGGCCGGGCCAGCACGGGGAGAAACGCCAGGCGGCCGGGCGACCCTCCAAGAACCTAAATGAGAAGGAAGGGGTTCCGGCGCTGCGCTACCCCTGGCGCCGGAAGCTGGAGAGGTCTAGGCGGGACGCGCACGTGTGTATACGAGTGCGGTGGCCCATCCCGCGGCCCGGACTACAAGTTCCAGGGTGCCCAGCGGCGCGCCTGGGTTTTCTGGCCGCGCGGCCCGCTGGCTTCGAGCAGGTCGCCGCTGGCTGGCACGCGCCACTCCTTTCCGGAGTAAATAAGGGAGAGACTCTCCCGAGCACAGTAATTGGAGTTCAAGTGGGCGGGGAGTCGCCCCGCGCCTCCTGCTCATGTCTCTGCAGAGCCGAGTGTCCCGCCGCTTGGCACAGCTGCGCGTGGAGGGGCAGCTGCTCCGCGCTCCGCGACCCTGGCCCTGCCCCTCGGCGGGTGCCTCGCGGACCCGCAGCAGTGCGTGCGCCCCCCCGGCGTCCCTGGGGGCCCACGGCCCCCGCGCGCGGACCCCAGCGGGAGTTGGGGCTTGGGGGGCGGCGGCAGTGCGGCTAACAGCTGGGGTGCGCACCTGGGCCCCCCTGGCCATGGCGGCGAAGGTCGACCTGAACACCTCCACCGACTGGAAGGAGGCAAAATGTAAGTGTAAGAAGGAGAGGGGGGGCAAGGGTCGAGGACGGCCCACGTGGGTCTTCTGTGGCAGGACGGCACCCCACCAGCAGTCTCTTTGACCCGAGAGAGTTGGGGAAGTTGAGGCCTCATATGCCTTGGTATGGAACCCCTCATTCACAGCCAAGCCCCTCAAACCAGTTCACCCAAGACCGGGTCCCATCTCGGACAGTGTGAAGAGGGTGGCCATACCCCACTGGAAAGGGTCACAGGGCACCTCACAGATCATCCAGGACCTACCACCGTACTCTGTGTACAGGAGGGAAACTGAGGCCCAGTGCTTGAGCAGAATAGCCCAAGGTCAATTGGAGATTATGGCAGAGCAGCATCAGGTGTCCCAGCTGACATGAGGTTTCTGAACTCCCAATACTTTGCATGGTGTGGTTTCTCAAATGGTGGCATTTTAAGCAGAGTAACCAGGGATGTGCCGAGGGGACAGCTCTATTGCCGGTGTCCCACCTGGTGGAATCTGATAGCCCCAAGGAGTGGCCTCTCGGGGCAGGCCTGTCCTACCTTCACCCCCCTCTCTGCCAAGTGCCTGCCTCTCTGGGCACATGGTCTGGTGCCCTTTTGCCCTCATCACTGGCCTCGGGCCAATTGTGAGCAATCTCCGCCTGACTCCTGGGGGACACAGGGCAGAGGGGCTGGGGGGGCAGCGCGGAGGGAGGGCATTGTGTCTGTGAGAACCGTGACATCCCTCCCCCCTCAAGGAATAAAGCCACTTCTTCCAGCTCTGTGACAGGCGTGAGTCCCAGGCGCCCCTGCACAGAGCTGGGAGGGGAGGCAACCCGACCTGCAGAGCCCCAAATAGCCCAGGTTGTCGTCCAGCTGCCCTTGCCGTTCAGGGCCTGCTCCCTGGGCCCTTGTGAGCGTTCCCGGCTGGATCCCCTTTCAAAAGGGCAGGGAAAGCAGCTTATTGGCTGGGCCCGCCTGTGGAGTGGCTTTGGCCAATGGGGCTGAGAAGGCAGGCCTCCAGCGGGTGTGGTTGGGGGTAAAGGGAAGGCATCCTCTCAGGATTGGAGGTAGAGTTCAAGATGATTTACCCCCAACACGAATTGCGTGCCTATGCTGGGATCTTAAAGCGCTGCTGGCAGAAAGCACTTGACTTTGCTCAGTGAACACAAGGAGTGCTTGTCAGGCTTTCGGCCCTAGCTCCAGAACACCGGTCAGGGCAGGGAGTAGGGGGCTGGCAAAGACCCCTGGCAGGGAACTATCCCCACAGGGAACCCTGCTTCCCCTTCTGTGTCTGAACAGCTACCCAGGGTGGTGGGAAAGAGCTAGGGAGGCCAGGGGCCCAGGCACCTGCTCTGGGTCTGCCTCGGTTTCTAGGATCCAGCTCCCTGCCCCCTCCCATTCCTTGGTGCCACTGAAAACTTCCAGAGCTCATGAAAGCTCATGGGCCAGGGATTCCCAGGCTACCATGGTTTCTCTCTGCTTGGAGCTGGGCTCTCCATTCAGTCAGTCCATTTCTACTGGGCACCTTCTATGTGGCCAGCACCGTCCCGGTGCTGGTGATTCAGCCATTAGTGTGAGACAGGCAAGGGCCCTGCCCTCACGGTGCTTCTACTCGAAGGTGAGGAAACCGAGTAGAGAATGTGGTCGGGCCAATGGGACAATGCTAGGGAAAGGTCAGGGCTGTGAAGCGAACATGGCAGATGGGCTGCCTGGGCTTCAGTGTCCAGTCAGGGGGCGTGTGAGGAGGGCAGCCTGGTGCCAGGCACCTCAGCACCAGGTGTGAAGCCCCCAACAGGTGTCAGATGGTGGCTTATGGGGGTGAGACACAGAGACCTCTGTTTTAGTGATTTATTACTGCAAGACAAATTACTCCCATAACAAAGTGACTCAGGCAGTAAACATTTCTTACCTCAGCGTCTCTGAGCGTCAGGAGCCTAGGAGTAGGTTAACTGGGTGATTCTGGCTCCGGGGTTCTCAGGAAGTCTGGGGACTTGGTCAGGGCTGGCGTGAGCTGTTGCCAGGGGGCTCACTCACATGAAATGGCTGTGGGCTAGAGGCCTCAGTTTTTCACCATGGGACCTCCGCAGGGCTGCTCGAGTGTCCTCACAACATGGCAGCTGGCTTCCCCCAGAGCACGTGATCCAAGACAGGGAGAGGAGGAGATCAAGCCAGAAGCCACAGTGCCTTTTTGTGATTTGATTTATTCCAGGGCTTAGAATGGAGTCACGGAGTCTGGACCACATTCCAGGGTAGGGAAATGAGTCTCTACCTTTGAAAGGGAAGAGGATTTAAGAAGTCAGGACGTATTTTTAAACTACCACACTGGGGGCTGCCTCAGCCGGACTCTGCCTCTGATTTTGGTCCTTGAAGACCTCACACCTTTCCTTCATGACATTCAGTGTACACTTGGGGCTGAGTTAAACTGTACAGTGAAATGCACCAAGTGCGTAGACCTTCAGGTACAGTTAGTGCTTGTCCAGAAGTATCCAACTGTGCCATGTCCCCAGGAGTTTCCTTTGAGCCCCTTTATAATCAGTACCCTGTATAGCTAGTTATTCTTTTATCTGTTCGCTTTGTCTGTTCTTGAACCTCATATGAACAGAGGCATGCATTGTCAGCGCCTCTTACTCTGTACCTGCGATTTGCCCGCATTACTGGGAGTGTCAACACTTTGCTCTTTTTCATTGCTGTGTAATATTCCACGGTGTGAATGCAGCACAGTTTGTGTCCCCATTCTCCTGTTGATGGGCATTTGGGTTTCCAGTGTGGGACTGTTGGCAATGAAGCTGCTCTGAGTATTCTTGTACATTGTTAATGGACGTGTGCTCTCCTTTCTCTCGGGGAACATACCTACATGGGCCTCCAAATGCCCGTCTGTGCCTGAAGTGAACCTCTCTCAGAGACTGACACACAGGAACCAAGTTTCTGAGACCGATGTATAGGCCAGAAGGCTGTTGTGCAGTTCACAGTGGGGAATTACAGCAAGAGGTCTGGAAACTCCTGTGTGCCTGGGCAGGCCTTCTTCTGTCTGTCGAAAAGCCAAAATTGTAGTCTTAAGTTTGCTCAGCATCATGTGTTCTCAGCTGGGGAGCTGGCTGAATGACTTTGGAAGCTGATTCCCCTGCCCTGGGAAGGCTGGTCAAGCTTCTCTGCCAGGTGTGGACTTAGCCCCCGAGGATCCCTTTCCCTGGCGCTTGCGCAGTATTTCAGTCTGTGTGCAGTATTGCGTGCCTGCTCCAGGCCCCAGCTGCAGGGTGCCTCGGTCGATGGCTCGGTGAGTCCTCTGAATAGATGGCCAA
Source organism: Rhinolophus hipposideros (assembly GCF_964194185.1). Lineage (NCBI taxonomy): Eukaryota > Metazoa > Chordata > Mammalia > Chiroptera > Rhinolophidae > Rhinolophus > Rhinolophus hipposideros. The sequence continues at coordinate 7,169,297 of NC_138056.1, forward strand.
ATTCTCCCTAACCCTGACCGTTCCTTTTCTCCGCCTCCAAGCAGACTGCCCTCTTCTGTGGACCCGTTCTCCCTCTAGGTAAGTAAATACCACCGGGCTGCATCTTTCTAGTTAAGAGACATTTAGTCTTTTGTGGAGACCTATACGATTTCACTGGCCAGCACGATTTCGCTACTCGTGCTACCGGCTGTTAATTTCTTCACTTGCCCCCCAGGGTAGTGCCTTTTGATCAGAAAATTGTGGAAAACAGTTGTGCTGTAAAGGCAGTTGGGCATGAGAGGTCTTAAGGTCGGGCACTGGGGACATCTGGGGGCTGTATCATCACAGGACGGGCCTGGTCTCCAGAAGAAGGGCCATGGATCCTCCTGACCTGTAGTGGGAACAGAGGTGTGTGCTGAAAAGAGAACAGGCATTGGTATCATCAGACATGGGCAAGCTCCAGCTGCACTGCTTCCATGCTTCCCGAACCTCAGTTTCCTCATCTGTGAAATGGGACTAGCAGCGCCTGATTTGTGTGTAGTGCTGGGATCACATCAGAAATCATTTTGTACGCAGTGGGCCACACAGTGTACAGAAGATCCCCAGTGGCCCTCTTTGTTGTTGTCCTTTGTGCTTGTCTCTTCTCTCTGTTCTGTCATGTTGACACTGGGCATGTGTAAACTTGTCTCCCACGTGGTCTCAAATGTTGGAACCTGACCCGCGTTTCCTTTGCCTGGTGGCTCAAGATAGGACTCGTGTGTTCCAGCCTCAGTGTGCACTGGGCAGGGGCGGGGACTCACTTCACCCGCTGTGGGATTTCATGCAGAGTGGATGATTTATCTGATTCAATTGCTGAACTGGGAGATCTTCCAGGCACGCCTGGGAATTGGGGAGGCCCTCTCCTCCATGTCTTCTGGGGAAGCAGTCTTGGCATGACCCAACGCAGTTGGAGGCGAGGGCCCTCGGGAGAGCAGAAAAGCTCCGAGGGCCCCGTGCTCTGTGTCCCGCTACTCGTGCTACCGGCTGACAAGACCCCGCTCTTGGGGGATGGTGTACCCTGTGATTAATGTCCCTGCCACTGTTCCCAGAGCCCAGCTGTTATCAGCCCTGCCCACCTGGCCTTCTCCAAAAGAGGAGCCTCCCTCCGCGCCAACCTGCCCTCACCTTTCTGAACACCATCTTGCAAAATGCCATAAAGACACTTCTTAAAACACATCATTGAGTTCCCGCTCGCCCACTGCACGTTATGGTTCTAGCACAGCCTGATTCTTCCAGCTCGGCTTTTGTGCCCAGGAGCTGCTGAAAGCTTCATCTGGGGTCAGGCCTCCCCATCAAAATTTACTGCAAACATCTTTTTACAACACCTGTCTCACTGAGCTGTGAAATACACTCGCCTCTCCAGAAAAGAAAGAAAATTAAAACCTATGTTGTGCATATTTTATAAGAAAAATAAAACTCACTTATGCTTTAAGTCTGCATCTGTCCTTCGGGCAGAAGGAGGTGGAAAATGTTATAAATGCATGGGGCACATCCCAGCCTTAGGGCGCTGCTTCCCTTTCCAGAGTGAGTGAGGAGAGCGTGGGGGGCGGCCTCGATGACAGAGAAAGCTGAGGCTATGATGATGGCCCTCAGTGAGAATCGCTGTTGCCCACTCCTTCCCCATGAATCAGAGACCAGTGCAGGGTGTAGCTAGCTCCTCAGGGACCAGCCGGGCCACACCTCCTGGAGATAAGGACACGGCTCCCCGCACGCTGGCCTCCAGAGGTGTGGGAACCATGCACTGGAAGGGGCAGGCTGACAGATGTTCCCAAGGTTGGTGCCCAGCCAGCTGGTGGCAGAGCCAAGAGCTCTGGTTGTCTTCCTTTGTCATCTCCCAGAAGTGGAGCTATCTTTTGGACTTTGCTGGAGAGAGGCGGCCATGTGGGCTATGGGTCACGCAGACCAGGCCACAAGCACTGGGGAGGACAGTGAAGGAGAGAGCCTTGGGCTGCGTCCTGCCCCAGTCTGCCTGTGGCCAGGCAAGATTTCTCTGCTGCTTCTATAAAACCAGGTGCTGGTATCTGTCAGACGGTGTCTGCTCGGGGACCTGAGCCATCTCCGGGTACTCCAGACTAGTTCCATGGGATGCCTGGGGCCTGCCCCAGCCAGAGGGACTCAGCTCGTGGGAGTTTTATGGGCTCGGTCTGGGTTCCAGCTGCTGACCAGTCTGTCCACTGTCACGGCAGCTGCATTCACTTTCTGGCCCTGGTCCAACTGGCTGGGATGTCTTTGTTCATAATTATGCAAAAGGATACATATGGGGACCCAAATAATTGAAAAAGCTCCTCCACTCGCTGTGCCCCAAGTTGGAAAAGAAATATTTTCCCATCCAAATTTGGTCTCATTTTGTTTTGCTCTCTTTGTGTCTTATTTCATTCAGGAAGGAGTGTGTGTATCTGATACGTACATTGCGTTTTACAGTTTACAGAACATTTTCACAGCCACCCGCTCACTCACGGCAAGCCTGGGCTCTAAGGTGGGCCTCCGTATTATAGACATGAGAGAACGGGGACTCACAGAGACGGCGTGACTCGCCCATGAACATGATGTGGGGAGGTCATGAGCCCAAACCTAGTGGGACCAAGGAGCAGGAGAGGAATTAAAGCCCCAGCAGCGTCCTGGACCTGGGCCAGCATGTTCCATCTGGTGTCTCTCCGTCCCTCGGATGGGAGACAAGGGGCGTTCTGTCACAGCACTGCTCTGTTTTCTGATCTAGCTGTTCTAGATTTCTCTACCCAAATGCTCTGTCCTACCTCAGGGCGTTTGTACGTGCTGTTCCCTCCACCTGGAAGACTCTGTTCTTAGAAAACTTGCCCTCAACCTCCCGGTCTCAGCTGTTTCGCTCATTGATTCATCCCATGGTGCTCACCCATGCCATGTGTTGTGCCAGGTGGTGGGAATCCAGAGTAAACACGACAGATCCCCGTGTGGCCAAGGTCAAGTAAGGAATAAAGTGCAGACCGTAGGGGAAGGCTACTCTGGGAGAGGGAGAACAGTGAGGAGGCGTCTGTAAAGCAAGACCAGGGAAGGGGCACAGCAGGTTCAAAGGCCCTGAGGCGGGGAACAGCCTGGCTTGGCTGTTGGAGGAACTGAAAGGGGATCTGCGTGTGGCCGTGGCTGTGGCCGTTGGCCGAGGTGTGGGGGCACAGTGAGGGGTAGTGGGGAGGGTAGCATGGGAGGAGGTTAGGGTCTTGGAGTTTGAAATGAACTTTAAACAGAATTACAGCTTCTGACTTATATGCGTAAGCTCCTTGGGCTGCTGTGTGGGGAATAAATGATCGGATGGATGTGGAATCAGCTGGGAGCTGGGGGCTTCGGAGGGGTCTAGGGAGCAATGATGCAGGCTTGGCCCCTGGCAGGGGTGAGCGGAAGGCTTGGTTTCTGAGGCGCTGTGGGGATAAATCTAACAGCTTGGAAGAGGGATGAGGGGCTGGCAGTGCAGCCACAGGATCAGCTCATGAGCATAAAGAGGGTTTCTGAATGCAGGAAATTGCTGTGAAGACCTAGGGAGAGGGTGTGGATTAAGGAAGAGGGGAGCAGCAAGAGACTTAGAAGGATGGCCAGTGAGCCAGGTGGGATCCAGGAGTGGGGTTCCTGAGATGGACGGAGGGGCTGGGGGTGCTGAGCATGGGAGGACAGGAAGGACCACAGGTCGGGTGGGCGGTGTGGTGTCTCTGACCTTGGCCTTGATGGGGTGGTAGGCATGGGAGGGAGGAAATGTAGATGGTGGAGGAGAGGGACAGAGCAGTGAGGCCACCGCTGGGGTGTGGAATGCAGGTTTGAGGGAGGGTTTTGTTTTAAAAGGCCGGGACACGAGAGGGTGTTTGAGGGCAGACAAGATAGGCCAGTGGAGGGAGAGCTTTTCCTCTGGAAGGTAAGCTGGTGGCCTCGGCCCAGTGACCTGAGTGTGTGTGGAGGGTGTTCCTGGCTTAGTGTGAGGAAGAAGCAGCATCCATGACTGGAGGATGAATGGGGGAGGCTTGGGAGAGGGGAGAACGGAGAGGGGAGAAGGGAGAGGGGGCCCCCGATTCTAAAGCAGCAGTTGGAGTGGCCGGGAAGACGGGCTACCAGGGGGAGATCAAGAATTTTGAGGGAGCCTTCTGCTTGGTGGTGGTGGTATTTTCTCTGGCAATTTGCAGCTCCTGGGGCAGACCAGAGAAGTTGGGGGTATCTCCTCCAGGAAGCTGTCCCAGACTCCCCTCTGCTGGATCAGGCCCTGGGACCTCACCTTGCCTCCCATGCCCAGGCTTGGTGGGTGCTCAATAAATATTTATTAGCTGACTGATCTGCATTGAAACCAAATCACCAGGGAGAGGCAGAGCCCGGATGGAGCTGGCCTTTCCACAACTTGTTCTTTGCTTGGTGGTACCGTCTGCCAGCAGCCGAGTGCTTCGCTACGCACCCAACTAAGCCTGTCCACTTCTCATTTAACACACAAGGGAGCTTTCCATGCCCCCATTTTACAGAAGAGGACAAGCAAGGCTTGGAGAAGCACTTCAGCTCCTTTTAAATACCAGTGCCCTCCCCCCACCATCAACCCCCCCAACACACCAAGAAAGGAGAGTTTAAGTGGGAGCCCGTGGCCTGTCCCGCAGATCGTGCATGGGGTCATGTGCCCAGTGGGGAGGGCACCCCTTGAGAAGGGGGCAGGGAAAGGGCTGTGAGCATCGAGGGACACTAGTGACAGGGGATCATCACACTAAGTACTGTCCGTGGTAGTGATACCCTTGACCTCTTCGAAAGGATGAAAATGGCACGTGTGTGGGGTCAGAACCTGTATTTGGTGGAAGCACTTTCAGTCTGATCATAGAGCCCCTGGGATGAAGTCAGTCCCTAATAGGCCACGGTGGGTCCTTGGTTGGTGCCGCCTCCTCTCAGCATCATTCCGAACCCTGTGTTTGTCCCCCCGCCATTGCCCCAAGCCCTAAATTTTACTCACCCTCGAACATGCTGTTCCAGCTGGTGGAACACCCTTCCCTGCACTGACTGCCTCCCACTCCTCTTCCGAGTCTCCTTAGTCTCCCTGGGCTGGGCTTCTGGTTACTCCTCTCCCAGCCCCCGGACTGTCCTTCCTTAGTGCTGCTCCGCATTTGGACTGCTTGCTTGCTTGTCTGTGTGAAGCCTGGTCAGCCTCTGTCTCCCCTGCTGGACTGCAGGTTCTCCAGGGCCAAGACCTCACCTTCCTTACTGGGTTGTATCCTCAGCACCGACCGGCGCATGGTAGGTGTCTGTGGAAGGGGGGATGTGGCTGCCAGAAAGTGTTGTTCTGGTCTGAGCTGCAATTAAAGTGGATTTGGGGTGCTATGAGCCTTTTATAATCCACCATAGTATTGAGCTGGACTATGAACTGGGCCCTTTCTGTACACATGTATCCTTGAGGAGCGGAGACTTGGATGGACCTAGTGACTTTGTCAGGTAAAAGGGCATGTGCAGGGGACCAGCCTGTCTCTTGAATACCTGTCCCTTCCAGCCATTTCCCCAGAAGGCTCCAGGAGGGATCTCCCACCGCTTCCTCTAATGGTCCTCCTACCTCTGCACACTTTCTGATGCTTTTTGAGTCTCTTGTCTGTGGCCTTTGCTGTTTGTTTGCTCCCCCCACCCCCAGTGGTCAGTGGGAGTTGCTCCCATCTTGGGAGCGTGTGGTCCAAGGGAGTGAGGCTGAGCGGAGCCCCTGAGCACTCAGGTGGCCTTAGGCCAGCAGGGGGAGCCAACGAGCTGCGAGCCTGGACCACCACTCAGGGGAGAGGCCTCCAGGTCTCTCCAGCGCCTGAGCCTGGTGCTGCGCAAAGGGAAGGCGAGGCCCAGGGCCAAGGTCGGAGCAAGGGAACCAGAGTCCATGAGTGGATGGGGGGAGGGGGCCCTGGCTTCCCACTCACCAGACACAGGTGGCTTCCTAACCACCCCGAGCCCTCATCTTCTCACCTGTACAATTGGGAAAGTTCCAGCTACTCCAGCTGTTCCCACCACCGGGAGAGGCCCCAGCGGGCGTCTGTAAGCGGGGAGCCCTCAGCCAGTGCTGGGGGGATGTTGTGAACAGGCAGCAGATCTGCTTGGTTCTGTGGCTCTTTGAGGAGGGTTGTCCTGAGCCTTTGCATAATGACAATAATGATGTCACTGACTGATGGTGTAACTGACTGGTGGTGTAACTGATGGGTGAAATAACTGATTGATAATGTAATTGATTCAGTGCCGCCAGTCTGTCTGGCCTTAGCATGTTGTGAATAAGTTTGAAGTTATTCTGCAAGGGTTGTCTTAATCCCCATTCTGCGAATAAAGAAATTAGGGACTTAGAGTTGGAGATGCAGCTGGCAAGTGGCAGAGTTGAATTCTGAACTCAGGTCTGCGGTGCCTGAGATGCTTCGTCTGCCTCCCTGGGCCTCAGTTTCCCCTCCTGAATAAGGGCCTCCAGACTCCAGCACCCCAGGTGGTATGGCTCCTCCTACCATGCCCCGTCCCCTGGCGCTTCTGCGAAGGATGGGCTCCGAGGGCTGGTTTGCTTCCTCAGAGGAGGTGAGAGTCCGCATGAGGGCGGGGTGTGGGGAAACCCTCAGGATTGCTCCCCTTCCTGCCAGCCTTGACTCTCCTTCCTGCCCACCCCACCCCACCCCTGCAGCCTTTCTGAAGGGCCTGAGTGACAAGCAGCGGGAGGAACATTACTTCTGCCGGGACTTCATCAGGCTGAAGAAGATCCCGACCTGGAAAGAGACTGCCAAAGGTAGGCCTGCTGGGGAGGCCATACTGACCCCTGGGGGGCGAGGGCGGGGGGGGGGCCTCTTCGGAGCCAATTCGTGGGAGAATTATATAGACAAGGCCCAGAAAAATGGCAGCGGCATTTATGGAGTGCTTGGTGTGTGCAGGACACTTTGCATGTGTCACCTCATTTAATTATGAAGGCAGCCTGAGGCAGGTTTGCTTTTCATCCCCATTCCATCGTTGGGAGGGTGAGCCCAGACCCACCATCACGTGGTGTGGAGCTGGGATTTGTCGCTGTGGTGGAGCAAATTGCAGGCCTGGTGACCAGTAACCTGGGCAAGGCACTGAAGCTGCCTCGGCCTCAGTTCTATGTCCGTAAACTGGCATGGGTGACGTCACTACTGTACCTGTGTGCAACGTTGTCGTGAGGTTCAAGAAGACGGCATGTATGCTGCACACAGTAGGTGCTTAATCTGCATGGCTGTCCTTACCCGTGTCACCCGTCACCACGAGGCGGGCTGCCCCTGGAGGGGGAGCCTGGCCTGTGGGCACTGGTGGCTCACCCTGCAGTGGGGGCCTTTCTGTGACACCCCCTCACTCCGGCCTCTGCTGGTTCCAGGCTTGACCGTGAAGGTGGAGGAGCCTAAGTACAAGAAGGACAAGCAACTCAACGAGAAGATCTCCCTGTTCCGAGGTGACATCACCAAGCTGGAGGTGGACGCCATCGTCAACGCCGGTGAGTGGGGCTGGCTGGCCGGAGCCAGAGACCTGGGTCATCTTGTCACCTTTGTTCTGGTCTGTCATGCCAGGCACGGGGGGCGCCACCTGGCTCCAGTGAGGCTCTAGTGGCCGGACGAGATGGCTTGCTGGCGCCACGGGCTCGCAGTGTGTTGGCCACGTGGACTCCTCTTCCCTGGAAACCTTGACCGCTGTGTCGGGGGCGCCTTGGCTGAGCGGCCACACAGCTCTTGAGGCCCATTAGCGGCCGGGAAGAGAGAGCCTGGCTGGAATTGCGCCGGCGGCCCTGCCAGGAAGGCGGAGCCCCTGACCACCACTTTCCTTTCTCTGCCTCCCGCCCACCCTGTGTCCCCTTGCCCAGCTTCCTGTGCTGGCTCCTGCTGGCTTGGCAGTTTGCAATTTATTGTGATGCCAGGAGGAGCCTGCTGCTCTCTCCCATCTTGGGGGAGGGAGGGAGGTGGCTGCGTTGTTCTCGGTGCTGGTTGGCTGGCTGAGGTCAGGAGTGCAGTGTCAAGTGGCCATCAAGTTTAGCAGGGGCACACATGGTTTGTGGGACAAAGGTGAGCGGGCTGAACCTAGCCCTTGCTTGCGAGCATCACAGGAAGGAGCCTCCTTGAAGGAAGGTTTGGGGACCTGGGCAGACCCTTGTGTCTTGGGCTCCGACTCACAGTGAAACGCTGCTATGCCGGCCTCCCGCCTGTGCCATCTCCAGTCTCCTTTTTCTCACCCCTGCATTTGCAGCCATTGTGTCTGACCCCAGTGCTGGCCAGGGAGAAGAGTTGCCGAGGGACTCTGGCCCATGGTGGTGCTGATGCTGATCTTGCTTAGTGATGAGGCTCTTGGGACCTGGGGGGAGGTGGCCGCTTAGCTGCTCTGGGCCTGCTTATTTGTAATCTGGGTTGTATTTCTGACGGTGGCCTCACTCTGCGTGTCTGCCGAGCCGGTGTTTGTAGAATTGTGCAGTCACACAGATGTTCTGTCCCCCTACATTGACTGTCTCCGTTGCACAGGTGAGCAGTCACATGAAGATAGGATTCCAACTTGGAGCAGAGGGTCACCTTTGGGTTTCTGCTGCTGCGTTTGCTCTGTTTCCTGCGGGCCTTTAGGATGGTGGGTGGCAGCGAGGCCTGTGAGTCCATCTGGGGAGACACAGAGCTAAGACAAGCCAAGCTGGGTTGACCGTTGTCATAGCAGCCCAGGGGAGAAGGGCCTTTTTGCTGCCTGGACCTAGGATGTGTTGGCCTGGGTTAGAAAGACGGAGGCTGAGGGGACAGTCCAACCGGCCTGTGGGGCTGCCCTGCCCAGTGTCCCTGGCCCTGTCAGTTACTGGCAAAGATGTGGGAAGCACCCTGCTGGCACTTTTCCATGCTGAGCTGCAAAGTGGCCAGAGGGAAAAGTGGGGCATCTTATCAGCTCCTTCCCAGCCGGGTTGGTGGTTGGAGGGCCGTGAGGGAGGGTGCGGGGACCAAAGCAGGGTGTCATCAGGATGCAGATGGAGCGGATGGGGGCTCGGAGGGCTGCGGGTGTGATTAATGGCCCTTCCTGTGTGCCCTTGTGCCTGGCCAGCCTCCGAGTGCAGCAGCTCTGGCAGCCTGTCACGTGCACACAGAAACACTTTGGTCCCGGCTTCATTTGACTGCACTGGGCTGGGGGTGACAGCGTTTGCCATGTTTCTCCAAGGACTCCCTTTTCCAGGTACCTGCCTGGGCTTCTATTTCCTCCTCTGCATGATGAGAGAGGTAGAAAACCCAGCTGTGGGGGTTTGGGGGCCATTAGGGGCTAATGCTCGTGAACTGGGATACTCACGCAGTGCCTGGCATGAACCAAGGGCTCGGCACCTGCGGCTGTTGACAGTGCTGGGATTGATGCCATCGCCAGCACTCGGGGTGTGAACCCTGTCCCAGCGATGAAAAGGGACGCTGGGTGCCTCCCCAAGCCGAGCAGCTTTCTCCTCCCTCTGCTTGCTTCAGTTTACCTAATACCTCTTGGCCTGTTTTCCTGGGATCTCCTTTTTTCTAGAAAGAGTGTCACAGCAGGGAATGGCTGAGAATGGCCCTGGATTTGGGGCTCCCACACAGAGCCCGCGCCCCCTCCAGGTCCTTTGAGCAAGTGTTTGCCCGGCTCTGGTCTTCCAGTGACCTTGACACTGGTCAGACCTCATGGGTCCTTGGTGGTCTTGGCACGGGTGTACACACCGGGGGTCCTCAGGCATCATTTCTGGGGGCCCTGGGGCGTCATCCCTGGCGGCCCCACTGCCTTAGCTCAGCGCGGCCCACTGTCCACCAGGGGGCAGCAGAGATCGCAGTCCCCGCGCCCAGTGGCGCCAGTAAATCAGCCTGTTTATTAGCGGAATAAAAGTCGCGGCGTCGCGGGGCTTTTCCGGGCTGCATAAATCTGGTCCGCGCCTCGTGAAACCCATATGTGCTTAATTCATATGTAAAGTTTCAAGCAGAAAGAGAATACGTGTCCATTAAATTCTATTTGACTTGATTATAATCATTAGCCGTGAATAATTGCTTCTCAGTGACGACCGCTGAGCCGCCACAATGGGGAAAAGGAGGGAGCAATTATCTCAGGGTGGAGATTTAACATTTTTTATTTTTGAAGCCAAGGGCAGTGTTGGCCCCGTGGGGGTTGGTGGCCCTTGGGGACTGGTGCCCCGTCGTCGGACTGGGTTTGGGGGCTTGAGGTCAGCTGCAGAGCTGGATTGTGTGGGGGTGTTTGTTTTAGTCCCTGCAGTCAAGTGGGGGGTGTGCAGGTGAGGTGCCATCGCTGCCTGGGCCTTGCTCCAGCTGCAGGGACCACGGAGGGGGAGGCATCAGGGGAGCTGGGAAGGGCCTGTGAGGAAAACAAATGGGTGTCAGGACCCCTCCATCCTGAAGAGCCTTGGACTGGGGTGGGCACTCTTCCTGCCCCTCTGGAGGACCCTGGGGATCCTTGGCTTGGCGAGGGCCAGGTACCCTCCCTGACTCCGCCCCACAGAGGGGGCTCCCCCGCCCATGGCCTCTCTCTGGACTTTGGAGAATCAGACTGTTTCCCAACTGGCCCCCTGGCATTGGAAGTCCAGACTCGTTTTTACCCCACTTTGCTGATATTTGAAATGTGATTGGGTGTGTGTGTGTGTGTGTGTGTGTGTGTGGTGTGATGTATGTGATATAGTTTGTGAAGGGAGGGCTGGGGCACAGAGTAGAAGGGGGGTGCCTGGCTGGTAGGTGGCAGGGCTTGAAGTCACAGGGGGCAGGACCAATATCCCCAAGGTCCCAGGCACGGGGCAGGGATCTCTGGACCCTCCTCAGCCCTGCTGGCCAAGGCCACTTGGCTCTAGCAGCACCCGGAGAGTCTCAGGTCCCCGCCATCTGTGCTGGCCATGGCTCCTGCCCACGGGGGCACGCAGCATCCATCTTAATTATTTTGGGTTGCCCGCTGGCAAGATAAGCCAGGGAGTTCTGGCAGGCCCCCATCCTGGAGAAGGAGATTCTGGGGGGCAGTGACTGCCTCTCCAGCTTGGCTTATGATCCCTAGGCTGTGTCTGGGGAGAGCCATGCCTGGTATCTGCTTCATGTTTGGGCGTCTCCACCTGGGGGGGGTCTTCACCTTCTAGAGTGTTTGCATCTTCTCTGTGTCATGGGGGTGTGTGACTTTGAGTGGGTCACTTCCATGCCCTTGAGGGTCCCAGCATGCCAGGCCTGTGATTATGGGCCCCTAGTTCCCAACAGATAGCCGAGTTCTAGGCAGGAAGTGTCCCAGCACAAAGAAAGACCCCCATTCTTGGCCAGCGTAGGGGTCGGGCTGCAGGCTTTGGCCTTCAGGCGTAATTGGACAGAGCAGGGATGAATGTGATGCTTTGTGCAAAGAAAGAAAGAATCTGTCACTTGGAGGTGTCCCAGGCCAGCAAGTCAGGGCTGTGGGCACAGAGGCCAGGAGCTGAGTTGGAGTCCCAGTGTTCCTGCTGGCGGTGCTGTGGCCTCTGCCTAAGCATGTCTGAGCCTTTGTTTCCTCATCTGAAAAATGGATCATCAGTGGCTCCCCCCATGGGAGTGCGAGGATGAGATGAGTTCAGGTCCGTCCAGGGCCTGGCACAGAGGGAGCCCCCAGGAAATTATTATTAGGAAGTCAAGAGCAAGAGCAGCTAAGTAGAATATAATGTGACAAAGCACTGGAAGCAAGGTCTGAACAAAGTGCCACGAGACGCCGCAGGGACCAATTAATTCTGCGGAGGGGTGGCGGGAGGCGAGGGGGGTCAGTGAGAACTTTGAAGGGCCCCGGGCATGCGGGCCAAGCCGTGCAGCCTGGGTGGGAAGCCATGTTTCACAGCGACAAGTTGGCCTCACTGGGAGTTTTTAAAGCCGCTTTTTATTTAAAATAAGGCATGAAGTGGTACTCTGTTTCCGTAAGTCTTGGGGCTTTGATTTGTCATCTGCCAGCTGCTTATTGTCCCCCGCCCCCACCCAAGCCAGCCAGAGTCCTTGCTTCATCCCCCTGCTGCCTGGAGGGCCCAGAAGAGCCTGGCCCCCTCCCTGTCCCCGGGCCACCACTTGGAGTCAGTGATTTAGAGACCGCCTTGATGGACTAGCAAGCAGGGGACTGAGGGACACCGACTGCCTTGTGGGAAGTGATCTGACGCTAAACTGTCGTCATAAATCGCTTTATCTGTCACTTCAGATTTAAATGTGTTTGCTGAGGCTTGCTGCCACTGCCAACAGCAGCAACGTCTCCGCAGTGGGCAGGGAGGGTGGGTGCAGGCAGGAACCTGTGAGCAGCAGCAGATTTTGCTGGGCCCTGTCCCCTGCGGAGCACAGTGTGAGGACCCCTGGGTGCTGACCTGACGCATCTGTGAGGCAGGCAGGATTATGATCTCCATTTTCAGTGATCAGACCAAGGCTCAGGAAAGAGATAACACTCCCTAGCTTGGCAGGTGACTGAGTCAGAATTTGAACTCATGTGTGGCCTTTCTTTCTTTCATTCAGCAGATGTATGTGGCGGGGCTGTTGTCTACCAGGCATTGGGATACGCCCTGGGCTACAAAAGACACAGTCTTTAATTCCAAATGTGGGCTGAGACATGTGAATGGAAATGGACAGCAAAATGTATGAGGGATGGGAGTGCTGCCTGCAGGGTTGCAAGGCAATCAGGAAGGCTGCCTGGAGGAAGCAGAGCTCTAGATGAGAGGGGGAAGCTGAGTTAGAAGTTGGACAAGGGCATTCCAAGGGCAGAGTGGAAGAGCACTGGCAGGGAGAGGGGAGGTGAGTGGGTCTCAGAAGCTCTGAATATGTGACCGTCCTGAGCAGAGGCTCTCCCTCCAGATCTAGGCTGTATTCATACCCCATGCCGCCTTTCCTGGCCTCCTAGTGTTATAGCAGCCCCGTGATGTCAGTGGGGAAACTGAAGCTCAGAGACTTGAAGCCACTTGCTTAAGGACACACAACTAAATAGCAGTGACCTTAAGGGGAGGGAGCTTTGCCAGACTCCAGAGCCTCCAGGAAATCCTATTTCATTATTATTTATTGTGGGGGGCCGATGGGAATCCCTCTTCTTTGTTCCTTTTTCTTTTCTGGTTGCAAAATTTGGGTCCTCAGAGTGGGTGTATTGTCATCTGTCTTCGCTACAGGGGAACAGAGAAGTGGTTAGGTCGTTCGGCCCAGCGGGTGGTCAGTGCAGAAAAGGTAGGGCCAACATCTGGGTCCAGGTGTGTTGGCTCCACAAGGCCTTGTGCTGGGCTCTCGCCTGGTGGCTCACTTGGTTGTCCTGTGTCCCAGATCCTGTCCCCAGCTCGCCCCACAGAGCCCTTGCTCCTGGGCCAGAGGCAGCTTGTTATCGAGTGCTCCCTCTGCGCCAGGGATTGCACCCCAGACGACACATGTCACCTCATTTTCCCCATTTTACAGATGAGGAGGCTGAGGCATGCTTGGAGCCACAGTGCTGGTAAAAGGCAGAGCAAGAAATCAAACCTTCCCCTTTGGGACTTGGAGTTTAAGAGAGATGCCATCAGGTTTGCTTTCTCAGAAGCTCCCTCTGGGTCCTGGCTGGGGGTGAGAGCCACAGTGGACGGGGGCTGCCAACTGGAGGCTGGGGTCCAGGTGGCCCCCTCCCTACATTAGAAAGCCTCGAAGCCCTGAGAAAGTGCCAAGGTCTAATTCCACCGCTGCAAGAGGAGGGCGGCTCATTTCTACAAGGTCGGGAAGCGGTTACATAAATTCATAAATGATGGATTCCTCCTGAATTATTGAGATTCCCTGGAGGGCTTGAAGGGCCTGGTCCAGAGAGTCGAGCTCTGGCTGGTGGGTGGGACTCTTGGACCCTGGAAGGTCCTTCCATCCTGAGGTCTTCTGCCAAGTCTCCCCTTTATTAGTCAGATCCTTCCCATTCTTCCATAGGGACGTGAGGGGCGACCCGAGACCCTGGACCAAGGACCCTTTGTCCTGGGTCTCAGTAAATGTTTGTTGAATGATGGAGTGATTGATCGGATGCCTTTGAGAGTTGGTCAGGCAGCGGGAGACACCGGGTGAACTAGTGCCCTCCTGGACCCCCTCCTCCAGCCCCAGCCCCAGCCCAGACCCCACCCCGCCCTTTTGGTGGTCAGGGCTGGAAGGGCTAATGCCTGTTACAGATGAGGACAGCGGTGAACACGTGAGGTTCCTGGTTCTGTGTCAGGCTCTGGGAATACAAGGCTCAGTGACCCAGTGCCTGAAGACAGGAGATACCTGAAGCGCAGGGCGGGACGGTGACCTGCTCAGGGTCACACAGCAGGAAAGCCGCAAAGCCTCCCTGACGGCCTGCACGGGGCCCTTTTTCTCTCCATCCTGGCAGGTCACGGTCAGGAAGCACCTGTGAGGGCTCTGCTGCCCACTGCCCCCTGCCGAGAGGCCCTGAGCACGCTGTGTCCAGCTGCCCCTGTCCTTGAGGCCCTCTAGCCTCAGTACCCCCGCACCTGTGCACCCGCCCGCATCCCCAAAGCGCTCTCCACATTGAGCACTGAGCTGAGGAGGCCAGAGCTTGTGAGAATGTGTGTGTTTTGAAATTAATGGGGACATTAAATTGGCCAAGCATGAAAAGGGCTTGCTCGCCCGGAGTGATCCGCCAGCGCGGGCCCAAGGGCTGTCCGCCAGCTTCGGGCCTCCCCAGGAGGCTGTGGCTCGCCTGCCCACTTAACGGAAGGGTGCCCTGTCCCCAGGAGGTGAAGGGGTCTGGTGCAGCATGTGGAAGCCACTGAGCAACACCCGCCTCCTCCAGGAACTGGGGTTCCCGTACCTCCCTTTCAACACCCATCCCTATGCAGACAATGCAGTTTGCAGGGGTGCTGAGTTGAATATGCTCTCTCTAGATCCCTACGGTGGGCTCACATGCACACTCACCCTGACTCCGGGGCCTTCTGGGTGAGGCCTGGCCTGGTCCCAGCTTGAGTTGGTCTCTAGGACATCACATGGCCTAAGAGTCAAAGGATCCAGTCCTGTTTCCTCACCTCCCACTCCCCAGATGGCCCCCCATCTGCTCTGGAATCGCCATCACAGGACACTGCGTTTGGGAGTTAAAGTCTTGAGTATGAGTCTCAGCTCCACTGTATACCAACTGTGTAACGTCTCTGAGCCTCAGTTTTCTCTGTAAAACGGGTAAGAGGGCACTAGGACCCACGCCCTTGGGTCGCTGTGAGTGTGAAAGGAGACAGCTGGTGGAGAAGCTCAGTACAACACCTGGGACAGAGGAAACACGTGCGAAAATGCCAGCTCTGTGCTTGTTGCTGTTGCTGCCTCTCTGGGAGCACTGCTCAGACTGTCAGGACATGGCCTGCTGTCCACCCAGCACTTGGTTGGGCTGGGGACAGGGGATGGGCCCTCCATCCGCCCGGCAGGCTGAGGGTACCTCCTTCCTTTGTGAACAGAAGAGTCTAGGCCCAGGGTAACCGAGGGACGGGCCTCTGCTGTCCCTCAGTCTTTTGTATTTGGCGTTTCCTGACTGTGACAGTACAGGGCAAGTGGGCTAGGCCCTTCTAGGCCCCTCCCTTGCCTCTGCAGCAGGGCTCTGAGTATCTGCTCTGCCTTCCGTGGGGAAGGGAGTGTGTGTGTCACACGGGAACAGCCCGTGTGGGGCCAGGAGGTGGTGGGGCAAGACGGGGCGTGCTCTCTCTCCCTGGGAGGCCTGTGATGGAAGCACTCCCAGCCAGGGCTTGGTGGCCGTGGCTGAGTCTGAGCTGGCAGAGCCTTAGGATCCCCTGCAGGCTCTCCTGCAGCCTCCAGCCTGTCCTTCCTCTCCCCTCCTCGGGTCTCCCTGCACGTCAGAAGCTCATCTTTTGGGCTCATCTATTTGTTTTGCAAAAGATTTGTCCTGATTCTTCCTTAGGCCCAATGGCAGTCCTGTTTCCAGTGGCTGTAGTGGCACCAACACAGACCCCCTTTCCCTGCAGTCTCGATTCACTGTTTGTTGAAAGGGTGCAGCTGTCCTGGGGAGTGGGCAGCCAGGCCTGAGCTGGAGGCCCCCCGGTGTGGTATGGGCCAGTCTTGGACGCCTCTGGAGGCCAGGGCCATGGCTACTCACAAAACAGACTACAGTAAAATCCAGTTCCACTAACCGCTTCTCCAGGCCTCAGTTTCCACATGTGCGATTCATAGAAAGATTAAGAGGAAAAAACGAATTACTGCTTCCAGTGCCTTGTGTGCTGTAGGGGCTCAGTAACAATAACTGTTCTTATTAGTGAGGCATCTCACTCTCCCGCCCACTCAGCGCGAGGCCTTGGAGGGGCGCAGTCCTCTCCTGCTGGGACTCCAGGCCGGGACTGGACTCAGCACATGGCTGCTGCCCACTGCAGTACGGGCGGCCTGAGAGCACCTTCCCCAGAGCTCCTGTGGCCTCCGAAGACCCTTGGGTGGAAGCAGGCTACCCAGTGGGTGAAGCTATGTGTGGGACTCTTGCTCCTTGCACAGGAAGCAGGGGAGGGGACACAGCTATTTATGTGTACATGCGGGTGTCAGGAGGCAGAAGCCAGTGAGGACTCGGGAACTGGGAGCTTGGTGGCTGCATACCTGGGGGAGGACAGGTAGTGCGAAGTGGAGCCGGATTGGCAGTAGGCGTGAGAGGCAGCAAGCGCAGATACGGCCGAGGGTGTTGGCGGGTGGTGGACGCCGCCGGCCTGCCTCCGCCAGGACACCCGGCTGGCACCGCCGCTTTGGTTCATTAAAACCGCATCAGCTGCACCCCGCTCCCAATGGCAATAAGTAGTCCTTGTACAGCGGCACCCACCCTTCTCTCCACTGCTGCTTCCTCCCCCTCTCGGACATTGTAAGTGCCATAAAAATAGGAGCTTAGCTGCGCATAGCATGTGGGAAGAGAGACGCCCGGCTGTCAGCCATTCCCCTGCCAGCAGGGCTTGCGTCTGTTTTATTATTGCCGCCTGGCTGTATTTCACGATGGTTTAAACATCATCAAACGCCACATCCCTTTTGAAAAGCGAGAGCTACCTTACTGAGGATGTTGAGGAGAAACAGGAACATTAAAATCTACGAAGCAAATGGCCCAGAATTGACATTTGCGACGGGAGCTTTGTAGCTTTAACTGTCAAAGGAGCTAAATCCCATCTGGCAGCTGGCGGGGAACTTTCCTGGGTCATGGCCTGAAGATTTGGGGTTTGACATGGAGGGAATCAGGGCACTGTAGGCAGGGCCAGGGGGTGATGGAGTTCCGGGGGTCACCTGATCAGCTCTCAGTGCCTCCTCGGCCTCCATCTTGACACAGCCTCATCTCTCTCCTAACAAGTGGGGTGGGAGTCCCCTCTGGTGTACAGAGCAGGGCGCTGGGATCTGGGGCTCGGGGGTGAGAGTGGGGGTGTGTCAGAGGACAGACAGGACAGGGCTGCCATGGCCACTGATGAGCTCTTGTGACCTTGACCAGGATACACCTCTCCTCCGAGCCTTGGGTTCCTCAACTGTAAACCTTGCAGAGCGAAGTCCCTTCCAAAGGTTCAGAGGATCGAGAGGCTTGCACGCTCTCCATGCAAATGCAACAAGTCATTGGAACTCAATAAATGGTGACTGTTATCACTGAGAAAGTGGGTATTTGAGCTGGAATCGATTTTTTAAAATGTTTCACCCACCTATTTCTACTGAAAAATAGGTACAATAAAATCAAGGAACCATTAAAACAGACATAAAAAGAAGGGACAAGGGACGACGCTGACCTGGGCACCTGATAAGGGTGTGCCCCATGCTCAGCCACACCTGGAGCCCTTTGGCCTGCACGTCCTTGGCACATGCTTTCGAACCTGCCAGCCTCTTGCTGGATTCCTGGTTGTGGCCCTCCAGTCAGCCCTACCTGCCACTCGATGCTGGTGTCTGGTCTACCGAGGGAGGCAGTGTGGCTGGCTTTGTATTTTATGCCTACACTGTATTTTATACTCTTCATGACTGGTTGGGGCAGCTTGGCTCCTGGCACTTACCCTAGTCCCAACCAGATTAAAACTAGGCTGAGCAAATCTATTGCAAATGAATGTAAAATGTGGCTTTGAGCTTCCTGGCAGCCATAGCAAAATGGGAAACAAGATTTTAGGTTCTATAACTCCATACTTGGAAATAAATTTAAACTTCAGCTTAATGACTCTTTATTTCTACACTCTCCTTTTTCTCTCCATTCCCGCCCTGTATTACCCTTACCAGGTGTTCTTTATTTTCCCTACAGATGCTTCTTACCTTGCTCCAGAGCCCTCTCCAGTCTCACTCCCTAAGTGCACCTTCCCTCACACGGTTTTGCTTGCAACTTGGGAGGTGCCCTCTGCCCTCTTGTTTGTTGCTGTCCTGTCCCATGTCTGCCAGCCTGGCCTCTGGGCCGCTTGCCTTGCCCAGGCCCACTGGGTCTGCCACTGTAATTCCTCTCAGATGAGCCAGTGACTAATAAGGGTTGCCCACGGGGGGTCGGCAAAATCTTTCCCTCCTTAATATGGCAGTTTAAAAATGTGTCACCATCGATTTGAAGAAAAGACTTGTTCCTGCTGAGAAAAGCGGCCTAGAGATTCGTTTCGCCTTAGGAATCACACAGGCAGCTGCATAAATTCCAGAATCACCGAGCGCTCTCCATGCAAATGCCGGTTTACAGCCCTACAGCCAGCCTGAGAACCCCTCGAAACCCAGAAACCCACTCGGGGCTCCTGGGGGCTGATGCCCCACTTCCCCACGCCTGTTGTTCCCACAGAGACTGTGGGGATACCCTCTGCAGGGGGTTGGCCCTGGTTGGAAGATTCTCCTTCTGCATCTTTGTGGTTAAGCCAGAGGCGGAGGCTGCGGCTAATTCCATGTCCTGACATGTTTTAATCCTGGAGGAGAATGAGGATGAGTGACTTCTGAGAGGGGGCTCCTGAGAGCCATCTGGGTGCTCCCACAGACGGGGAGCCCTCCCTCACCCCGGCTGTGGATCTGTTGGCTGCACAGTGGCTCTTCCCTGAAGGTGGGGTTTTTACTGCTTAGATGCGCGGTCTGCTGACCTTTCCTTACCTGGAAAGGACTGTCAGGGTCATTTGGTCCATTGGGTCATTTGCCCTCATACCTGACCCAGCCTCCTGCCCCACAGCAGCAGATATTGGTCCCACCCTGGTCCCTGGAAAACCATCATGAAAACGGCCTGGGAGGTAGCTTTCAGTATTCCCTCCCACTTTTCAGGTTGGGAGGTTCTGGTACTGGGCTGTAATTTGACATGTTTCCAGACAAGTCAGGAAGCTTGAACCACATCTTCTCATTGTGTATCCTGGATACTCTCTACTTTGTCACATCACCTTTTTTCTCTTTTTTTTAAAGATTTTATTGTGGAAGGGGAACAGGACTTTATTGGGGAACAGTGTGTTTTTTTCCCCACGACCCATGAGCTCCAAATCAAGTTGTTGTCCTTTCAATCTCAGCTGAGCTGTGGAGGGCGCAGCTCAGCTCCAAGTCCAGTTGCTGTTTTCAATCTAGTTGTGGGGGGCGGAGGGGCGCAGCCCACCATCCCATGTGGGAGTCAAACTGGCAGACTTGTTGTTGAGAGCACATGTTCCAACCAACTGAGCCGTCTGGCCGCCCCTCGGCAGCTCAGCTCAAGGTGCCATGTTCAATCTTAGTTGCAGGGGGCGCTGCCCACCATCCCTTGCGGGAGTTGAACTGACATCCTTGTTGTTGAGAGCTCCCGCTCTAACAACTGAGCCGTCCAGACGCCGGGGAGCTCAGCGGCAGCTCAGTGGCAGGTTTTTGTCTTCACTCTGGTTGTGGAGGGCGCAGCTCACTGGCCCATGTGAGAACTGAACCGCAATCCTGTTGCTCAGAGCTTGCGCTCTAACCACCTGAGCCATCCGGTGGCTCCTGTCCCATCACCTTTGAATGAATAAGTGAGTGAATGAATGGGGGAAGGAGGCATGTGGTAACCACTTGTAACTGTAGGTGTCCTTCTGGTTAGTGGGCATGGTATCAGCCCAGGAATGGGTGTTTGGAGAGCTTGGAGGAGAGCTGAGCTTTCCAGGTCCCCATAGGGCCCCCATCCCTTCTGTCACCCAGAGGTCACGGTGGCCACCTTTGTGTTTGTGTTGCTTGCCCTCCTGGAGGGCTCACCCAAGCGTGGTGCAGAACAGGATGATGGGCTTGGCTATCCAGGCTGCCCACCAGGCCACACTCAGCAGGGAGTCTCTCCTGCTCTGGCTGCAGTGGGGTGACTTTGACTGGCACCAGGACAGTGGCATGCGATCTGCAATCTGGTATGGGGAATGGGGAAGGGGGAGTGGCATGGGGTGCCAGTGCGTCCCTGGTTCTTGGGGAGCTGGTGCAGCTGTGAGCAGGAGAGTCAGAGAAGAGGTAAACAGGCAGTTTGCAGTTTCCCTGGCTGCCATGGGCCCCTCGGAACATGTGCCAAGCAGCCATTTACCACCTGGTGCAGGGAAGTCTGCGGGCTGGCCCCGAGCCGTGCCACCCCCAGGTGCAGAAAGGGCCCCATGAGGGCTCATGGCAGCCATTATTCCAGGAAAGAAGGGGCTTTATTTTTCCTGGCTCCCTAAATGTTATTGTCTTTATAGGCTTTGGAAATCAGTTTTATGGCCTGCGTTATTTATCCGCTGAAATATGGAAAGCGTGGCAGGGAAAATAAACTGCAGGGTTACTTCTGGCTCTGAAAGGTCAGGTAGCAGAGGGCGAAGGGCAGGTCTCAGATGTGTCTTCCCGGTCCTGCGTCACTCTTTAGGGCCCATCATAGCTAGAAGCAGGGGGCAGGCATGGTGTGTGACAGAGGGGTCCTGGCATTCTGGTGGGAGAGTCAGCCTGGGGCTTTGGGACCTGCCTTTTTTGTCAGATGGTCCCAACTGAATTGGCCTGGGATGGTGAAAATCATCCCTTCCTCCTAGTAGATGCCCAGCGACACCGCTGGCTTCCCTCGGGTGCCATCGGAGGCACCCTGCCAGCCACACAGAAGTAAAAAATAAGCCCTCTGGGTTTTGCTAGATGAGACGCAGGCCTGGCCGGGACTCCCACCTGCAGAAGGTGCTTCATCTTCTGGCAGAGTTGACTGTTGGGAGCTGGGTGGGGGTGTAGAGGTTCAGTGGGAGCACTCAGAAATGCACGCAGATCCTTCTCCCTTTCCTGGGACTGAGGACCCTGGAGGGAGGCCCTGAGGGTCTGCCCCAGGAGAAGGCTGCTTCTCTACTCCTCTCTTAATATGCGAAGAGCTCTCACAAATCAATAAGAAAAATGGGCAAAAGATATGGACAGGCAATTCCCGGAAGGAGAAAAACAAATGGCCAGTAAACAAGTGAAAAGATGCAGACCTTCGCTAGTAATCAAGAAAAGGCTAATTGAAATAAGAGACATCATTCTTCTCGCTGGCGAGGCTGGAAGCACTGCTGCACGCAGGCGCAGAGGGAGGCGGGCGCTTTCCCGGCTCACCCCCAGCGGCTTGACCAATCCGTCACACAGTAGGTGCTTGGACATACTTGCTTTATGCCAGAAAACACCTAGAATGCCTCTCTGCTCACAGTAAGTCTTGGCAAGGCCACCGCCCCCGCCTTCGTGTCCCTTGCTTGCCCTGGCCTTGCCCACTGCCCTGGGAGTCCACGCACTTCCTTGGCTGCGGCCATGGTCTTTCTGGGCCTGGCCTCGGGGTGGATGCTGCTTCCTGCTGCTCTGCGGTGACTCTGGGTTTCATCCTTTCCTCCCGTTGGCACTTGGCTGACTCTGGTCATGCTCCAGGGTCCCAACTTGAATGTTGTCTCCTCCAAGAACCTTTCCTGACCTGGGTTAACCTTCCCTCCTGCGTGCTCCATGGCACAGTTGTTCGTTCAGCTTTGTGTTCGTTCATTCAGCAGCTGCTGATGCTGGAGCTGCAGCCAGGAGCAAGGGAGATGTGGCACAGGCAGCTGGGACACCTGAGGGAGCTTCGCAGTCGCCTGTAATGACCTGACCCTGGGCAGTCTTGCCTGGAGGGTCAGGAAGGGGGAGCCAGGGGGAGCATCCCAGATGGGCCCAAGGTGGAGCCCTGGGCGAGGATCAGGTTGCTGCACCAGGAGCAGGGACGCCAGAGGGAGGCTGGGGGCCCCAGAGGCCCTTTCTCTGCCTGCCCCCAAGGGCAGCCCTTATTTTCAGAGCCCAGCGTGGCCAGAGCACAGCAGAGCAGAACTACTTTTGTTGGGGCTGGGGGGAGCACAAGTCATACTTTAAACAGCTTCAGACCCCAGGAATCTGGGTCTCTGAGTTCTTGAATTGTCCTCCGACCAGCCTACCTCTCTTGTACCTTCCTGAGCAAAGCCAACCAGCAGGAGAGCCTGGACCTGAGGGAGACGCTAGCCTGGAGCTCAGCTCCTGGGGTCCTGGGCAGCCTCCTCTCCGGTTCCCTCCTTGTCATCCTGCCCCCAGGGCCCAGGCTCCTCTCTTCCAGTCAGGCTTCCCAGGCTGAGGTGGCTGCAGATCCTTCCTTCTTTCAGAGAGTGTGAAATGAGAAAGACCCAGTCTCTGCCTCTGAAAGGCACTGGCTGCATCGTGGAGACAACAGGGTTACAGCACTGGGTGTGTAAGTGCCTTGGTGGGCAGGTCAGGGAAGGCTTCCTGGAGGAGGCTTGCCTGGGAGGCCTACTTCCCCACATTTTCTGGTGGGAGCTCCTCTATGCCTTTCCCTCCAGGCTCACAGACTCCCAGTTAGGCCTTTTCATGAGGCCTCATGGGCCAGGACTCAGGGCTGTGGGACCAGCCTGGAAAGACCTGGTTGCAATGCTACGTCATGTCACCATGGCCTTGGGCAAGCTTCTTAGGTCTAGGCCTCAGTTTGCTTGCATGAAAATGGGGATAAGTGAGTGTGGGACATGGTGACAGATGTCTGGTGCCTGGAGCCATCGGGCCGCACTACCTTGCCTCTCACAGATGGGTGTCCCTTTAGGAAATCTGCCCTGATTACGAAGGTTCAGATCTGGGCAGCCACGTGGAAGGAAGCGCACTCATTAGGACACCCAGGCGCACAGCCCAGCTGTGCCAAGCGTCTCACTGCGCCAGCTTCCCGGGGACCGCAGACTCGTTGAGAGCACATGTCCCGTGTCTTCCTGGTGACAGGTTCCATCTGCCAGCCCCTGGGGAGCCGCTGACCGGAGAGGGCCTGCTTGGGGACCCGCGATGGCCCCTCAGCCTGTCACCCCCAGTATGTAATCTTAGCTTTAGGGAGGACCCTGTTCCCTTTTTCCTCCCCCTCACCACTGATCCATTCGCCAGGCCCCGGTCCAAGGGAAAGCTAATTAAAGAATTTCTGTTCTTGGCTCAGCCTGGACTTTGAAGATTCCCCTTGGTCTTCCTGGAGTATCTGAAAACAGGTAGAGAAATGGGGCGACAGAAAGGGCGTTGGATTAGCGCCCCGGAGCCTCCGTAATAGGCTTAATCCCCCAATGTTGGCAGGTACCAAACAGCTCTGGGCCCGGCACTGCTGAGAAGCGACCCTTTGTGTCTGTGAGTCCGAGACCGCATGGCTCCTTGCCCCTAGCTTTCTGTAAGTGGGAGGCTGTGCATTCCCCAGGAGTTTGGTGGGTCAGGGAAGGGGAAAGACAGAGCCTGGGCCCCTTACCACACTTCTCCAGAGCAATGAAAGGCACCGGGTACTGGCACCTAAAAGCTCTGTGCCTCCTCG
The DNA here is from genome assembly GCF_964194185.1 of Rhinolophus hipposideros. Classification (NCBI taxonomy): domain Eukaryota; kingdom Metazoa; phylum Chordata; class Mammalia; order Chiroptera; family Rhinolophidae; genus Rhinolophus; species Rhinolophus hipposideros. The sequence goes on from NC_138056.1 coordinate 7,192,838, forward strand.
TCTGTGACAGGGGGAGGTCCCTGCTTCAAGGGCTGCGACAGTGACTGGCACGGGGCAGATGCTCAGTAAAGTGAGTTGTCTCCTCACACCCCCCCCACCCCCCCGACTGGTGTCTCCCACGTCAGTGTCTTTTCTTCCAAGAGCTGGTTTGCCTCTCGGAGATTTCAGTCAACCAACCACAAATATTTATTCAACATTTAACAGCACAACGTGAGGGCAGGGATCTTTGGGGTCCCTATTCACTGCTGTGTCCCCCATCTGAGCAGGGCCTGGCACACAGTATGTGCTCACTAAAGACTTGTTGATTCTGTGGTTGGCAGTCAGGTCCTGAGACAGAGGTAGTCTCTGCTTTCACAGCGCTCATACTATTTCTGCCTTTGGGAAAAACCTGCAGTCTTGGGGGCATCACTAGTCCCCCAAATATGGGATGGGGTATTAGAACCTCCCCTGCCTGTCATTTTTGGGCTTTTGGCCAAGCCTGGTGTAACCCTGGGGAGAGCCGGGCCATCTGCTGCCACTCAGCCCCCATCCTCGCCCCCCTCCCAGACTCCTGCTCCTCTTTTCCCTCTGCAGTGCTGGGAGGCAGCAAGCATTTAGACCTGCAGTTCCCTGTGCAGGGACCTCTGGGGGGCACTCACCTGCATCATGGAAATAAAAATGATAAAAACCTACCACTGAATTCTGGGTGGCAGTAAATTACTTAACACCTGAAACAGGTTGAAATGTGGCCACTGTGGCTTTTAATAAGCCCATCTCCGATGCAGCCGCTTCTGTGAGAAGCTGGCCAGGTCTCTTCTCGAAGCATAATTTCATCGCGTCCCAGGCTTGGCAGCAGTGCAAATAAGATTTCACTTCCCCTGTAAATCTCTGAGGGAGGAGCACCGGGATTTCATTTGTGCTGTCAGTTAGCAGCTCAAGAGAGCCTACTTACTGAGCCTCGGAAGCAGAGGGTCCTTCAGAGGAGCCTGACATGGAGGCAGCAGGTGCTGACAAGAGGATGAGGGCTGTGGAGGAGGGAAGGGGACATGGCCAGTGGGCCGGGAGCACATTTGGTTTGGGGCACCTGAAAGTGGACGAGCAAGTTCCACTCAGACCTACTGAGGCAGCCTTTAGGGCTGGCTGAGTGACCTCAGATCCTTCTGGGACCTCCCAGGCTGAGCACTAAGAACAGGCCACAGAATTCGGGGGGTTGCGGTTTGGGGTATTAGAACCTTCCCAGATTTGATCACCTCTTCTCTAGGCTGCTTGGTGAAGCCAGAGACTCCTCCTGGGAAGTGGGGGCAAGGGAAAGGAAGCTTCTGGAACCAGGTGGTTGCCAGGTAAGAGTGGGGTCTAGGTACAGGGGATAGCAGCCACCCACTCTTTCTCCCACTTGAACGAACTTTTAGTCCTGACTGACCAAGCAGGCAGAGTTGAATACAAGAAGCAGGGGCCCTGGGCTTTGGGGTACCCCTTGGCTGCAGCGTAGCCATTTGGGGTCTTACCCCGCACCTGTCTGTAACCACAGTGATATGCAAGTCCTGAGATTTCTTGGTGAAGGAAAGGGCCGGAAGCTGCTTGGTTGGAGTACAGCACAGCAGGAGCTGCAGCAGGGAGGGTCCCAGGTTTGCAGGGAGACGACCCGTCTCCTGGGGTCCATCTGAAGACATGGTAGGGAGACCGAGGCACTACAGGTTCATTGGTTCCTTCTACCTCACAGAACTCATGTGCCTTTGAGGGACTGGCCAGCTCTATTGGCAGTCCTTTGAGGATGAGGTGGGGCTCGCTACCTGTCAGCCACCTGCTCCTTTTCAGAAAGGGTCAGTTACGTTTGCAGTGTCTTAATTCCATTGGCCACAAATACAGATCCTGGAAACTCTCTCAGGGGTTCTATTGAGTCCCTCTTGTGTGGCCCAACCTTGTCTGGGCCTCTAATTCCCCATGGGCACTTATTAAAACCCAAGATTCCTCCTCGCCCCCCACTCCCTGACCTCCTGAAGCTGGAAGCTTGTGTCAGGCTGTGATCCTCCCTGGCAGGATTTGGAGAGCAGGCCACAGATCTTGAGTGTGGTCGGGATGGTTTGGGGAATAGGCCCCAGCCCCCCGGGACACCTCTCCTCTGTGCTAGACCTGGGAGCACTTTGCTGTCCTGACCTCAGAGTTCTGCTGAGACACATGGGCCTCCTTGCAAGAAATGCCGGCCAGTTCAGTGCTTGCCATCGTGCCTGAGGACCAGGGATGCTGGGTGTGCAGGGATGGGGGCCTACACTCCCTGGACAAGTGGAGGGAAACCCAGAAAGGCTAGCACATGTTAGCAGGCTCGGTGTTGTCATGATGGTAGAAGTACGAGGTCTGTCAAGTAAGTTCGAACTTACTACACCGATGTAGCTAACCTTTTTTGATATCAGAGGGATTATTCATTATGGATTTGTACCAACGGGACAAACAGTTAACCGAGTTTACTGTTCGAAGTGCTGAAAGGCTGTGTGAAAAAGTTAGACGAAAACGACCTGAACTTTTCACCAACAATTCATGGCTCTTGCATCACAACAATGCACCAGCTCACACGGCACTGTCTGTGAGGGAGTTTTTAGCCAGTAAACAAATAACTGTATCGGAATACCCTCTCTACTCACCTGACCTGGCCCCCAGTGACTTCTTTCTTTATCTGAAGATAAAGGAGATATTGAAAGGAAGACATTTTGATGACATTCAAGATATCAAGGGTAATACGATGACAGCTCTGATGGCCATTCCAGAAAGAGTTCCAAAATTGCTTTGAAGCATGGACTAGGCGCTGGCGTCAGTGCCTAGCTTCCCAAGGGGAGTACGTCGAAAGTGACCGTAGTGATATTCAGTAATGAGGTGTGTAGCACCTTTTCTAGGATGAGTTCTCAAACTTAACTGTCAGACCTCTTAAGAGCAGTGATCTCTTATTAAGCATGCGTTCTACAGAGGTGGAAACTGAGGCACAGGGAGTAAGTGCTGGAGCTCGTCTGTCTAAACTAGTTCCAAGGGCCTCCAAGGCCCTGCCTGAGGAGCCCTCCCGGACGGCAGTGGCATTAGTCCAGTGCTTCCCAGATGCATGTGACTGTGAACCCTTCCTGGCAGAACCTCTATTAGTTCTAGGGGCTGAGGAATACAGTTTGGGAAACCAGTCCTCCTGCCCTGGCTTGGGGAGAGCCCCAGGGACGCCCTGGTTTGTGCACTCCAGCCAGTATGTAGAGGGTGAGGCCAGCTGGGAGCAGGCCTGTCTGCCTCTTGCTCCCCCAACCCCCCCAGTCCTCCTGCCCTTGGGCCTTCAAGGGCGTGGCCGAGAGATCAGCTGGCGGGCCTGGGTGGTGTGGCCGGAGGCTGGGCCAGTGGGTGGGTCCTGTAAGTTTACCGGGTAAGTGGTACCTGCCACAGGGAGGCTTCGTCAGACTCGGCCTTTCTGCCCGGGGCCTCAGGGCTCTGACCCGCGGTGTGCGGGGACGCTCCCCCGCCCTCCAAGTCTTCCTCATCTCCGGAGTGCCGCCCCACCCCCGACTATAAGGCAGGGCCCCCGTCTCTCCTTCCATGCCTTCCATGAGGCAGGAAAGACGCCTCAGCCCCAACCCCAGCACATAGTAGGCCCTGAGTAAACACCTACTGACTGGTTGGATGACTGTGTTCTTGAAAGATCCCTTGGCAGCCCTGGTGCAAGGGTCTCAAGTGAGGAAGAGTGGGGCAGTCCTCCTGAGCACCTACTGTGTGCTGGGCGCTCCGGGGGGGATCACCTCAGGTGCTGCTGCTTACAATGGTCCCTCTGGGCTGGCTCCTGCCCCCAGGGCGTGGGAGGTGAGGATGAGAGGTGAGGGGAGAGAAGGGTGCCTGTGGGGTCAGAGCGCCCTGCCTGACAGGCTACCCAGCACCAAGGCACGTGGAGAAATAACTTTGCTTTCTTGGAATATAAGGAAAAACTCGTTAACCCGTATCCAGACGTAAAATCAGATCTAAGACAGAAATAATGAGTTCTTATTTTATGTTAAATTTAGTAGAAACTGCTATTGTTCTCATGGAGAATTATTTTTTCCTTTCCTTATCTGAGATATCAGATAAGGCCTAGGGAGTTGTGAATTCAGTGGGTACATCTAGGGGACGAGGGGCATCTAATGGGGGGAACCCAGGCAAGTGTTTACCGGGTGGAGGAATGGCACGTATCCCCAACTCCTGTACAGTTCCAGTCTTATCTGAGTGACCACATGGGTGCCTGGGCCTCTTATGGGATAATCCACAGCTTCTGTTAATACGTCTCTACGTGGAGACCCTCTCGGAGTTTGCCTTTAGCTGGCTGTCCGCCTTTCTTGGGGCCTGTGGGATGGGGTCAGAGGTCCCTCTCTGTCTTGGAGCAGAATCATTATTTTGGTTCCGATGGTGCCCTGGGGAACTTACTAACTCAGAGTCTCTCCCCGCCTCCCCTCTGGCCGCCACCTCTGGGCCAGTGGACCTGGCAGCGGAGCGGTCCCTTGGGAGCGAAGCCTGGGGATGGGGTGTAGGTGGCTGAGTGTGTGTGCGACAGACGCCGGCCCTGGCATGCTGGGCCCCAAGCCAAGAGTCAGTAGCGAGATGACTGTAAAAGTTAAATCTATTTATTTCAAGAAAGGACAAGGAAAGTGGACTTGGACATTTTATATGAAAACAGACAAACAGAAAATAGGACTAAATAGTTCATCACATTCATCTCAACATTGAAGTTTCAAGGCACCTACAAGAAGGAGGCCGAGGGTGGTTCGCAGTGCACTTTGGTTTGTGTTGTGGCCATCGTGGGTGTTTGTGTGTTTCGTTTTCCAAAATCCCCTATCTAGTGGTGAGGTTGGGAGTGAGGCAGGTGGGCCGGGAGCCAGGCCCGGTCAGCCAGCCGGGTCTCACGTGGCAGCAGGCAGCAGTGGGAGTGGTCCCATCCCTTAGGCCCCCAAGATTACTTTGCCCTTCAGAGAAAAAGGATAAAAGACAAGGAGCATGCAGCCAAGTGGCCTCATGGGGCTGATTCTACAGGTGAGGAAGGGCAGGGGCTCAGGGGAAGAGGGGGGTGCCTGGGCAGGGATCCCTCAGATGGCAGAAGGGACCTTGGTCATAGGCTTGTGAGACACCAGGCCTGCGCTCCCCTGTGCCCTTGGCTGGCCGGGTACCCCGCCTTCTGTAGCAGAGGGACCCACCCCTTCTCCAGGGTCTGGCTGAGGCCCCCTCCCAGGCTTCCTCCTCCTCAGCTCACCGGGAATAGATGACTGAACAAAGCACCGCTGAGCCCAGTTTGTAACAATACCAAATGCCATACAAACAACCTTTACCGTCAGGAAAGGCTGCTGTTGGTGGCTCTTAAAAAACATTCACTCTGCAGTGCGTATGCGTGGGGTTTCTCTGAGTTTATACTTTTTCCCATTGCCTCCCTGTTCACACCTGCCTGGTGACATTCCTATTTAGCAGGCGTCGGCCGCTCCAGTCTGCAGAATCACACAACTGCACCCTCTCTCTGGCTCGCCTGTGTTCACAACCTGTAGCCTCTCCCAACCTTCCACACAATCTCTCCCTCTCAGATGACAGACCTCCGATGCTGGGCCGTCCAGATTCCTCCCCATGGCTCTCGGCATCTCTATGAGCTGGAAGGCACCACGGTCCTCCGTCCAAAGAAACCCCCCCACACACTGCAGCCCAGCGCCAGGCCCTGGAAGCTGGGTGGGCTTCTTAGTGAGGCCGCGGGCCTTCTGGCAGGTGGTGGTTTGGATGGGTAAAAAAGGCTAAGGCTAGTTTCAGGGTTTTGTGTCTTCCTCCGGGGTACCCAGAACCTTTCAAAAACTGGACCAGTCAGAGGTGGGTGGTCTCTGGGCCACTCTGCAAGCCTGTCCTGCGAACAGGAGAGGTAAGACGTACTCTGGACCTCCCAGCTTCAGGGATATGAGTGTGTGGCAGCCCGTGTCCACTGTGGCTTTGATTGTCGGTTCATGTTGCATTTGTTTTTCTCTGTCTTAAAGATAAAGCCTGGTTAGTTCCTCCAGGTGGTTGACTCAGGGTGTGGGGACTCTTGACAGGGTGGTCAGACAAGGCAGGACATCCCATTCTCTGTCCTTTGTCACCCACCTGAGGCTCTGCTTGGAGAGAGGAAACTGAGTCCCGCAGGCCAGCCACCGGATCTCGCTGAGTGGCTGGATTTCCCCATCAAGCTCACAGCTGGTGATCGGTGGGTCCAAGGGAGAGCTGAATGAGATGCTTCAGAGAGGGAGCGCCTCCCTGTGCCAGGCTGCCAGCAGACCAGGTGCAGGACGGGAGGAAAGCCATTGACAACACCTGCCTGGGCCCTTTGCGCTGAGCCGTGGGGGCAGACAGCAAGCAGGGTGGGCAAGGAGGCCAGCGGAGGGTTAGAGAAGAGACGACTGAGCACCGTGTGCCAAGTGCCGTGCTGGGCTCAGTGACCCAGCACAGAGGAGCTTGGGGACCTGTCATCTTGCCCAAGTGGCTGTCCATCCTGACAGCTGTAAAAGAGATTTAGGGGCAGTGACAGCAAAGACCTTCCTGCAGGGACGCTCCAGGCTCGGCCTTTTGGGCTTTCAGGTGTGGAGGGCAGTGTGAGTGGGTGTGGGAAGGACGGGCCCGAGCACGCTGGCGGCTATGGTGCCCACAAAGCCTCGGGCTGGCTTTACGAGGAAGTCGGGTCCATGTGAGCCCCCTGCAGGGCACCCTGTGCCTTCAGTTGGCCTACATTGCCCTCCCTGCATAAGCCGGCACTTCAGTAACAAGTGGTGGAAGGGGAATGACTGGTCAGGGGGAGCATGGCAGGAGCTGCCCCAGGCTCTGCTGCGCTGATGGGAGAAAAGAAGGTTTTGCCCCTATGGCCTCGGGCGTCTGGGATACCTGCAAATCCCATTTATGGTGGAAAGTGGGCCTGATCCCAGTGATAATGGAATTTACAAAACCAGAGAAAACAAAGCATTAAAAATGCAAAGGTAGAAGGAGAAAGTAGACAGAGGAGGAATCAAGAGCCTGGGGAATCTTTTTGTGAGTGTTTTTAAAGAAGCAAATGTGGATTTTTCAGGCAAGTACTTGGAACATTTCAAAAGAAATGGCAAATGCTTAAAAAGGCAGAGTGAACAGTGCCCCAGGCAGCCATCAACCTGGCTGGGCGGATGCGTGGAGCTGCCAGTATCAAGTGTGTTGAGTTGGGAAAAGGGCCGGGGGGACGGCGAAGCTCGGTGGGGCAGCGGCCCTGGCACCTAGAGCAGGCCCAGGAGACAGCCAGGACCCAGAGCCCCACGCCCCAGAAGTGGCCCCTGGCAAGCCAGCCTGAGTGGGTGGTCACCTCCCCGCCATCTCCCTGTCCAGACTCCGGGATGGCGTGGCGCATGTGTGCACTTCCTCTCTCTGTGCCTTTTGGACATTGAGGATGGGAATTTGCGGCATCTCTGGTGCCACAAGCAGCTCTGACGAGGCTGGGTGGCCTGGCTGTGGGACGGCCCCACCCTGGGATTTTCAGGGCACACTGGTCATTTTGAGCGGCACTGCGATCATCTCTTGATATCTTCCTTATAGGGTCCTGGGAGATGAAACAGTAGGGTGGGAACCAGGATCCTCTAGTCAAAGAACCAGGCCTTGGCTTCGGCTGGAAAATATCTGCCATATCCCTATCAAGGGCTTGAATGACGTAGTGACGGAGAGCTCATTGTCTGATTCCTTTTCTGGGCCAGAGTTTCTCTTCCCTGCCCTTCAGTTTTCCCTTCACAGTTGACCCCACTCCCCTTTTACTGACTGCAGGGAATGGGTCAGAGACAGCCCGACCCTGGAACAGAAAGGAAGCAGAAGAGCTCATGGCTCGAGTCCTACTCTAAGTGACTGAACCAGCCACTTCCCCTCACTTGTGACCCTTGAAGGCAAACGGAATCTGAAGGGCAAGAGTAGGGTCTCTGCTGGGGCTGGGGTCTGAATGACCTGTGTAGACCAAGTAACCTGCCCTGTCCCAGAGTCCCAAGCACAAGCCCCATGATGGAGGCAGAACTGCTTTCCTCAAGGGCAGTGAGCCCCATCTAGCCCAGTGTACCCCCGAGTGCTCTGGCCTATGTGGTCTCAGCCCTCACAGACCAGCTTCCTGGGGAGCTTGCAACGGGGCAGCCCGAGCCGGAAAATGTGTGCTTTGCACTAGGCCACTGGGGGCAGGTTCATAAAACTTGAAAAAATCCCCCTTTCCCTTCACTTCCAAGGAGTTTAATCTCTCCTAATCAATTTAGCAGACTCGCTTGGTTGTAAATGCTAATGATTTGCATTTTTGAGCCTTTTTATCCCTCCTTAGGAAAAATGGATGCCCCCTCTGTCTGCATTCTGGAAGGTCTGTGTAGGGCTGCGAATTGCTTGTTAGCACTCAACTCCTGCCAATCCAGCCCCAGGCGTCCGCCGCCTGTCACTTGCACTGATTTGAGTGCAGGAGGGGACATGGGCGCTCACATTGGCTGGGTCCTTGGGGGGCACAGACCCTCCTTTCAGCAGCTGCCCAGCTCCATCTCTCCCTGCCTGCTGCATCCAGTTTTCCTGGTACTTTTTTTCCATAGGCCCAAGCCTCAGATGCCCTGTCCTTCTCCCTGGCATGTTCAGCAGGTCGCAGGTTTCTGGAGTAGCTTTGGGATTGGCTTTGGGACTTGAGCCGCCATTGGGAGGGGTGGTAGTGTCCTCCCCTCACTCCCTGGCTCCCAGCATGAAGGAGGGAGGCTCAGATGCAGTCCCGGGCACGCTGCCAGCCCCTTCTTCAGGCCCCAGTCAGGCCTCACAGATCCATAGGGATTCCTCACTTGTCCTGTCCCTCCTGCTCTGGGCCTCCGTCACCTGCATTGGACCAACTAGAACTTTCCAGAATCAGTGGAGGGGAGGAGCACTTGGCCTCTGGAGCACCCAGCTTTTCTGGGTGAAGCTAAACCCTGACTCCCCTACTTTACAGAAGGCTAAACAGAGGCCGTGGATTCGCAAAACACTTTTCCTGCACTCATCTGGGAACCCTCCCTGCTCCTTCTTCACTCTCTGCCTGGCCTCAGCCTCTCCATTGTTGGGTCTGGTAGGCCTCCCTGTACCCCTCAAGGGAGGGAGAAGAGGCACAAGGCAGCATGGCCTGTAGGCTTTGGGTGGGGAAGCCTGGGCCCCCCCAGCCACTGCCATCTTCCCAGCTGCTATCACCTCCCCTGGTAGCGTCACCCAGAGCGGGAAGAAGCCAGGGTCCCAGCTCCTGCCCTGGGTGGGGAGGCCCCCTAGTCAGCCACTGGGCGCCATGTTACCATGGAGGCGATCCAGGAAGCTGGAGCCAATTTAGAGGAGAAGATGGAGGAGACGCTTCCGCGGGAGGCTGCAGGAAGCGGGAAGGAGAAAAGGGAAGAAAAGAAGCTTTTGATGCACATCATGTCTGTGGAATTGAGTATGACTAATTAATAGATTTTATTCTTAGTAATCTCTTAAGCATTCCATACATTGGGCCCCACGCCTGAGCTGAGCTTTACAAGAGGCCTCATTCGCAAAATGCAAATGACTCGCCTGGCCTTGCTGCCTTCTCTCCTTCCTTGCTTTCTCTTTCTTTTTTTTTTCCCCAAGGGGAAATTTAAAGAAAAATTGCCATGTAATAGAAAAGAGATCCCAATCACTACATCTAATTACCACGAAGGGTAAACCACTTAACCAAAGACCTATTGTGGGCTTTTTAAAAAAACACACACAAAAACTTTAAATCTGCCTTAAAGGCCGCAAAATACACTCATCAATGCTGAGGCCAATGAGGCTGTTCTGACTAGTTAGAGGCCGCAAGGGTCAGGATGGCTGCCCACAGAAGGGAGACTCCACACGGAAGTGGTGGCCCAGGCCCTGGACTTGCCTCATGGGCCCTGTGTCCTCACGTGCGTCCGGCGTGGGGGAGGCTGGGTACATCCTGGAACATCATCTTTCTCCTCGTGTTCTGTGGCCAGCTCGGAAGAGCTGGACCAGGAGGGGACGGGGTTTCAGAGTAAGACCTTCAGGCCCACTTCTAGGCTTGGGATCACAGACATTTGGGAGCCTGCTCTCAGAAAGGATGCTGGGAAGATGTCGGGATGCTTAGGGCAGAAAAGGTGAGAGCCGGTCCCAGGGCCCTAGCTGGGCGAGTGCCCACTGTCCTTTGTGCCTACACTGGTGGAGGAGGCGGGCGGGGCTTGGCTCTGCAACCCCTTGTGAGCCCTGCCTGAGCTCAGTTAGTGCAGCAGCCGGGAGCTGGTGACCAGTGTCATCCTGCCTGGGCCTGCTTTATGCTCTGGGGAGGAAAGCTCATCCCTGGGCCTGGTCTTGGAGGGCACTGGTGGCAAGGTTCTCCCCCACAGCCCTCTGCATCGGGCCCCCTGCTGTTCCCCAAATGCCTTCATACTCTCTACGGGGATGATCTGACCTCTGCCTGTCATGGGGAAAGGAGAAAGGAGAAAGGAGGACCTAGAGTGCGCTTGGGAACCAAGCATGTGGGCAGTGGGGACTTGGGGGCCAGTGGTGCGGTGGCCCGGGACTCATTTTCCTGGGACACTGACAGAAGGCAGGAGTGGTGCCTTGAGGGAGGGGCCCTCTTTTCAGAAACAGCAGAGACCTCGGACTTCTGTGCCCCAGCCAATGCCCCACACACCCTGGGGCACCCTCTCCTCCCTGAGCTGCCGGGAACGGACCTGTGTCTGGGGCCACTGCAGGCCAAAGGGAGGGCCATCTTTACACAGACATGAAATTAAGGCTGGGAAAAATTTCTCTCCTGACCTCACGGTATGAGAAAATGATTCAAGTGGGAAAAGGGAGAAAAGGCTTGTTTTAGAATGAGATAGGTCCATGCCCCTTGGCCTCTCCCTGGGGCTCGAGAGTTGGGAGTCTCCATTTGGTGAGACTGTCCCTTTGGCCAGGCCATGGAGAGCCCGTGTCTCTTCTCCACTGCTCTCATGCAGCTGTTGTGCCCATTCCTTTCAAACCGCCCCATTCACTGAAGGCTGCCAGTAGCATCTTCTCATGTCCTGTGGGTGGCCAGCCCCAGGCCTGTCAGCCCCCGACTGCTGTTTAGTCTTGTCCTCCCGCCTTTGGCTTTTGTCAAAGCAGTTGAGGCCTTTTGAAAACACCGCTGTCAGGAGCTGGACCTCTTCTCGTCCTCCCTGTCCTCAGACCAGCATCTCTCCTTTGACATGGCTCTTGCTGGGTGCTGGACAGGTGGCACGTTGATGGATGGTGACCGGGGTCCCCCGAGTGCTGGGACGCAGGAGATACCCAAACCCCAGGCCCCTCTCCTCTCTTCTTTCCAGATTTGCTCTCATTGTTTCATCATTGTTGTAATCTCGTGGCTCGTCACACTGTTCTGTCAGTGGATAAATGATGACGGTGTTGACTCCAGAGGGAGGAAATAAAATCTTTACTCTTCTGAGGGCTCGGGTCAGTACCCTTTTGGAGGCTGGCACGTTCGGAGGGTGATCTGGGCTTCCATCTCCAGACCCACCCAAGGGTGGGCATGCTGAGTGTTCTGTATTTGGGGGTGCTGGCTGCCAGGGCTTTTCTGAGAATTTTCATGTCTTTTTCTGGGCTTTGTTTGAGCAGCCATGGAAACCATTAGGCCTAATCAGCTGATATTAACACAAAACAAAACCCCAAACCCATCCCTGTGCCAACCACCTGTCCCAGGAGGCAGCATAGAGCAAAGAGAAAGTCGCTACTGAGTGACTGAATGTGGGGCGGGGGGGGGGGGGAGATGAGGACACTGGCAGTCAAAAGAAGTTTCTCCATATCATTAGAAAGGAGTGTGGCTCAGCTCTGGCCAACCTGAGATAGGATCGAACTGAAAGTACCCCTTGCCCAGGGTCCCCCAGCCACCTGTCCAGGACAGACACACCTCCACCTTTAGGAACAGCGTCGTCCCCCACCCCACTCCCATCCCCAACACACTATGTCTACTTACTCAATGATTGCTAGGAGAAAACAATGTTTTCGCAACTCTATTGTCTCAGGAAATGGTATCAACTGACCCAAGAAGTACTGTAAGGACCATCTGTGTGGCTCTATCTACCGTCTGTATTTAGACATGACATAGATAGAGACAGACAGGTAGATAGTTGCCTCTCCAAGTGGCCGGGAAAGCCACAGCTTCCATGGGACTTCCACAGAGTATGGGGCATGGAATTGAAGAGGGTCTCAGGATAGGAAAAAGAAAGTTTGTTTTTTAATTGGCTATATCATTGTTCAAAGAATGCAAGGAAAGACGCAATATTTCTGAAAATCTGGAAGGGAAATGGTGTGGAAAGAACCAGGGAAGAGATTTCAGGACAATATCTCCATAGCAAAAGATCTTTTCTTCCCCCTCTCCTTTGTGAGGAGCCTGAAAATCTTCTATCACGTCTTTGCCAGCGAGCAGGCGGCAGTGAGAGCTGCGTGGGGGCTTCGCGTATCAGCTGCTTCTCTCTGACGGTCCTTTTATGACGGTCCTGAACAGAGCATGAGGCGTACACAGACGTTGTACAGGTAGTATCTTTCCAGTTCAGGAAAAGAAAAAACCCCGACCCAACCCTTACTGCAATATTATTTTTAGTTCTTCCCTCCCCAACTGGCATAATTTGGTATAACGTCAAATACTTCTCCTGCTTTCTATTCTTTAAAAAAAAATTTTTTTTTTCACTGTGGTGTTCTAGAAAATTGTCAACCCTCCCCAAACTGCTTTTTGCTGGGAAAGTTGTCGTGGAGTTTCTTTCCCCTGCTCTGTCGGACGGCAGCAGGCTGGGCAAAGCCATGGGGTCGCCACATCGGGAGGAGGCGGGAGCTGGGGCGGGCATACCCAGCGGGCCCTCATGTGTAGGAATAGTCTATGTCAGGGATGCCGCCGTCACGGTAGCCCCGGGTGGTGCCGTAGCCGATGGTGTGCGTGCCCTTGCAGAGGCTGCTGCCATTGGAGGGGAAGATGGTGTGGACCACGTACTCCTCTTTGGTGCCGTAAGGGTTAATGGGCAGCATTTGCAGCCCGGGGCCTCGGATTTCCAGGATGGAATTATCCTTCTTGGTCCCCGACTCCACATAGTCGTCCTTTTTCCGACTGCCCCGGTTGTAGGCCCGCTCCCGTGTCAGCAGCTCGCTGGCTCGGTGCACGTACCAGCAGATGGCCCCCAGTATCAGGAAGAGGAAGACGAGGGCCACGGCACCACCAATGATGCCCGCCAGGGGCAGGCCGGCCATGGGGTTGGCATTCTGCTCTTGGTTGAGCGTGGTGGTGGTTCCGTAGCTGTCCGCTGTCTCTGCCTTGGCACACACGGGTGTCTCGTTGGCCACGTAGGTGTTGCCAGTCTCCATGGTGACCATGCAGATGATATAGGTGGACTTGGGCTCCAGGGCCGTCAGCAAGTACTCTGTCTTGTCCCCTTGCACCAGGGTCTCCGTGATGGAGCCCACGGCCGGGCTGTGGCCCAGGCGCAGCCAGCTGAGCCGGAAGGAGGAGGCGGGGAGTGTGGCCTTCCATGTGATGTGGATGGAGTCTGCCGTCAGGGGCTTCACGTGGATAACCAGGGTCTTGGCGCCGTCGCCCGTGGCCATGGGGTAGTCAAGGTTGGAGTCAGGGAGGCGCAGTCCCGGCCTCTTGGCCTTGAGGGTGAAGAGTGAGCCCTGGGGTGTGGTGGCAGACGCGTGGTTGCCGGCCGTGGTCTTGGCAGCGGTGTTGGCGGCCCCACCCTGCGACCCGGTGTCAAAGCACTCGTCCATCTCACTGGTGATGTCCTTGATGGCCATGCCCCGGACCTTCTCGGGGCCCTGGCACATGAGGCCTCGAACGTTGACTACGGCCGCCCTTGCCTTCACCCAGTCCCGCAGCCACACGAGGTTACAGCCGCAGAACCAGGGGTTGTTCCGCAGCAGCAGCTGGGCCAGGTTCTCCAGGTCGTCGAATAGGCCGCGGGGCAGCGTGGTGAGGTTGTTGTTGGACAGGTCCAGGCGCTCCAGCTCATGCATCTTGGCCAGCGTGTTGTAGGGGATGTGGCTGATGGCGTTGTCCTGCAGGTAGAGCTTCTGCAGGTGGGCGCTGGGCAGGTTGAGGGGCGGGGCGGCCAGCGAATTGCGCACCAGCGAGAGCTCGGTGAGGTTGTGCAGGCGGCTGAAGGTGTCGTCGGCGATGCGTGGGTTGGCCAGCAGGTTGCCGTCCAGCACCAGGCGCCTCAGGCTGTCCAGGCCCTTGAAGGCGTGCAGCGGGATGGTGGAGATGCGGTTGTCGTCCAGCCGCAGCTCCTCCAGCGTGCGGGGCAGCCCCGAGGGGATGCTGCTCAGGTGGTTCCGGCTGAGGAAGAGCAGCTTGAGCCGCCTGCTGTCGGCGAAGGCGTCCTCCTCGATGCTGACGGTGGACACGGAGTTGTCGTCCAGGTGCAGCTTCTCCAGCAGCGGGACGCGGGCCAGCGAGTCCCTGGCGATGGCTCGCACATTGTTGTCCTGCAGGTGCAGCTCCCGCAGGGAGCGGGGCAGGTTGACGGGGAACTCGTCCAGGTTGTTCTCATACAGGTAGATGACGTGCACGTTGACCTTGGTCTTGAGGTCCTGGGGGATGCCCGCGTTGTTGATCTCGTTGTTCTGTAGGTACAGGGTGGTGGCATCGTCGGGGATGTCGGCGGGGATGGAGGTGAGTCCCCGGTCGTTGCAGTAGATGAAGCCATTGTCACAGCGGCACACCGAGGGGCAGGTGGTGCTGTCGATGACCTCCGTCAGGAAGGCGATAAGCCCGTAGCAGAGAAACAGCCAGTCCCGCAGGTCCATGGTGGCCGTGGTCATCACGACGGTGGCCGTGACAGTGGCGGCAGGCGTGGTGGTGGTGGTGGCGGTGGGGTGTGCCACCACCATGGTGGATGGCTGGGAAAGTCGGGTCTCACCTGATTTGGGGCCTCAACACCTGCAAGGAGCACAAGACACGTGCGGTGAGAGTGATTCGCGGTGCCCCTGTCTGCCACCAAGAGGTTGCTGCAGTCGGGGTCACAGGGCATAGGTCAAGCCTCCAGGCGCACGCACCAGGGCCCTCTCTGTGCCAATTTTACATCATACGTGATCGCTCGGGCCGAGGTCGGACTCTAAATCTCATCAGAAGCAAAGACGCTGCCCTGGAGCAGGATTCTGTGCCTCGGGTGGGGTTAATTTAGTGAGAGCCACGCCGCAGTTTCCGTTTCTTCTTTCAAGATCTCACGTTAAGCCAGTCTTTACAGCTAATGCTAAAAGTGGCTGGTCAATGTCGATGGGTTGGATTTAGGGTATGTTTTATGGATCCATTTCTCACTGGAACAGGGGACACACATCCCTGTCTGGCTTAGACCCAGGGTTTGAAGGGAAGGGTTGCTTCTGGGAGGCCTGCGAGCTCGAAAGGGGGGGCATCACTAGAACCTGCAAAAAAGAAGCTGCCAGCGTCGTCACTTGTGAGCAGTGGAGAGCGGGGAGCTTCATTGTCGGGTGTTAAAACATGTCCTGTTTGTCACTCGTGCATTTTATAGACAGAAGAAGAAGGTGTCGACAGAACTGCTTTCTCGTGTATTTACAGAAATCTCTTTTCATCAGAGGTGCCCTCCCTAGCTCTGTATTCCGTGTCATGTGGGAAATGATTACACACCTTGCCCCCTTTTCAAATCACGAAACTTTCAGCTATTTTGAAAAATATATGTATCTGTTTTCTTGCATTTAAAGAAATGAGACAAATAAAAGGAGGGAGGGGTCCATGCTCTGAGGGAATTGCTTGCAGGTGTAATTTCAGTTTTCACAAATGGAAAAATTGCAGCATAGATTTTTCTCGTATTATTTTACTGTTCATAGTGGTAAAAAAAATCAATTAAAGAGAAATTATCTTTCAACCTCAGTGGGGAAGGTGTCTTCATGCAGCCGGCAAAGGTCTGCTATATAATTCTAGATTCACGAAGGCTTTTCAGTTGGGACACAATGGCCTCTTGGAGTCTGAGCCGAGGCTCCCGCCTGGAGGGCAGCCCTGATGTGCAAAGCAGAATCGGCACTGCTTGCCAGAGGAGTCAGTGGGGGCCTCACTCCCATGCCCGAGGGACCAAGCGTCTCCATTTCTCAACCATGTCAAACCTTTCTTCCTTCTCTCTCTCTATTCCAGGACTGTTCCTCCCCATCTAGCAAACTACTCTTCATCCTTCAGGATCAGGCTCTAATGTCCCCTTCCTTTGCTAGGTTTCCTGATGCCAGATAAAGCTTTCTTCTGCTCCGTCCATGCTTCCATCCATCCCCCACTCATCCATCCAGCCATCCAACAGACCTTTACTGAACACCTACCGTGAGCCAGCCTGTTTTAGACACTTAGCAGTCCATTCTGGTGGGACAGTAGGTCACACGATAATAAAGATCTTGCCTAGAGCTTTATGAACACTTAAGTCATTTAATCCTCCCAGCAAACATGAGGTCAGAGCCCTTCTTATTCCCATTTAACAGATGAGAAAACTGAAGCTCGGAGATGTGAACTTACTCAAGACCAGTGAGAGGTGGTGAGGAGGAACCTAGGCCAGAATCTTGACCTCTAGGCTCACAGCCCTCGCTGCATGTCTGTGGGCTGCAGGTCGCACTGTTTGGTGACTGGTATTTTAATGTCCCTAACTACATTTCAGGTGCTGGAGGGTGGGGACCACGGGCCATGCCGGCCTGGTGTGGCTTGGCATCAGTGACCACCCAAGCCCGGAAGGGACTGAAAAAGCGGGAGCACCAGCTTGCTCCGCACACTCATGTCCCATTTGCATTTACGGGGGCCTTGCCCAGCCCGCAGCTCCAAGTCTTCCGGAGAGCACAGGCTTTGCTCCTGGCTAACGCACTAACCTCGCTCAGGGCCTCTTTGCGGCACAAAGCTTTGTCCATGAGGTAGACCCAAGGCAGGTCAGGGGCTGTCCAAGGACGCCTGGCTGGAAGCAAGTGAGAGCAAGAGGGAAGGGCGCGTGGCGTCTGCGCCTGGACCCAGAAGGGGAAGCCAGGGAAGGGGGCTGATGAGGCTGAGCCCAACACTCAGGCCCCTTCCCACCAGCACCCATTGCCCTGAGGTACTGGGGTCACTTGCCTGCTGCCTCAGAGCTCTGCCCCCAGTCCAGCCCATTCACACCTGTCCCTTGGACTGTGGAGTTGGTCTTTGCTTCCTGCACACTGAGCTCCCTGCCCTCTGCCGACTGGGGTGTCATCTCTGTTTCCCTGACCAGGCACCCTGGCCGTTCCTCTGCTCATCTCCTGTACAGAGCCTTGCACCCTGCTAGCCAGCCCGGCCCTGCCCTCAGCGGCATTGAGAGTCGTCTCGTACGGTCCAGGTGGAATATGAGCATACCAGGTTACCTGGCCTTTATCTGACCACTGACTCCCCCACCCTCCTTATATCTGGGACTGGGAAGGACACTGGCCCAGACGACAGGGCACACAGGCTCAAAGCAGGGGATGGTTGTGCAGCTCTAGGCGTGCTGGCCTTCAGAGGACAGGGATGAACCCAGGTATGAGCAGGATCCCTCCAGCCGGGCCTCACCCCCCACCCCCTTCACAGGCACGTGTTTGAACCTGTGCCCGCCTGTCACAATCACACGGTCCTCTGTCCTGTTATACAGCCGAGCAGCCTATGGCTCGGGCCTGTCCAGGGTCACAGCTGCACGTCTCTCTGCGCCTTCCTCTGCCAGGAGTCAGAACCACGAAGGTTATAGAGCCTGCAGGTGCTGTCTCAAGCTGCTTGTGAGCAGAGTCAGGGCCAGACAGGTGCAGGCCTGCCCAAAGGCCACCTCGTCTCAGTCTCAGGGATCAAGTCCAAACCCAGGAGAGCCTCTGCCTGGGCCCCCAGCAAAAGGCCAGAGGCACACTCGCCTTGGTCTGTCAACGCTGAGTCCTGGCACAAAGAAGTGGGTGGCTCCTGGGCTCGGCCTTTCCCGGCCAGTGTCCTGAGCAGGGGCAGGCTTGTTAAGGCCAAAGGCAAGGCCAGCCACTGCCTTCTCTGGCATGGACATCAGTTCCCGGTGCTTGCTCAGCTCACGGCCACAGCCCTCAGCCTCCAGAGGCCCTGGCATCATAATACAGTGTAAATTGCACCTTTCAGAGATGCCTGATGGATAACCAAGAAGCACTTGGGAGGCAGGGACCCAAGGCCTTTCCGTTCCTCTGTCTGTGGGTCTCATCCATCTTGGCTCAAGTCTCCCCTGCCACCCCTTCCTCAAGGCCTCCAATGCTGAGCCTCTGGCTCCGGAAAAGCAAGGCAGGGCCTGGGGTGGGGAGGAAGGAGCACGCCTTGCCGGAGGAGCCCATTAATTGCCCGGGTGCCAGGCAGGCTTTTTATTCTCTTGTTGTGTGTTTGATGGTTTATGTGGCTGTAAAATTAAACCTGGTAAGTCGCCCGTCTTTTACGGGGTCACTTGTTGCACGAATCCTGCCGACTTCAGCATGGTGTCAGCTCCATGCCTGACAGCAAGATTCTTGGTATGGCGTGGGGGAATGGGGGCGGGGAGCAGTGAGGGTCTCCCACTGGAGGTATCTTGACCCCTGTTAGCTGAGAGCGTACCTGGGGCATCGTTCTTGGCATTCTCCATTAGTCACTAGCTCCCGCCATCTTCCAGGACAGAGAAACCTGGGTTTGAGTCCTGCCTCTGCCACTTCCAGGCTGTGTGATCTTGAGCAAGTTACTTTCCCTTTCTGAGCTTCAGATTTCTCAGCTATGAATGTGGTCACAATAATTCCCCTTACAGAGGAACTTACTAGTTAGGATTCAATGAAATAATATGTGTGAAGTACCCCCTTTCAGATGCCACCTGTATATGACATACGCATGAGGTTGACAATCTGCTGTAATTCTCCAACTGCTCTAGGCACATTGGCCTAGGTTCTGTGTTAACTGCTTGTCGCTTTCCTCTGCTCTCCGTGGCCCCTTTCTCACTCCCCTGCTCCTTCTTCACTCCTCTGCCCCTGCGGTGCCTCCAGGGTAGACTGGGAGCCTGTAGGCCATGCCGCTTCCTGGCAGGACTCTCTGTCCATAGCTGTGACCCTGGGTCCTCCCCACCTCACACTGGGCATCCCCTCCCCCTAAGCTAGGGTGGAAGTACTGACCCTACATCTGGACCCACAGAGCTGGCCCAGCAGCACCAAGCCCCTCCTGTGTGGCCCCAGCTTGTTCCAGCCCCTCCCTCATCAAGGGCATGGGCCCAGGGAGGGGGTGTGAGTGGGTTGGGCCTCCTGGAATTCTGAGACACAGCCCACCCCTGGTTCCTGAGGCCCCACGCTCCCTTGTGCTCCCTCTGGGCCTTTGCACGTGCTGTTCCGCTCCTTGGACATCAACATACCCTTCCCTGTTTGGGCCTTGCCAGGCCAGCTTCTACTCCTCCCCAGGCCTCAGCTTAGACATCCCCTCCATGAAGCTTGCCCTGACCCTCCACAAGGCTGAGTCCATGCCTGGCTCTGCTACCATACCCACTTGACTGGTGGTAGTAGGTGCTAAGTAAGATCTGTAAATATCCACCAACTGGGTAGAGGCAGCTCCCTGTTGGAGACGCTAGGCCTTCTGGCGCTCTGCCCTGGTATCCTCCCCAGATCCCATCGAGCTGGACTGTCAGAGCGAGAGCAACAAGCTGGGGGCTGCACGCCACGGCCCTCAGGCCCTTCTAACCCTGCTACACAACTTTACTCTTGGTCTGTCTACTGGTGCCATTGAGAACTTGTAATGCATGGGGGGTGGGGGGTGGGGGTGGGGATTCTTTTAAAACCGAAAGTTAATTATTTTTCTAATTTCATGCTGCATGCATTATGCATCAGCAGTTATCACTGGCAGTAATTGCAGGCAGGTATGCAAATCCACTAAAAATGTACCTCCATCTCACCTCCCCTTGTAGGCTGTCTGGGCGGTGCCTGCTGCCCAGATATCCTGAACTTCGGGGGATGCAAATCACCTTAAAAACCAAGACTTTCAAATCGGGTCTTAGGAGGTTAATTATATTGATAATAGTGTTTGATATTAAACTGTTCAGGGCCAGGAGCGGGGGAAATGAGAGAGACACGTGTAATTTTGTGTCTTTCTCTGCCTGCATTATTTAATAAGATGTTTCTGCACCTGATATTTTCGTTTGTGTGCATTTTTAGTAAAGGTGCCTAGGCTGAGACGTAATTCCTTTTGGGAAGGAAAAAGGAGAGGCTGGGGAATTTCAGAAGGTAGCAGACAGGCCTGAGGACTTTTATTCTGGAGGGCCAGGAGGAAGGGCACCACAGAGGAAGGACAGCCCCAGAGAACAGGGCAGGCAGGGGTCCCCCCCCCCCCCCAGCCAGCGGGATCCTGGCAGCCAGGGGCCGAGAGAGCAGGGTTACCCAGAAAGACAGAAAGACGGGCTGGAGATACTTACTTATAATAAAGCACAGGCTTAGAGCTGGGGGTGGGGGGCCCTGATGCTGGGGGGGATCCTCCTATTTATTTATCACGAGTCAGGTGTCCAACCCCTCCCTCTAGAAGGTAAACTCCTGGGAGTCACGATATGTGCTATCTTGTTGATCAGCCTAGCATGGAGCCTGGTAGGAGGTGCTCATAAACATGATGAATGAATGAACGAACGAACGAACGAACGGAGCCAAAAGGGAGGCCCCAGAATCTGAATGTCAGGACTGGGCAGCAGGAGAGAAGAGGGAAGCTGGCCTTCCTTCAGCCCCACCCCAGGAGATAACAATAAGCCCGCTCCCTTACCATGGTGGCCCAGAGAGGCGAACGGACTCGTCTGAATTGTTGAGTGGGTGGTGCAGGAGCCGGACACAAATCCAGACCTTGGACTACTGTCTAGTGCTCTTACCTGATCCTCTCAGCTGCCCGGTGGGGCCTCCCCAGCCTGGGAGGTAGCAACTCCGGGAAGACCCCTGCTGTCCTCACCCATCTCCTCTGCTATGGGGTAGTCAGCCTGGCACTGCCCAGCTGCAGGCCCGCCTCAAGGCATCAGAGGCTGGCCCCACTTTCTTAGAGATGGTCCCTTCCCTCCCACCCCCACAGAAACGTACAGGGTAGTACAGCCTGCGCAGGCCCCTGGACTCAGGGAGGGAGAGGATCTCAGAGATCACCCACTTTTTATAAAGGAGGAAAAACTCAAGGCCAGAGCAGGAAGGCCTGGCCCAGGGCATAGCGAACAGCCCGCCTCAGACAGCACTCTCCCCGCCCGCCTCCTCCGGCCTTGGCACTGAGCTCAAACCCTTTCCCGAGGTTGGCATGGCATGTGATGATGGACAGTGTCTGGCAGAAGCAGGGCCCCCCACCAGTGGGTCTGCAGCCCCTCTGGCGCTGCGTAGCTGCTCAGCCTGAGTGCCTGCTGTATGCTGGGCCCTTCACAACCTCTTGTCCTTTCCTGCTGGCCACTGCCCTCTGGAGCCCATGGCCCCAGTGCACAGAGGGGAGCACACTCAGGGAGGGGAAGGGACGTGCCCAAGGTCACACCTCTCACAACTGGAGGGCCAGGGCGCCAACCCATATCTGACTGGCCCCACAGCCCAATTTTGAGGCAGAGCTGGCCACTGAGCAGATTTTCCATGAATATTTCGGGTGTAAGCCTGGGGAACCATAACTGGCTACTCCCTCCAGCATGGCCTCAGCCCCAGGAATGAGCCCTCAACCTCTTCTAGGGCCTGGGAGGAGAGTAGGGACAAGTGGCAGGTGAGTGGAGAGGCCAGCGGGCAGGGGCACTGCTACCGGGCTGGTGCCTTTCTAATAAATAACAGCAAATAGTCCATCTGCAGGGCATCTTTCACGCCGGTGGCTAATAACACGCTATTAGTGCCCCTGCAGACGCGTTCATGCCGGGCGGCGCTGACGAATGTCCCAGCCCGGGTGCAGTCATAAATCAGCCCCCCTCTCAGGGAAGCGCACAGGGAAGTGTCATTTTCCATCTTGGTAATGAATTGGGGCTTCCCTGCCTGGCCCAGGGTACTGCCTTCGCTCCTAGTTGCCTGGGATTTGTGTTTGGGGAGGTCCAAGCCCTCCCTCCTTGCTTCTGGGGAGCCTGAGAGGACTGGGCCTCAGCCCCAGGCAGGACCCTGCCCCTCACTGGACCCAACCCTGGCAGTTCCTTTAATGTTGTCTTAGAGGGAGCACTCACGGCCTGCTGTGTGACCTTAGGGCACTCCCTGCCCTTCTCTGGGCCCCACATACCACTCTCACCAACAAAAGGGCTGAACTGGAAGCCAGAACAGATGATGCCCCAAGGCCAACAGGAGCAGGGCCTTGGCTGGTGGCTTTGGATCAACCCTACTCTGAGTCCTCCTGGCCAGGGCTGAGGTCACCAAAGGTCCTTCCTCCCTAAGACCTCATTGCTGACCCCTTTGCACATAACTCAGAGTGAGACCTTCCTCCGAGGACAAGGGGCCCGGCGTGATGGGTGGGGTGCAGCAGTTTACTCTGTGAAAGTCCACTCCGCTAAACTCTGGGACCATGCGCCCTGGAGTACAGCCCAGCAGCCTGGGGGCCACCACATAGCAAATGTCCCCTCCCCTGGCAAGCAGAACCCTCTAGTTGCCTGAATGTCACGTGAGGGGTGGATGGGATAGAGCTGCAGACCTGGGGAGCTCCGTGAGGCCCCAGTGCCACCCAGCCCGGGAAGGGACAGCTCCAGCTGTCTCGAGCCACGTATGCCCTCTGGGCACAAGGAGCCTCTGGGCCTTCCTGCCACTGGAGCCCTTCGCCGCCCACCTTACCTCCTTCACTGCAGCTCTGGAGCCGGCTGGGTCTTGCTGGGGTCACTGGTCTGGATGCTGTGCTCAGGTCCAGGGGGCCTGGGCCGTGCTCACATTGCGGCCAGTGGCCGTGGCACTTAGGGTGCAGACTGCAGACCTAGGAAGCTGGGAGGCGCTGGGGATGCCCCGGGGTGCAGGGAAGGGGTCCTGTGCTTGCTCTGCTGGGCTCCTCGCCGTCAGACGTGGCTGCGGGTGGGGGGCACCCTCCGCGCCCCAGGCCTTGTGCACTGCTGGCCTCTCTCCCGAAACGTGGGGCCTGCAGAGGCGTCCGCCTGCAGCCCTGGGACTCCTGTGCGTGGCCTGAGCGTGTTCTGGGCCCCTGCTCCCCAGGCATGCCCTATGGCCTGGCGCCCATCCCGGGAGCTTGGCCTCTCGCTGCCCTCTTTCAACTTTCACCCTTTTGTCTGTTGGCCGCCACCTCCTCTTCCGAAAGGCTTCTGTGTGGCTTTTACCCCCTTTTCTTTACCAAGTTTCTTTTTTTTCTTTAATCCTTTTAAATCACTTGGCAGAATGGGCTCCAGTACAGAGAGTGTTCTTGTGTGACAGAGCTGAGAGGGAGCCACTCTCCAAAGAATCGGTATTCCTGCCACTCAGGCTGCGTCTCCGGGGGGACCGAGGGGGTCCATTACCGCTGAGGAGTTCAGATGTTCACCGCGGGGCTGAGCTGCTGACATGCGCTGCTGAGCTGTCAGGCCCCACAGGCCCCTTTTTGGGAAGATGCTTGGGGTGGGGGTGGTAGGGGCTCAGTCCCGCTTGGCTGCACCTGTTTGTAGAGAGGTTTTGTTGCTGGGGAGGTAAGGGGGGGACAGGTTATTCCTGCTTCACCCCCTGGTCTTGTCTGTCCAAAAAGGAGTCCTTTTCACCCACTGCTGCCTCCTCACCTGTCAAAACAATACGCGTGATTAAGCCCCCGGTTATTAGTAGCCTGGGCTGTAGCCCCTCCTCCCATCCTCCCATCCCTGGAACCTGTTTCTTGGACGCCACTTTCCCATGAGCTGGGAGGGGGCTGACATTATTCTCTGCTACCTCCCTTCTCTTTTCAAATCCAGATAACAAACAGCTGGCCATGTGCAGCCCCCTTCCTCGCAGTGCCCTGGTTCCCCTTCTCCTGGGGGTGGGAGGACTGGGAACAGAAAAAGGAAGTTCTGAGAGCTCCTGGCCCTGCAGGGGCCGCCCGCCGGCCCAGAGCTGGCTCCGCGTCCCCCCAGCACCTGCTCCTCTTGCTAATGTCATTCAAAAGATTCAACTGGGCCACCGTGGCCTCGGCTTCCAGAACAAGCACTGCCTTTCCCCTCCATGGGAAGCAGGAGCATCAGGGAACCAGGGAAGTTGTGTCTCTCCCTCCCTCCTGTGACCCTAGGTCGGGTCAGCGCTCCACATCCCCAGCTGCCTTCCCACAGAGACCAGGGCGCAGGGCCGGCTATTGGCTGCCTAGAGCCCTCCATTGCCTCTCATTAGTGTGGCGTGTTGAGGGCCCCGTGTCCCGGTGTCCGTACTCCCCCTGCAGGAGCCCCTCTTTGGAAAAGGGCTTTCATTACACATCTGAAAGTGTCAGCTCTGGTTTGAAATCGGATCCAGATGGGCTCAGCTGCATCTGGGCACTTTTCTTTGTAGGGCCGAAGGTGGCTGGTTTGAGAAATGCTTGTTGTCTGGGGCTGTTCCAAATAAAATCAAGGATTTTTAGAGTGCCTGTTTTAATAAGGCCAGAACCCAGGCTGGGGGCTCACTGGGCGCGGGGTGCTCGGCCGGGTGGGGAGTGCCTCCAGGAAGAGCGGC
The DNA here is from genome assembly GCF_964194185.1 of Rhinolophus hipposideros. NCBI lineage: Eukaryota > Metazoa > Chordata > Mammalia > Chiroptera > Rhinolophidae > Rhinolophus > Rhinolophus hipposideros. The sequence continues at coordinate 7,217,276 of NC_138056.1, forward strand.
AGGTGTGGCCAGGTGGAGTGCCCGCTGAGGCCGAGGGGTTGACAGGACAGCAGGGAGGCTTTGGGACGAGCTTCCCCAGGAGCAGGGAAGTTGAAGAACCAGCCAGCCCCAGGGGGCATCCGTCCAGAGTGACCAGAACCTGGTAAATAGTTGAGGTGGGAACAGGCAGGTGGTGTGCGGCCCCCTGGGAAGAGGCAGGGTGGGGGTAGACAGGAGGGCAGAACCCCCACATGAGGGGTGATGCTGGGCTCCAGCATGGGCTCTTATTGCTATTACACCCGTGGGATTTCATCCAATTCTAAATTGTAATTTCTCTATGAAAGAGAGAGATGGAAAGAATCCAATGAGGTCATCTGCTTCCCTGACTGGGGCGAGGAAATTGTTTTATACCGCCGGGGGTGGGGGCAGAGGCAGCAGTGTCCTCGGAGCCCAGAGGCTCCCGCCAGGCATGGCCTCTGGTCCCCCAAGACAGAGAGACACTACCTGAGTTCTCCTTTCGAAATTATGATCCAGGAAGGCAGCTTCATCCTGCTGGCGTCAGGCCCTGCTCACGGCCCTCAGGCTCAGGGCAGCGCTCCTGCGGCGGCCTCCGAGGCCGCACAAGGCCTGGCCCTGCCCACTCTACTGGCCTTGTCTCCTATCACTTCCCCCAACACCCCGAACTGGATCCCGCTGGGTCCTGCCCCAAGCTGTTCCCCTCCTGCAAGAATCTATCCAACATCACCCCTCACCTCCTGCATTCAGTTGCCTTACTCTCTCTGTGTGTGGTCGCACAAACCATGACAGCAGTGACAGTATCTTGCAAAGAATTGTCTCCCTGGTTCAAGGCAGGGGCCGCATCTGCCTGACTGAGGCTGATCACGGAGACAGCGCCTGGCTCAGTGCCTTCCACATAGTAGGTGCCTAATAAATGCACTCAGGGAACACCCTACTCTGCTTCTTCATTTAGAAAACCAAGGGGCCAAGCAAGGCTCAGGCTAGTCTAGCTTTGTACATCCTGGGTCTGCCTTCCATGCTGCCCACTCTCCCCGCGCTGCCCCAGCCTTCCCTGGGGCCCTGCAAAGCCTCCTGGGAGCCCCAGGCACACTGCATGTCCTAGACCCCACTGAGGCTACTGGGCTTCCTGAGTGTTTCTGCCTTGGGTGAGTGGCTGCCTCTCGGGCATCTTGGGTGTGTTTTGTATTCCAAGGTCAGCCTGGCGGGGAGGTGTGAGTCTTTGCACATGTGGGTGCGTCATGATGACTGGTAGTGCATTTGCCTCCCGCATTCACTGAGTCCATGAATAAATATGTACATTTGCCTTTTGGCAAACACCTACCATCAGAGCCATCGAGTCCCCGGTAGGCACGTGATTGGATTGAGTAAGCTGAAACCACACAGTGCAAAGGAAGTTAGTGGTGGCATGCGGACTTTCCATGTGGTCAAATTGGCCAAGGACGAAATGAATCTGTGGGGTCCCAAGGGTTCAGTAACTGCTTGTGGGCACTCTCCCCACAAGACCGCCACTGCTCCCCCTGACCTCGCCTCGCCTTTTCCAGTTCCCACAGGCTCCAGGTCTGGTCTTTGTGTTTGGGAGCCAAAGAACCACTCTTTGGGTCAACATAATAAAAGCTTCCATTTGTAACTGCTTGAGACGCTTACACGGTTTTACTTTTTGTTATAAATAACAACATCATAACTGTATTAAAAGAAATTTGAAAGGGGGGAAAGAAAGCCAAGTGTACAATCCCACGTCTCTACACCACTCTGCGTTTTGGCTACATCTGCCCGTACATGTGCGCCATTTACCAAGGGCCAGTGTACGTGATCCTTTTCCAGATCATTTCTGCTTTGCCGTCTGCCCTGAGCCCTGGACAATCCACCATGGCTGGCAGAGCAGGGAGGACCATCCCGCTGTGCACGTGCAGTGACACGAGAGGGGGACGTATCCAAGGTTGTGTGACCTACATGACAGCCAGAGTCTCCACCCCAGGCCCAGTCCCTTCTATTGCACATCAGCAAGTCTTAGCACAACAGAAACACACCGTCAACCGAACACCAGGTGGCCCCTGGGCCCACTGCACAGAGAAACCTTGGGTTGCTCCTGAGGCCCTCTCATGCAGTCATCCATCCATCCATTCCTCCTATCTCCCTCCATCCATCCATCTACCTGTCCATCTGTACCTCCTTCCCTCCCTCCTTCCCTCCCTCTATCCATCTACCTGTCCATCTTTCCATCCATCTGTCCATCTCTCCATCCATCCAGAAAATGTACTGAGTCCAGCCATGCTCCCAGTGCCATGCAAGACACTGGGAGCTAAAGAGGAGCCCCTGTCCTTCAGGAGCTCACGGTCCAGTGGAGAGGCCACAGTGTGAGACACACAGGGCGTTATGGGAGCAAAAAGTCCAGCCTGGGGGAAGGTATGGATCACAGAGGGCTTCCTGGAGAAGGTGACCCTGTGCTGTGGGTTCAGGGGTCCTCCAGACTCCCCTGTCATAATAGTCACATGTGAGCTCAGTGGCGAGCTCGAGTGGTGCAGGTGTGGCCGGTTTCCCCTGACCCCGTGTCCGTTTCCAGAGGCACTGCCCCACCTTGGGACCTCAGAGCTCCCCTTGCAGTGGAAATACTCTTCATCGTGTCAACTCCTAGCTGACTGAAAGATCACTCCTCACTGATATTATTTTCTATATTAGCAATTAGCCCTCCTGCTTCATTTCAACCTATGGCTCTTAGGACGGATTTTTATGTCTGTGTCATTAATCAGACGCCTGGGGTGTGCTTCTGGAAACCAGGTGGGCTTTATGGTTGGTGACTTAGCCAAGTGGCATTTTAAATGAACACCGCGCCCGCCCCCTCCCTAGGCAAAGAGAGCAGTCTTTAGACCATTGTAAGCAGGTCAAAGCTGGCAAGCGCTAGGAGACCCAGGGTTTTCTTTTCATTTTGGACTTCCAGGCTGAGGTCAGCATCTGTATCTGACCTTTATAGATGAAAAGGCTCTTTATGACTCAAATCTGGAGCTTGTTCCGTGGCTGCTGACTTCCTCCCACCAGATGGCCATCCACAGGGCCTGTTCCTTCTCCCCCACAGCAGTGTGTGGGTCATTCCTCTCGTGCTAGCATGCACCTGAGGGCTGTCACAACCATGTTCCCTCTCTCTGGGGGGCAGAGGGCTGGGGGCCAGGGTAATAGGGAGAGCTTTTCCATTTGGGAGTGTGGACTGTTCGTGTAACAGTGTCAGCACAGCAGGGAGTGGGGCAGGAAGGGCATTTCAGGCTGAGGGAACAGCATACGCAAAGGCTCAGAGGTGGGAAGGTTTACTGCAGTGAGAAGGCTGGGGTCCCAAAGCTCTGAGTTAGTGGAATGTAGTGATGTGAGCTTAAGTGAAAGATGGGATTCTGGCCTTGGGGGGAGTTTTGAATGCCCTGCTGAGGGGCCTGTCTTCATACTGAGGGCATTGGGGAGCCAGCAAGCGTGCCGGGCAGAGAGGGGCATGACCAGGTCTGCAATTTAGAAAGATCACACTGGCTGCCATGTGGAGAACTGGAGGGTGCTGGGGTACATGGGAGGGGAAGCTGGGACAGTGTTCCCAGGAGCAGGGGTGGTAGCCAGGGCTGGGGGGTGGGAGCAGTGGGTTGAGGGGAAGGGGCTGACTGCGAGGCTTCCCCAAAGACAAGCCTGGGGCTAAGTAGGTCCCTCCCCTTTCTCTTTCTCACCCGAGGGTGGCCGAGTGCGCCCGTGAGCACCACAGCTGTGGGTTCTAGGTGCCGAGGGCAGGGGCAGCTAGAAGGCCTCGGGAGGGGGTGTGCTGGAGTCACCAGTCCTTCCTCCTACACTGCGAGACGAGACGAGAAGAGACCTCCCCCCTGCCCCCTTCTCACTCGCTCTGGCCCCCAGGCTCAGCACCACCGCAGCACCGCACCCACATGGCGGGTGAGAAGGGGAGGAGGCGAGAGAGCCTGCATAACGCAGTGTGAACCCTCCAAGCCTCCATGCTGCTAATTAAACTGTTTCCTGACAAAACCCAGACTTTTGGGGATGGGTGTGCATGCAAGTGTGTGAGCCAGTCCGTGGGTGGCTTTAGGAGCCCATGTTGCTGGGCCAGTAAGCCTGGGCCACTGCCAGCACCCACTCTCAGAGACAGACCATTGGGAACCTGGGTGGGCAGTGCCCAGAGCAGAGCAGCCAATAGCTCCAGGGGCCCAGGGGGCAGCTCTTCTTAAACAGGGGGAAAAACTGTGGGACTTCTGCCATGACGAGATGTCCCTCTTCCTCTCCCTCCCTACGTGTGTGGGTTGGAGCTAGGACCTGGGGAGCAAGGACAGTCATATAGCTGGAGGTGGCCTGGGAATTCACTCCCATGCTCTGATGCTGGGATGGCCGAGCAGCCCAGGGGCCGAATCTGCCTCGACTGTTGGCATCTGCCCACCCACTGGGCCCAGCAGTCCCTTCATGCGCTATCTGGGCGATCCGGAGGCTTGGCCCCACCAGTTTAGGGTGCTGCCCCCACGGTGCAGCCAAGTTCTCCCCGGGGCCTCTGTGAGACAGAGGAGCGTGCGGGCAGGCGTCTGGAGAGCCCTCCTGCTCCTAGAGTGCTCTCGAGCCTTTGACCTCTCCTCTCAGCAAGGGTGGTGGCAAGACAAACTCCAGAGCCTGGTGAGCTGCGAGAGTCGGTGCGGGGGCAAGGCCAGCCAGGGGCAGCTGGCGCCCAGCCTCTGGAGGGGGCAGGCTGCGAGGCAGCTGCCGGCAGCCCTGCCACTGAGAGGGGACAGAGGAGGTGTGGGGGCTCCCAGCCCTCCACAAGCCTGCCTCTCGGCCCACAGGGAGAGGCACAGTGGCCAGAGCTTGCCCACACATGATAGGGGCAGGAGTGGCAGGCCCAGGCCTGCTCGTGCTTTGGCCCCTGCCAGCTGGTTCCCAGGAAGGAGGCCACCTGCTAGCCGGACCCCACCCAACAGGGCTGCTGTCGCTCAGCTCCTGCACAAGAGGGCCTGTGTCTAGCCCAGGGAGGGGTGTCAGTAATGGTGGTTCTGGTGCCACCAGTGAAGGCTGTACCTTTCTCAGGAAACTGGCCTGATTTTGCCGGCAGAATGGTGGCTATGCATTCCTCATTCCTCACCCGAAGCTAAAGTGGGCAGTGGAAGCCTGGAGGCAGAAGACCTGGTTCCCTCCTGGCCACCCTGGCTCTGCATGCTTTCCCACCGGGCCCTGCTCACAGGGTGTCAGCTCCCCTCCTCCGCCACCCCCTTCCCTCAGTACATTCCCCAGCCTCAGATTCTTTCAGGAGCCCTACATCCTACAGACACAGGAAGGTGCCAGGGTCTTGGGGACCATCAGCACCCTCTCCAGACACGTCCTCCTTAGACCTCTGCCACTGACCAGTCAAAGCCACAAGCTGGGGATTCCAGGCCACACACCTGTGTCCTCCAAGTTACCCAGGTGCAGCTCGGGGGACCTGCCTTTCCTTCTAGGAGTGTCCACTTCCCTCCCACCAGCTGTGCCAGCCTCTGGCCCCCAGGGACAGTTGCCTTCTTGCCCAGCTCCCCCATCTCTCTGGCTTCCTTACACCAGCACAAGCCCGTGCCAAGGGATTTTCGCCTCCGTGTTGGAAATCTCCCATTCCCTCCCCTCTTTCCCGTAAACACGCTCTCTGGCCGGGAGCAGCCCTGCACACCCGGGCCCCGTGGCCAGACTTTGCTAATATTTACAGTGAGTGGCTCAGGAAGCTATTAGCTTCCTTTTCTTGTTGTTAATTGAAAGAGGAGAAAATGGTTGTAACACTTCAAAAGGACTTAAAGCACAGTCTGAGAGACCCGATGAATGGGGAGGAAGGGAAAAAAGAGAGAGATACTATTTTAAATAAATAAAGGAAGCCCACACCCCACGCGAGGGTGGACGGATGCGCCTTCTCCATCTGCAGACGCCTGGCTTTCCTCTGAGGTGTCCTCGTTGTCACTCATTGTGTATTTTCCTTTTCATTTGGGAGCCTGCCTTAAGGAAAGAGGGAGGGGAAGAAAGGATTTTCAGAGCACTTTTGTTAATAACGAGACTCTTTGAAGCTGTGGCTAGCCAGGCCCCTGGTGCCTTCGCTCCTGGAGCTCATGGACCTGGCTTTGCCCATCAGCCGCAGGCCCCGGAGCTCCCCTGACCTGTCACCACCAACACACAGGCACTTGCCTCCTAGGATGCAGGCCCAGACAGTGCGTTGGGCTAAAGCAATTCCCAGGCCCCTGACCTAGGTGTGAGCTCAAGGAACCATTCAGGTTCAGTCTCCCCATGGCCTCCAGGGACAGCCAAGAATGCAGTGGCCACGATGGGGACTGGGGGCTTCCTGGATCCTGATAGACAAGGAGCTAGAGGTCCAGCATTGCCAGGTCTCTGGCCTCTGCAGTCGGCCTCCCCGAGCCACTTTTCCTAGAAAGAAGTGACCCTCCCTGCTGTACCTGGAATCTGCCCCATGTTGTAAGGGACCAACAGCTGTGCTAGTCTCACTGTGGTCAGATAGGGCAGATTGGGTGACTCAAAAGGTCTTCACTCCGGGAGCCTGCCATTCAGTTCTGGCTGACAAGTGTCCCCTCCTCCAGGAAGACCTCCCTGATCTCCCTTGTTCCAAGCCTACGTTAGAATGTTCCGGGGATCCCGCTCTTTATCAACCTGGTCTTGTGTTTACAGAGCAAGGTGGCTGACTGAACCATATTGTTGCTGGATAGGCTGCATAAAGTAGGGACAAACTGCACATCAAAGGAGGTCTTCTCCACCCTGCCCCCCTCCCTGCTTCTGCCCTGGTCAGAGCAAACAGGAATCCTCTTCAGTCTGGACCCCACAAGACGCACAGCCACACTGCAGGGCGGGAGGCTTGGGGGGGTGAGAAGTGCTCAGGGCAGTGATGGAGCAGGTGTGGGGCTATTCGAGGAGGAGAGTGGTCCCCTGTCCTCGGTTTTCTGGACAGTTGACCTAGAAAGGGAAGACCGACCTGCCTGGGAGGCCCAGGACCTAGAAGGACCACGAAGGATATACTGGGAAGGGTTCAGTTAAGGAAGAAATCTGTAACAGGCAGAGATGCCCGAAGGTGGGCTAGGCTGCCATTGCCAGGGCCGCGTAGGTCAGAGGGGGAAAGGCCATTTGGCAGAGAGGTCAGATGAAGGTGAACACACCAAGTGGGGCCCAGATGACCCAGGCTTCCTTCCCATAGGCCTGCTCATTCAGCCATGTTGTCACCTCCTTTGGCTAACCCCCCTCATCTCCAGCCGCCTCCTCAGGGCTCCCCCACCCCCAGTTCTTACGGGCAAGGCCTGTGTCAACAGCAGTGACAGCAACCACAGCTACCACAACTGAGTTCTGACGATGGCCCAGGCACAGAGCTGAGTGCTTGATGTGGGTAACAATACAACAATGGCGGTAGCAGCCCTATGTTCAGGCGGAGGTATCACCACACCGAACCCACAGACACTATTACTGCCATTCAGTTTTCCACCTGAGGCAACAGAGCTACGCAGGATCTTGCCCAAGGTCACACAGTGTGTCCACCACAGAGCCCGAACGCAAACCCACTCTCTTCTCAGCTCTGTGCCCACAGCAGCAGCTCCCGGGTGGGCAGGGACTAGCGGGCTATGCTCAGATGGAGACGCTGGGGACTGGAGCGTCCTCCACAGGTTCCCACATGAGCATGGTAAAGGCTCTGAGAAGTCCTGCCTCAAACACACCAGCTTAACCCTGTCCACTTCAGTGGTTACCTGTTAACCTCCCAGGATTGGCGGGTTCCTCAAAGTAGGCTTTGGGAGGTGCCTTATGATGGTCAGGCATCCGCTTAACCAGTCTTTGGTAAGTGCCTGCTGTGTGCCGAGCAGTGG